>NW_026731537.1:352500-575000 GCF_028476545.2 Physella acuta
GGTGGTGGTGGTTGTGGTGGTGGACTGTGTGGTGGTGGTGGTGGTGGACTGAGTGGTGGTGGTGGTGGTGGTGGTGGTTGTGGTGGTGGTGGTGGTGGTTGTGGTGGTGGACTGTGTGGTGGTGGTGGTGATGGACTGTGTGGTGGTGGTGGTGGTGGTGGTGGTGGACTGTGTGGTGGTGGTGGTGGTGGGCTGTGTGGTGGTGGTGGTGGTGGACTGTGTGGTGGTGGACTGTGTGGTGGTGGTGATAGTGGTGGTGGTGGTGGACTGTGTGGTGGTGGTGGTGGTGGACTTTGTGGTGGTGGTGGTGGTGGTGGACTGTGTTGTGGTGGTGGTTGTGGTGGTGGCGGTGGTGGTGGACTGTGTGGTGGACTGTGTGGTGGTGGTGGTGGTGGTGGACTGTGTTGTGGTGGTGGTTGTGGTGGTGGTGGTGGACTGTGTGGTGGACTGTGTGGTGGTGGTGGTGGTGGTGGACTGTGTGGTGGTGGTGGTGGTGGACTGTGTGGTGGACTGTGTGGTGGTAGTGGTGGACTGTGTTGTGGTGGTGGTTGTGGTGGTGGTGGTTGTGGTGGTGGTGGTGGTTGTGGTGGTGGTGGTGGTGGTAGTGGTGGTGGTGGTGGTGGTGGTGGTGGTGGACTGTGTGGTGGTGGTGGTGGTGGTGGTTGTGGTGGTGATGGACTGTGTGGTGGTGGTGGTGGTGGACTGTGTGGTGGTGGTGGTGGTGGACTGTGTGGTGGTGGTGGTGGTGGACTGTGTGGTGGTGGTGGTGGTTGTGGTGGTGGTGGTGGTGGTTGTGGTGGTGATGGACTGTGTGGTGGTGGTGGTGGTGGTGGACTGTGTTGTGGTGGTTGTGGTGGTGGTGGTGGTTGTGGTGGTGGTGGTGGTGGTAGTGGTGGTGGTGGTGGTGGACTGTGTGGTGGTGGTGGTGGTGGACTGTGTGGTGGTGGTGGTGGTGGACTGTGTGGTGGTGGTGGTGGTGGACTGTGTGGTGGTGGTGGTGGTGGACTGTGTGGTGGTGGTGGTGGTTGTGGTGGTGGTGGTGGTGGTTGTGGTGGTGATGGACTGTGTGGTGGTGGTGGTGGTGGTGGACTGTGTTGTGGTGGTTGTGGTGGTGGTGGTTGTGGTGGTGGTGGTGGTTGTAGTGGTGGTGGTGGTGGTGGACTGTGTGGTGGTGGTGGTGGTGGACTGCGTGGTGGTGGTGGTGGTTGTGGTGGTGGTGGTGGTGGTGGACTGTGTGGTGGTGGTGGTGGTGGTGGTGGTTGTGGTGGTGGTGGTGGTGGTTGTGGTGGTGATGGACTGTGTGGTGGTGGTGGTGGTGGTGGTGGTGGACTGTGTGGTGGTGGTGGTGGACTGTGTGGTGGTGGTGGTGGACTGTGTTGTGGTGGTGGTTGTGGTGGTGGTGGTGGTTGTGGTGGTGGTGGTGGTGGTGGTAGTGGTGGTGGTGGTGGTGGTGGTGGTAGTGGTGGTGGTGGTGGTGGTGGTGGTAGTGGACTGTGTTGTGGTGGTGGTTGTGGTGGTGGTGGTGGTGGTGGTGGTGGACTGTGTGGTGGTGGTGGACTGTGTGGTGGTGGTGGTGGTGGACTGTGTGGTGGTGGTGGTGGTTGTGGTGGTGGTGGTGGTGGTTGTGGTGGTGATGGACTGTGTGGTTGTGATGGACTTTGTTGTGGTGGTGGTGGTGGACTGTGTGGTGGTGATGGACTGTGTGGTGGTGGTGGTGGACTGTGTGGTGGTGGTGGTGGTTGTGGTGGTGGTGGTGGTGGTTGTGGTGGTGATGGACTGTGTGGTGGTGGTGGACTGTGTTGTGGTGGTGGTGGTGGACTGTGTGGTGGTGGTGGACTGTGTGGTGGTGGTGGTGTTGGTGGTGGTTGTGGTGGTGGACTGTGTGGTGGTTGTGGTGGTGGACTGTGTGGTGGTGGTGGTGGTGGTGGTGGTTGTGGTGGTGGACTGTGTGGTGGTGGTGGTGGTGGACTGTGTGGTGGTGGTGGTGGTGGTTGTGGTGGTGGTGGTGGTGGTTGTGGTGGTGGACTGTGTGGTGGTGGTGGTGATGGACTGTGTGGTGGTGGTGGTGGTGGTGGTGGTGGACTGTGTGGTGGTGGTGGTGGTGGGCTGTGTGGTGGTGGTGGTGGTGGACTGTGTGGTGGTGGTGATAGTGGTGGTGGTGGTGGACTGTGTGGTGGTGGTGGTGGTGGACTTTGTGGTGGTGGTGGTGGTGGTGGACTGTTTGTTGGTGGTGGTTGTGGTGTTGGTGGTGGTGGACTGTGTGATGGTGGTGGTGGTGGACTGTGTGGTGGTGGTGGTGGTGGACTGTGTGGTGGTGGTGATAGTGGTGGTGGTGGTGGACTGTGTGGTGGTGGTGGTGGTGGACTTTGTGGTGGTGGTGGTGGTGGTGGACTGTTTGTTGGTGGTGGTTGTGGTGTTGGTGGTGGTGGACTGTGTGATGGTGGTGGTGGTGGACTGTGTGGTGGTGGTGGTGGTGGTGGACTGTGTGGTGGTGGTGGTAGTGGTGGTGGTGGTGGACTGTGTGGTGGTAGTGGTGGTGGTGGTCAAAAAGGTCTTATCTTCCTCTACCTTTGACCAAACTAGAACTTCTGCTCGTGGCACTGGCAGATATGACATTGTTCTAGAACTCTCCCAAGTCGTGTCCATGGGGACATTGTATCGGTCTGATGGTAAGGATTTGGTAGAGTCGTAGAGCACCCAGAGTTCAAATCTTTAGCGTCTCTTCTTAGACACAAGTAACAAGACACTAGCTCAATGCGTTTAGCCGTACCTATTTTTAACTCTAAATCGACATACATGCATTAGTCAAACACTCACTTCAGACCGGAAGTAGAATTTTCAAAAAAAAAGATCCGCCGCCATTTTTAACTTCAGTTAAAAACTATTTTTCAACCTTTTTTTTTTTGTCGGATAAAGTCGAATCACTTGAAGAAACTCCAGTTAACGATCGCGGGAAGGAGATGAGAAATTTACCTTTAGACTCTTAAAACCTTCCTTCTCTGATCTACCCGGGGAGGGGAAGCGCAGGGAGGGGGTGGAGGGGTGGAGATAGTTAAATGACGTCATGTTTGATTTCACCGAACAGGGTGCTAGAGCACCCAGCAAAATGGCGGTACAGTGCCAGGCTACGGTGGGGGGGGGGGGCACAATGGCGGTGTATACTAGTGTGGCGGGGGGGGGGGTCACACTGGCGGTGTATACTAGTGTGATGATGTTGTAAAGTGGTTTGTGTAGCTATCAGAGATGTTACGTCATCAATGTAGAACTAACGACCACATGTGTCGTTCGCCGTGATGTGTCACCACCACACACATCGTGATGTGTTACCACACACATCCTGATGTGTCACCACCACACACATCGTGATGTTTCACCACCACACACGTCGTGATGTGTTACCACACACATCGTGATGTGTCACCATCACACACATCGTGATGTCTCAACACCACAGACTTCTTGATGTGTCACCATAACACACATTTATAGAATGTGTGAGAGAGAGAGGGGGGGGGGGAGAGAGAGTGTGTGTGTGAGAGAGGGAGAGTGTGTGTGACAGTATGTGTGTGAGAGAGAGAGGGAGAGAGAGTGTGTGTATGAGAAAGGGAGAGTGTGTGTCTGACAGAGTGTGTGTGTGTGACAGAGTGTGTGTGTGTGAGAGAGAGAGGGTGTGAGTGTGCGTGTATGTCAGGTATGGTAGATTGTTGCATAACATAAGCAAACCTTTCTTCCGACCATCACAAAAATGTTGACTCGAGTTTGAGTTTCCATTTATCAGCGAGATATTTCTCTCTTTCAATTCTTAGGTTACCGATTTATGAACAGTTTAATTTCTACACCCCACCCCACACACTCACACACTCTCACACACAAATACATCATTACATACAAATGTCATTTATAGTCATGAAGTCAACAATTATTTCGACTACATTTGTACACAATAATTGTACACAGCTACAGACTGTACACGCCAAATAAAGGGCAGTAACTGGAGCTCCAGAACGTGAAGGAACAAGCTGTGTCATATCACTGGGATATCTTTCAAATTGGAGGAAAACAAATTTCTATGCGCTCGTAGAACCTACTTGCTTCTGGACAATGCCATGTTTGTTTCATGGGTCTGCTGGGGGAGGGGGGGGGGGGGGGTGACGGCTAAGGTAGGGGTTATTATGAGTGGAGGGTGGGGGGGGGGGGCGGGAGGGGGGGGGGGGGGTTAAACAGGTGCGTGTTTACGGTGCCATCGATGAAAATCTGCAAATTGTTGAGGAATCGTTTCTCACCTCAATGTACACACATCTCCACATACACACACACATCTCCACACACACACACACATCTCCATCTCCACACACACAATTGTTGGGGAATCGTTTCTCACCTTAATGTACACACATCTCCACATACACACACACATCTCCACACACACACACACATCTCCATCTCCACACACACAATTGTTGAGGAATCGTTTCTCACCTTAATGTACACACATCTTCGCATACACACACACATCTCCACACACACACACACATCTCCATCTCCACACACACAATTGTTGGGGAATCGTTCCTCACCTTAATGTACACACATCTTCGCACACACACACAATCTCCACACACACACATTTACACACACATCTACATCTCCACACACACACTTGTTGGGGAATCGTTTCTCACCTTAATGTACACACATCTCCACACACACACACACATCTCCACACACACATCTACATCTCCACACACACAATTGTTGGGGAATCGTTTCTCACCTCAATGTACACACATCTCCACATACACACACACATCTCCACACACACACACACATCTCCATCTCCACACACACAATTGTTGAGGAATCGTTTCTCACCTCAATGTACACACATCTCCACATACACACACACATCTCCACACACACACACACATCTCCATCTCCACACACACAATTGTTGGGGAATCGTTTCTCACCTTAATGTACACACATCTTCGCATACACACACACATCTCCACACACACACACACATCTCCATCTCCACACACACAATTGTTGGGGAATCGTTCCTCACCTTAATGTACACACATCTTCGCACACACACACAATCTCCACACACACACATTTACACACACATCTACATCTCCACACACACACTTGTTGGGGAATCGTTTCTCACCTTAATGTACACACATCTTCGCATACACACACACATCTCCACACACACACACACATCTCCATCTCCACACACACAATTGTTGGGGAATCGTTCCTCACCTTAATGTACACACATCTTCGCACACACACACAATCTCCACACACACACATTTACACACACATCTACATCTCCACACACACACTTGTTGGGGAATCGTTTCTCACCTTAATGTACACACATCTCCACACACACACACACATCTCCACACACACATCTACATCTCCACACACACACACATCTCCACACACACAGATCCACACACACAGATCCACACACACACCTCCACAAACACATCTCCACACACACACACACATCTCCCCACACGGCTGTATTTCCACGTCCGTATACAAACATCATTTGAAACTAGAAAGAAATGTCTTATCAAATGTGCTCCGCTCGGCTTTATTATAATGCAGCAGTAATGTACGATAGGGAGGGAGGGGAGGGGAGGGGGAGGGGAACTGGTTTAGGGTTAAATTAGAAGGTCAGCTTGTACTAAGATAGGCGGACATCAATGACGTCATACGGCGTATTACAACTTCCGCTTTTGGTGCTTTACGATAAGAGTCCCAGGTACATACAGGAAGTAGCTAGTGCTAACGTGTATCAGCAGGCACTGACAGGCAGGGACGTGTGCAGGCAGGTACAGGCAGGTACTTGCAGGTACAGGCAGGTACTTGCAGGTACAGGCAGGTACTTGCAGGTACTGGCAGGTACTTGCAGGTACTGGCAGATCTAAGGGCTACAGGCATGTTCTGCTGTAGCGAGAAGTGACGTATGCAGCGCGTTTAATTTTAAATGCAGAATAAAAATGTAATTAACGCTAAGCGGAATAGGGTGCTACATCTCCAAGAAATATTTCTTCAGGTGCTTGAGGGAAGGCAGGATAGACTGGACTTAAAGCTTTAGATGGGACGTCTTTATACAATCTGTGTAGGGTTTGGGTTAGGGTTAGTCATGTGATGTCATGTGATGTCATGAGGTGTCATGGGATGTCATGTGATGTGATGTAATGTCATGTGATGTCATGTGGTGTCATGTGATGTCATGTGATGTCATGTGATGTCATGTGATGTCATGTGGTGTCATGTGATGTCAGGTGGTGTTATATAGTGTTTAGTTGTGTTATGTCGTGTAGGTTTGTACACCGGTCAGGGGTCGAGAAATGTTTGTAAACTTTAGTTTATCTGCCACCGACAAGCAAACACTTGAAACTACCGGATGTGAAAAAATAAAAACTTACGGGCCACGAGAACTGAAAGGGCAGAGATGCCCTAATGTCAGCCATTGATGGCAGTGATGCCCTGGAGTCAGCTAATGGTCCACTCACGACTTGCTCGTGATGCCCCAGGGTGCACTCAGCACGGCGGGGTAGGGGGAGGAGATGGTGGGAGAGACACGCCCGGATTGTCAGTGTGGCTCTAGTGGCCACTGGGTCACCGTGACATGGGCTCTTCTGGTCGCAGGTCATGTTGACCGTACTGGGGGCGGGGCTGTTGACGTGGACGGGGCTGTTGAGGTGGGCGGGGTTGTTGACGTGGGCGGGGTTGTTGACGTGGGCGGGGCTGTTGACGTGGGCGGGGCTGTTGACCTGGGTGGGGCTGTTGACGTGGGCGGTGCTGCTGTTTGACTTGACGCACCAGGTGGGAGTGAGACGTGTCAATATCCTGACCTCAAAAACACCAGAACCCTGGGCCTGAGGAAACAAAAGTTTATCGTCTGGTATTGGCACAACTTTAGTGTCTGGTGTTGGCACAACTTTAGTGTCTGGTGTTGGCACAACTTTAGAGTCTGGTATTGGCACAACTTTAGTGTCTGGTATTGGCACAACTTTAGTGTCTGGTATTGGCACAACTTTAGTGTCTGGTATTGGCACAACTTTAGTGTCTGCTGATAGCACGTGCTAGGTCTACTTGGTTGTCTACTTGGTTGTCTACTTGGTTGTCTACTTGGTTTGTCTACTTGGTTTGTTTACTTGGTGTGTCTACTTGGTTTGTCTACTTGGTCTGTCTACTTGGTTTGTCTACTTGGTTTGTCTACTTGGTTGCCTACTTGGTTGTCTACTTGGTTTGTCTACTTGGTTGTCTACTTGGTTGTCTACTTGGTTGTCTACTTGGTTGTCTACTTGGTTGTCTACTTGGTTTGTCTACTTGGTTGCTAACTTGGTTGTCTACTTGGTTGTCTACTTGGTTGTCTACTTGGTTGTCTACTTGGTTTGTCTACTTGGTCTGTCTACTTGGTTTGTCTACTTGGTTGTCTACTTGGTTGCCTACTTGGTTTGTCTACTTGGTTTGTCTACTTGGTTTGCCTGTCCGTCGCTGCAATAGTTTATTTCTAAACGAATTAATCGTCTCAAACGTAAACAAAATAGACATCATGACGTCGACTTACAACAACAACCAACATTGACGTCTAACTTACAACAACAACCAACATTGACATCTGGCTTACAACAACAACCAACATTGACGTCTGATTTCAACAACCAACATTGACGTCTGACTTACTACAACAACCAACTTTGACGTCTGACTTACAACAACAAGCAACATTGACGTCTGACTTACTACAACAACCAACTTTGACGTCTGACTTACTACAACAACAACAACAAACAGCATTGACGTGTGACTTACAACAACAACAAAGAGTGACGCCTGACTGACAACAACAACAACATTGACGTGTGACGTACAACAACAACCAACAGTGACGTCTGACTTACAACACCAACCAACATTGACGTGTGACTTACAACAACAACAACAACCAACATAGACGTCTGACTTACAACAACAACAACAACTAACATTGACGTCTGATTTCAACAACCAACATTGACATCTGGCTTACAACAACAACCAACATTGACGTGTGACGTACAACAACAACCAACATTGACGTCTGACTTACAACAACAACCAACATTGACGTCTGACTTACAATAACAACAACAACCAACATTGACGTGTGACTTTCAACAACAACCAACATTGACGTGTGACTTTCAACAACAACCAACATTGACGTCTGACTTACAACAACAACAACAACCAACATTGACACTGACTTACAACAATAACCAACATTGACGTGTGACTTACAACAACAACCAACACAGATGTCTGACTTACAACAACAACAACCAACATTGACGTCTGACTTACAACTGGCCAACAAGAAACAAGCGCTGCTAACGTCACGATGGAGAGTGCTGGACTGTGATGGATTCGAACTCGCGGTATAGGCATGGTCTGATCTTTCATCCGCCTTTGTATGCATCGGCCATTCTGCCAGTCACTGGCTTGTCTGCCATCAGGGTGTGACCTAGTTATGTACTAAGTTCACTCAAGGGGGACCTAGTTCTGTACACAGTTCAATCAGGGTGACCTAGTTCTGTACACAGTTCAATCAGGGTGACCTAGTTCTGTACACAGTTCAATCAGGGTGACCTAGTTCTGTACACAGTTCAATCAGGGGTGACCTAGTTCTATACACGGTTTACTCCGTGTGGCCTAGTTCTGTACACAATTCACTCAGTATGTGACCTAGTTATGTACACAATTCACTCAGGGCGACCTAGTTCTGTACACAATTCACTCAGTGTGACCTAGATCTGTACAAAATTCAAAGGTGACCTAGTTCTGTACACAATTCACTCAGTATGTGACCTAGTTATGTACACAATTCACTCAGGGCGACCTAGTTCTGTACACAATTCACTCAGTGTGACCTAGATCTGTACAAAATTCAAAGGTGACCTAGTTCTGTACACAATTCACTCAGTATGTGACCTAGTTCTGTACACAGTTCTCTCAGGGTGACCTAATCCTGTACACAATTCACTGAGGATTGACCTCGGTCTGTACCATAGCTTGAATCACAAGACCCACTCCTTAGAACAGTTCAATGTTTGAGGTCTGGCTACATTTCCGGTGCCGTCCTGAAAGTAGAAGTGGCTAAACTGACAAGTCAACACAAAGTAGAAGTGGCTGAACTGTCAACACAAAGTAGAAGTGGCTGAACTGTCAACACAAAGTAGAAGTGGCTGAACTGACAAGTCGAACACAAAGTAGAAGTGGCTGAACTGACAAGTCAACACAAAAGTCATTTCGTCTGGATCAAAGACCCTCAACTAGAAAACTTCAAGCGATCAACTAAAGAAACAGAACAAAACTAGGATCAAAGTTCAATACAGGATCGAAGTTCAATATTTGGTTCGGATCATAAAGGAGAAAAATGTATCCAGCTGAAATTGGGAGATGATCAAATTTGTGCAACATATAAGAGAGTATACTCCACGACAGTTCTGCACATGTGTGCACCACACACTAATTATATAATCGGTTTCAATTGTAGCGCTAAACTAACAAAACTAGCAATATAATCCGCTGAAATTGTGCAGCAAATCTATAAATATAATCAAAACATTTGTGTAGCAAAACTAGCAATATAATCCACTGAAATTGTGTAGCAAATCTAGAAATATAATCCGCTGAAACTGTGTAGCAAAACTAGCAATATAATCAGCTTTTTAATCATCTGAATTTGGGAAGTGGCGAAACCAAATGAAGGCACAAATCTGCTAGCCGTAATACTTACAGCTCTCCACAGCTGGCAGACGTTAGATTTACAGCTGGCAGCCGTTAGATTTACAGCTGTTGGCTGATGTACTTACAGTTCTCTAAACAATCCCTATATTATCCTGAGCTCTAGTCGCAGGCTAGGTAACCATTAGCGTGGTGTAGGTAAATAGTTTGTGTGATCAGCCGGTCCTCTAGATTGCGAGTTAACCCCCTTAGGTAGGGCTTGAACTCACCCCCTTGGTGGCAGTCAACTGACCTTATACACGCGCACAGGGGGGACTACATCTCTCAGATATGGTGTGACGTCACAGGCGTAACCGTAGACTCTACAGGGGGGGGGGGAAAGGTCCGGCCAGTCTGGTGGTTCCATGGACAAACAGGGGGGGCGGGGGGAGTACGGACACCGCCCCTGGGTTAGTAGCACCGCCGCAGGAACAAGGGGCGCCGTTGTGTGGTGCCCCGAGAGATGGGGGGGGGGGGCGCTGAACGGTCTTTGATACAGTCGAGGGAATGTTCCAGACCTGGGCGTTGAGAGGCTCTGGGCCAGGGGCGGTAAGCGATAGCGCTTAGTTCAAGGGCGGTAATGACGTTTATCTTTCCTCAGATGTAGCCGAATATCTTTGAACCTAAGGGTGGTCGAACCTGGTATACTTGGTTACATTCGGCCAAACAAGAAATGTAAAAGTTACATTCGGCCAAACAAGAAATGTAAAAGTTACATTCGGCCAAACAAGAAATGTAAAAGTTACATTCGGCCAAACAAGAAATGTAAAAGTTACATTCGGCCAAACAAGAAATATTAAAAGTTACATTCGGCCAAACAAGAAATGTAAAACCAGTTGAGAAAAAACTAAAACGAAATGTATCCAAGTTTGTACGATTGCCATATGTTGGAGAATATAGGTGTGCGTCTGTCTTCTAGTGCCAACATTAGTCCAATCAAGGGAAATAATTCTACAATTTCAAAAGTCCACTGAATGTGAAATGTTTGGATTTTGTGGGAAAAGTTTGGAGTCAAAACGTAAAAACAAAATTATGTTTATTAATTAGCAGTAAAAAAAATGATAACATTTTTAAACCAGACAAAAGAGCATCATAATCAGACAACTGGCCATCATAATCAGACAACACCTGCCATAGTTTTTTGCTTACAATTACCGCGTAGATTTTGTTTACAATAGCTGAGAGGGGGGCGGGCTGATTCTATCTTAGAATATCATTAAAATAACAGTGTCAAATTTAAAAAAAAAAATCAACGTTCAGTGCTTCATCCCACACTTCATTCCACACTTCATCACACACTTCATCACACACTTCATCACACACTTCATCACACACTTCATTCCACACTTCATTCCACACTTCATCACACACTTCATTCCACACTTCATCACGCACTTCATTCCACACTTCATCACACACTTCATCACACACTTCATCACACACTTCATCACACACTTCATCACACACTTCATCACACACTTCATCACACACTTCATTCCACACTTCATCACACACTTCATCACACACTTCATTCCACACTTCATCACACACTTCATTCCACACTTCATCACACACTTCATTCCACACTTCATCACACACTTCATCACACACTTCATTCCACACTTCATCACACACTTCATCACACACTTCATCACACACTTCATTCCACACTTCATCACACACTTCATCCCACATTAATATTTGGCGCTAAAGCTGTTGAGATCAACATTTAGCGTGCCGCTAAAGCTGTTGCGATCAACATTTAGCGTGACGCTAAAGCTGTTGCGATCAACATTTAGCGTGACGCTAAAGCTGTTGAGATCAACATTTAGCGTGACGCTAATGTTGTTGCGATCAACATTTAGCGTGACGCTAAAGCTGTTGATATCAACATTTAGCGTGACGCTAAAGCTGTTGCGATCAACACCCCGCAGGGACGCTACGGATTCTGGGATTAAAGCAAGATTTGTTGTTGTTATGACGTCATCAGACTAGACGGTAAAAATTTGGCCTTTCATAGAGTAGATATAGAGTAGAGGTGGGGGGGGGGCTGATATAGTAAATAAACAAGGTACGCATGTTTGTCTTTAGTTCAGACAAAGTGAGATTAGATCCGGTGCTAGGGATCTTACGTTTGTTCGTCTGGTGTGTGGGGAGAGGCCACAGATTATGCTGGTGTGTGGGGAGAGGCCACAGATTAGGTTGGTGTGTGGGGAGAGGCCACAGATTATGCTGGTGTGTGGTGTGTGGGGAGAGGCCACAGATTAGGTTGGTGTGTGGGGAGAGGCCACAGATTAGGTTGGTGTGTGGGGAGAGGCCACAGATTATGCTGGTGTGTGGTGTGTGGGGAGAGGCCACAGATTAGGTTGGTGTGTGGGGAGAGGCCACAGATTAGGTTGGTGTGTGGGGAGAGGCCACAGATTATGCTGGTGTGTGGTGTGTGGGGAGAGGCCACAGATTAGGTTGGTGTGTGGGGAGAGGCCACAGATTATGCTGGTGTGTGGGGAGAGGCCACAGATTATGCTGGTGTGTGGGGAGAGGCCACAGATTATGCTGGTGTGTGGGGAGAGGCCACAGATTATGCTGGTGTGTGGTGTGTGGGGAGAGGCCACAGATTAGGTTGGTGTGTGGGGAGAGGCCACAGATTATAATGTAGACGGGCTGGCCATATGTTTAGATTTATATATAATATATGCGTATGTCATTTGTTTATACAATTAAACACTGGGTTGGTTTACTCGCGTTTTTGTTTGTGCGAGAGTGTGTGCGTGTGTGTGTGCGAGTGTGTGTGTGCCAGTGTGTAATTGCACGCGCGAGTGTGTGTGTGTGTGTGTGTGTGGGTGTGTGTGTGGGGGGGGGGTGTTCATACAGTATTGGTTTATATCTATGGCGCGTATTTGTATGTGTGTATTCAAGAATTAAAAAAGCTCCAACTCTAAAGGTCTACACTTTTTTGTGGGAATTTTTTCCTGCAAAAGCCAGCTTTAGCAAGCTAGCTCAGACTTCCGGTCTAATGTTTGCCGCGGGAGGGTAGGGCGAAGCTTATTTGTAGCAAAAAAATCTTTGAAATTGTGTTGCATCATTGAAGAAGCTGTGCTCGATGAACCAGCCCGACCGTCGGGCTAACGAAATCTAAAAACCTGGGTCCGCAAGGATTAGCTTCATCACGGAATCAAAACATTGACATCTGCTGCCGGGGTTGTTGACATCTGCTGCCGGGGTTATTGACATCTGCTGCCGGGGTTGTTAATCCTGGCCATTGACCCCTGGCTTTTAAATGACTTAATTAATTCTTCCCATCGTAGTCCCGATATAATTCGTTTTCCAATCAAGTAGACTTAAATCTAATAATTTCAATGTTTCTAAATTAGCGTAAAGCCATACAGATGTATTCTATATAATAGTTTCGCTGTCTGTCTATCTATCTATCTATCTGACAAGAACGCTGTAGAGAAAACACAAGCAAAATAAAAACATGCACAGTAATTCGAAAAACGAAGTATGACGCGGTCACATTTAGCATAGAGTAGAAAATAATCTCCAGTCGGAGAGTGCACACAGTAATATGACGTAATTGATTTTCGAGTAAACATTGAATAAAAATGAAATTTTGTCTAATCTAAATGGTTTGCGTGAAGAGTTTCTTACAAACAATTCTTCGGGTAGGGGCGAAGCCCCACCCCCCGCGTAAGAACGTCTGAGCCCCCACCCCTCCCCAACTCAAAAGAAATTTCTTCATCGATACTCTATAATAAAATTACCGCCTAATTAATGTGTCTAATCTAAAAAGTGGTTTTCTCGCAATTTCTTTAATGCAATTCTTCGGGTAGTGGCTAAGCGCGACACCAGTGTTTCTTTCAGACTTTTTCCTCCCCGGAGAGGGGTGGGGGTACTTGAAATTTTCGGGGGCGGGGGTAGAATTTTCGGGGATGGGGCGGACACTGGAGAAAGTATATAATTATATTTCGTTGAATGGGACGGTAGACATGTTTTTTGGGGGGTGGAGGTGGGGGGTGGGGTGGATGTGTGGGTGGTGTGGGTGGGGGGTGGGGGTGGTGTGTGGGGGGGGGGGGTGGGGTGGTTTTAGTTTAGAGAAAAGAGACAGCACTATCAACCTAGCGCCCGGTGTATCCTTCCTCAACGGGCCATTTTTCTCGTGTATATATGTTAGTCTAATTTTCTTTTATTATTATTTTTTTTTGTCTGTCGATGTCTAATCCAAGGTTGATTAATGGAAATCTGACATGATCATCAATTAGCGGGAGGCTTTAGAAGTCTAGTCTGTCGTGTATGCTGTGGTCTATAGCACGTTTAGACCTCTAGTCTGTCGTGTATGCTGTGGCCTATAGCACGTTTAGACCTCTAGTCTGTCGTGTATGCTGTGGTCTATAGCACGTTTAGACCTCTAGTCTGTCGTGTATGCTGTGGTCTATAGCACGTTTAGACCTCTAGTCTGTCGTGTATGCTGTGGTCTATAGCACGTTTAGACCTCTGTCGTGTATGCTGTGGCCTATAGCACGTTTAGACCTCTAGTCTGTCGTGTATGCTGTGGTCTATAGCAAGTTTAGACCTCTAGTCTGTCGTGTATGCTGTGGTCTATAGCACGTTTAGACCTCTGTCGTGTATGCTGTGGTCTATAGCACGTTTAGACCTCTAGTCTGTCGTGTATGCTGTGGTCTATAGCACGTTTAGACCTCTAGTCTGTCGTGTATGCTGTGGTCTATAGCACGTTTAGACCTCTGTCGTGTATGCTGTGGTCTATAGCACGTTTAGACCTCTGTCGTGTATGCTGTGGTCTATAGCACGTTTAGACCTCTAGTCTGTCGTGTATGCTGTGGTCTATAGCACGTTTAGACCTCTGTCGTGTATGCTGTGGTCTATAGCACGTTTAGACCTCTAGTCTGTCGTGTATGCTGTGGTCTATAGCACGTTTAGACCTCTGTCGTGTATACTGTGGTCTATAGCACGTTTAGACCTCTGTCGTGTATGTTGTGGCCTATAGCACGTTTAGACCTCTAGTCTGTCGTGTATGCTGTGGTCTATAGCAAGTTTAGACCTCTAGTCTGTCGTGTATGCTGTGGTCTATAGCACGTTTAGACCTCTGTCGTGTATGCTGTGGTCTATAGCACGTTTAGACCTCTAGTCTGTCGTGTATGCTGTGGTCTATAGCACGTTTAGACCTCTGTCGTGTATGCTGTGGTCTATAGCACGTTTAGACCTCTGTCGTGTATGCTGTGGTCTATAGCACGTTTAGACCTCTAGTCTGTCGTGTATGCTGTGGTCTATAGCACGTTTAGACCTCTGTCGTGTATGCTGTGGTCTATAGCACGTTTAGACCTCTGTCGTGTATGCTGTGGTCTATAGCACGTTTAGACCTCTGTCGTGTATGCTGTGGTCTATAGCAAGTTTAGACCACTGTCGTGTATGCTGTGGTCTATAGCACGTTTAGACCTCTAGTCTGTCGTGTATGCTGTGGTCTATAGCACGTTTAGACCTCTAGTGTTGTGGTCTATAGCACGTTTAGACCTCTGTCGTGTATGCTGTGGTCTATAGCACGTTTAGACCTCTAGTGCTGTGTTCTATAGCACGTTTAGACCTCTGTCGTGTATGCTGTGGTCTATAGCACGTTTAGACCTCTGTCGTGTATGCTGTGGTCTATAGCACGTTCAGACCTCTGTCGTGTATGCTGTGGTCTATAGCACGTTTAGACCTCTAGTCTGTCGTGTATGCTGTGGTCTATAGCACGTTTAGACCTCTGTCGTGTATGCTGTGGTCTATAGCACGTTTAGACCTTTGTCGTGTATGCTGTGGTCTATAGCACGTTTAGACCTCTCGTCTGTCGTGTATGCTGTGGTCTATAGCACGTTCAGACCTCTGTCGTGTATGCTGTGGTCTATAGCACGTTTTGACCTCTAGTATGTCGTGTATGTTGTGGTCTATAGCACGTTTAGACCTCTAGTCTGTCGTGTATGCTGTGGTCTATAGCACGTTTAGAACTCTGTCGTGTATGCTGTGGTCTATAGCACGTTTAGACCTCTAGTCTGTCGTGTATGCTGTATTCTATAGCACGTTTAGACCTCTAGTCTGTCGTGTATGCTGTGGTCTATAGCACGTTTAGACCTCTAGTCTGTCGTGTATGCTGTGGTCTATAGCACGTTTAGACCTCTAGTATGTCGTGTATGCTGTGGTCTATAGCACGTTTAGACCTCTAGTCTGTCGTGTATGCTGTGGTCTATAGCACGTTTAGACCTCTAGTATGTCGTGTATGCTGTGGTCTATAGCACGTTTAGACCTCTCGTCTGTCGTGTATGCTGTGGTCTATAGCACGTTTAGACCTCTGTCGTGTATGCTGTGGTCTATAGCACGTTTAGACCTCTGTCGTGTATGCTGTGGTCTATAGCACGTTTAGACCTCTGTCGTGTATGTTGTGGTCTATAGCACGTTTAGACCTCTAGTCTGTCGTGTATGCTGTGGTCTATAGCACGTTTAGACCTCTGTCGTGTATGCTGTGGTCTATAGCACGTTTAGACCTCTGTCGTGTATGCTGTGGTCTATAGCACGTTTAGACCTCTGTCGTGTATGCTGTGGTCTATAGCACGTTTTGACCTCTGTCGTGTATGCTGTGGTCTATAGCACGTTTAGACCTCTGTCGTGTATGCTGTGGTCTATAGCACGTTTAGACCTCTGTCGTGTATGCTGTGGTCTATAGCAAGTTTAGACCTCTAGTCTGTCGTGTATGCTGTGGTCTATAGCACGTTTAGACCTCTGTCGTGTATGCTGTGGTCTATAGCACGTTTAGACCTCTGTCGTGTATGCTGTGGTCTATAGCACGTTTAGACCTCTGTCGTGTATGCTGTGGTCTATAGCACGTTTAGACCTCTGTCGTGTATGCTGTGGTCTATAGCACGTTTAGACCTCTGTCGTGTATGCTGTGGTCTATAGCACGTTTAGACCTCTAGTCTGTCGTGTATGCTGTGGTCTATAGCACGTTTAGACCTCTAGTCTGTCGTGTATGCTGTGGTCTATAGCACGTTTAGACCTCTAGTCTGTCGTGTATGCTGTGGTCTATAGCACGTTTAGACCTCTGTCGTGTATGCTGTGGTCTATAGCACGTTTAGACCTCTGTCGTGTATGCTGTGGTCTATAGCACGTTTAGACCTCTAGTCTGTCGTGTATGCTGTGGTCTATAGCACGTTTAGACCTCTAGTCTGTCGTGTATGCTGTGGTCTATAGCACGTTTAGACCTCTGTCGTGTATGCTGTGGTCTATAGCACGTTTAGACCTCTGTCGTGTATGCTGTGATCTATAGCACGTTTAGACCTCTGTCGTGTATGCTGTGGTCTATAGCACGTTTAGACCTCTGTCGTGTATGCTGTGGTCTATAGCACGTTTAGACCTCTGTCGTGTATGCTGTGGTCTATAGCACGTTTAGACCTCTGTCGTGTATGCTGTGGTCTATAGCACGTTTAGACCTCTGTCGTGTATGCTGTGGTCTATAGCACGTTTAGACCTCTAGTCTGTCGTGTATGCTGTGGTCTATAGCACGTTTAGACCTCTGTCGTGTATGCTGTGGTCTATAGCACGTTTAGACCTCTGTCGTGTATGCTGTGGTCTATAGCACGTTTAGACCTCTGTCGTGTATGCTGTGGTCTATAGCACGTTTAGACCTCTAGTGCTGTGGTCTATAGCACCTTTAGACCTCTAGTCTGTCGTGTATGCTGTGGTCTATAGCACGTTTAGACCTCTGTCGTGTATGCTGTGGTCTATAGCAAGTTTAGACCTCTGTCGTGTATGCTGTGGTCTATAGCACGTTTAGACCTCTGTCGTGTATGCTGTGGTCTATAGCACGTTTAGACCTCTAGTCTGTCGTGTATGCTGTGGTCTATAGCACGTTTAGACCTCTGTCGTGTATGCTGTGGTCTATAGCACGTTTAGACCTCTGGTGGCTACTTGCCTCGTCTAGAGAAACTAGAGGCGGCTGGGCATTGGCTGACCACACCAACCCTTCATGGGCCGAGGTAAAAATCATAAACTCTACTTCATCTGCCCTATTGATCGTTCGATCTGAAAGGGGAACCTGACTTCACTTACATAGCATGTCATATCAGATGTCATATCAGATGTCAGTACTACTGTCAGTACGAGGTCTTGAAATCATGTCAAAATCAACTCACCTGACATGAGGGTAATCCGATAGCGACGGGTCCGGCTAGCGGCAGACGGTAGACGTCCGTAGAGCGGCGGGTCCGGCTAGCGGCGGGCGTCAAACGTAAGCCCCTACCTGTAGCTTCTATGAGAACTGTCTGCTAGATCAGTGAGCCCAACTGACGGCTGAGTGAGGGGGTGAGTAAGGGGGGGGGGGGGTGAGTGGGGGGGGGTCTGCGCAACTTGTCTGAGGGACTGCTCGCTGTGACGTCACACTGCATGGGCGGGGTAAAGGGGGGTTTCTCGGACGGTGTTTGGGGTGGGGGAAGTAATTTTAATAAGGAGAAGAGGTGATTTAAAAGATCGGGTAGTGGTTGTTTAAAGGATGGAACAGGGGCATGTTAGGACGGGTAGGAGTGGGCGGTGCCAGAGATGGATGAATACAGGCTGAAGGGAGAGGAAACAAAGATGTTTATCTTCTAGACACTGCACTGGTGATGTCTTAATGAAAGTTAAAGGCTACTGGACTAAGTTAACTGATGTGATGACCTGACTGTCCTGACCTACTGATGTGATGACCTTACTGTCCTGACCTAACCGTCATGACCTACTGATGTGATGATCCCACTCTCCTGACCTACTGATGTGATGACCTCACTGTCCTGACCTACTGATGTGGTGACCTCACTGTACTGGCCTAACCGTCCTGACCTACTGATGTGATGACCTCACTGTCCTGACCTACTGATGTGATGACCTCACTGTCCTGACTTAACCGTCCTGACCTACTGATGTGATGACCTCACTGTCCTGACCTACTGATGTGATGACCTCACTGTCCTGACCTACTGTTGTGATGACCTGACTGTCCTGACCTAACCGTCCTGACCTACTGATGTGATGACCTCACTATCCTGACCTACTGTTGTGATGACCTCACTGTCCTGACCTAACCGTCCTGACCTACTGATGTGATGACCTCACTGTCATGACCTACTGATGTGATGACCTCACTGTCCTGACCTACTGATGTGATGACCTCACTGTCCTGACCTACTGTTGTGATGACCTGACTGTCCTGACCTAACCGTCCTGACCTACTGATGTGATGACCTCACTATCCTGACCTACTGATGTGATGACCTCACTGTCCTGACCTACTGATGTGATGACCTCACTGTCCTGACCTACTGTTGTGATGACCTGACTGTCCTGACCTAACCGTCCTGACCTACTGATGTGATGACCTCACTATCCTGACCTACTGATGTGATGAACTCACTGTCCTGACCTAACCGTCCTGACCTACTGATGTGATGACCTCACTGTCCTGACCTACTGATGTGATGACCTAACCGTCTTGACCTACTGATGTGATGACCTCACTCTCCTGACCTACTGATGTGATGACCTCACTGTCCTGACCTAACCGTCCTGACCTACTTATGCGATGAATGACCTACTGTCCTGACCTACTGATGTGATGACCTGACTGTCCTGACCTACTGATGTGATGCTCTCACTATCCTGACCTAACCATCATGACCTACTGATGTGATGACCTCACTGTCATGACCTACTGATGTGATGACCTAACCGTCTTGACCTACTGATGTGATGACACCACTCTCCTGACCTACTGATGTCATGACCTCACTGTCATGACCTAACCATCCTGACCTACTTATGCGATGAATGACCTACTGTCCTGACCTACTGATGTGATGACCTCACTGTCCTGACCTAACCATCCTGACCTACTTATGCGATGAATGACCTACTGTCCTGACCTACTGATGTGATGACCTCACTGTCCTGACCTAACCATCCTGACCTACTTATGCGATGAATGACCTCACTGTCCTGACCTACTGATGTGATGACCTCACTGTCCTGACCTACTGTTGTGATGACCTGACTGTCCTGACCTAACCGTCCTGACCTACTGATGTGATGACCTCACTATCCTGACCTACTGATGTGATGACCTCACTGTCCTGACCTAACCGTCCTGACCTACTGATGTGATGACCTCACTGTCCTGACCTACTGATGTGATGACCTCACTGTCCTGACCTACTGTTGTGATGACCTGACTGTCCTGACCTAACCGTCCTGACCTACTGATGTGATGACCTCACTATCCTGACCTACTGATGTGATGACCTCACTGTCCTGACCTAACCGTCCTGACCTACTGATGTGATGACCTCACTGTCCTGACCTACTGATGTGATGACCTAACCGTCTTGACCTACTGATGTGATGACCTCACTCTCCTGACCTACTGATGTGATGACCTCACTGTCCTGACCTAACCGTCCTGACCTACTTATGCGATGAATGACCTACTGTCCTGACCTACTGATGTGATGACCTGACTGTCCTGACCTACTGATGTGATGCTCTCACTATCCTGACCTAACCATCATGACCTACTGATGTGATGACCTCACTGTCATGACCTACTGATGTGATGACCTAACCGTCTTGACCTACTGATGTGATGACCTCACTCTCCTGACCTACTGATGTCATGACCTCACTGTCATGACCTAACCATCCTGACCTACTTATGCGATGAATGACCTACTGTCCTGACCTACTGATGTGATGACCTCACTGTCCTGACCTAACCATCCTGACCTACTTATGCGATGAATGACCTACTGTCCTGACCTACTGATGTGATGACCTCACTGTCCTGACCTAACCATCCTGACCTACTTATGCGATGAATGACCTACTGTCCTGACCTACTGATGTGATGACCTCACTGTCCTGACCTAACCATCATGACCTACTTATGCGATGAATGACCTACTGTCCTGACCTACTGATGTGATGACCTCACTGTCCTGACCTAACCATCCTGACCTACTTATGCGATGAATGACCTACTGTCCTGACCTACTGATGTGATGACCTACTGTCCTGACCTACTGATGTGGTGACCTCACTGTCCTGACCTAACCGTCATGACCTACTAATGTGATGACCTGACTGTCCTGACCTACTGATGTGATGACCTTACTGTCCTGACCTAACCCTCATGAACTACTGATGTGATGACCTAACCGTCATGACCTACTGATGTGATGACCTGACTGTCATGACTTATTGATGTGATGAACTCACTCTCCTGACCTACTGATGTGATGACCTGACTGTCCTGACCTACTGATGTGATGACCTTACTGTCCTGACCTAACCCTCATGAACTACTGTGTGATGACCTCATTGTCATAACCTACTAATGTGATGAACTCACTGACCTGACCTAACCGTCAAGACCTACTAATATGATGACCTGACTGTCCTGAACTACTGATGTGATGACCTAACCGTCATGACCTACTGATGTGATGACCTGACTGTCATGACTTATTGATGTGATGAACTCACTCTCCTGACCTACTGATCTGATGACCTTACTGTTCTTATTATGTATAGAGTGTCTTGTCAACCAAACAACAGTCCATCAACTCAGACGACATCACCTCCGTACAGAACATACCTTTCGCCCCCCCCCCCCCCCCTACCCCATTTGTCACTGTAGTCAGCCACCCCTGGATCGCAACCCACCTTATCCAATCCTCATCTGCCCCCCCTCCCCCTTGTATTACGTCTGCCCCCCCCCCCCCTTGTATTACGTCTGCCCCCCCCCCACCTCTTGTATTACGTCTGCCCCGTGTTGCCCGCTGCCTTATCTCAAATGTAAACACGATCACGTGACGATAAGAGCCAATGAATGAACTGTTGTCAGGTTTATTTACCGTTCACGTGTTCGTTCATATTTTCAAATCCAACATCCCATTCGGTTGGAAGGGAAATCTTTATCCAACATCCCATTCGGTTGTAAGGAAAATTGTTATGATGAGTTATTGGATGTTGATATTTATAAGGATTTTGCAGAAGATAATTTAAAAATTAATGTTGCTGATGATGCTATTATAGATGATGAAAACGACAGTATGACTTCAGTGGTTTGCACCTGATGTTCAGAACATTCCAGAAGCAGCTTCTACACCAAAGATGGCTGAACTTAATGACGTGGACCAAAATATGGCTGGACGTCATGCTCTAATTAATATGTTGGCACCCAACTTTAATTTGACGTCATCTTTCATCAATTGTGATGTCATACTCATCAAGTTTGAAATACACCCTGACATGTCAGCAACATGCTACATCATCACCACATACAGACTGGCTACAACATCACCACATACAGACTGGCTACAACATCACCACATACAGGCTGGCTACATCATCACCACATACAGGCTGGCTACAACATCACCACATACAGACTGGCTACAACATCACCACATACAGGCTGGCTACAACATCACCACATACAGACTGGCTACAACATCACCACATACAGGCTGGCTACAACATCACCACATACAGACTGGCTACAACATCACCACATACAGACTGGCTACAACATCACCACATACAGGCTGGCTACAACATCACCACATACAGACTGGCTACAACATCACCACATACAGGCTGGCTACAACATCACCACATACAGACTGGCTACAACATCACCACATACAGACTGGCTACAACATCACCACATACAGACTGGCTACAACATCACCACATACAGACTGGCTACAACATCACCACATACAGACTGGCTACAACATCACCAGACTGGCTACAACATCACCACATACAGGCTGGCTACAACATCACCACATACAGACTGGCTACAACATCACCACATACAGACTGGCTTTAACATCACCACATACAGACTGGCTACAACATCACCACATACAGACTGGCTACAACATCACCACATACAGACTGGCTACAACATCACCAGACTGGCTACAACATCACCACATACAGGCTGGCTACAACATCACCAGACTGGCTACAACATCACCACATACAGACTGGCTACAACATCACCACATACAGACTGGCTACAACATCACCACATACAGACTGGCTACAACATCACCAGACTGGCTACAACATCACCACATACAGACTGGCTACAACATCACCACATACAGACTGGCTACAACATCACCACATACAGAC
Source organism: Physella acuta (assembly GCF_028476545.2). Lineage (NCBI taxonomy): Eukaryota > Metazoa > Mollusca > Gastropoda > Physidae > Physella > Physella acuta. Next base: position 375,517 of record NW_026731537.1, read on the forward strand.
TGGCTACAACATCACCACATACAGACTGGCTACAACATCACCACATACAGACTGGCTACAACATCACCACATACAGACTGGCTACAACATCACCACATACAGACTGGCTACAACATCACCAGGCTGGCTACAACATCACCACATACAGGCTGGCTACAACATCACCAGACTGGCTACAACATCACCACATACAGACTGGCTACAACATCACCACATACAGACTGGCTACAACATCACCACATACAGACTGGCTACAACATCACCACGAATATAGGCTGGCTATTAAATGCTAATACGTTTCAGTAATTAAGCTCAACAGAAAAGAAATGTACTTGATAAACTGCTAATTAGCTTAAAGTTCAGACAATTTCATGGGATGATAATAATTAGCAGGAAATAGGAAAACGAAGACAAATTAGAGTAAACTTTTCTATTGCGCTGTTAGAAGAACGTATTGCGTTCAAGAAACTTTATAAAAAAACATTCTTAAGATGAAGGCTGTTTCTTACGTTAGCTTACTGCTTTAGAATCTAATCATTTTGGTTAGGTTAATCTAATCATTTTGGTTAGGTTAATCTAATCATTTTGGTTAAGGTTAATCTAATCATTTTGGTTAAGGTTAATTTAATTTAGAAATTATCCTTACAGAAGTCAGGAGTAGGTCACTCCACAGCCACTTCTGTACACTTTACACACAGACACTTGTGTAAACTTTACACACATACTTTAGTGTACACTTTACACACAGCCATTCGTGTACACTTTACACACATCCACTTCTGTACACTTTTGTTTCGTGTACACTTTACACACAGCCACTCGTGTACACTTTACACACACGAGATTTAAATCTAATGTGCTCGAGTCACAGTCAGCCATTTCGTGAAATCGACAAAACAGCGTGTGCTGACGAAAACCTTGGGCCGAAACGTCTTTTGTAATTTGTGAAGAAACTACCTATTTTATTACAAATCATAATTATCTTGGTACCTTCAAAGAATATTATATACTACTATAATTGTATAATTTATAAGTATTTATACTATGAAATATATTTCTGTTCTATTATTAGATTATATTTGTTTGCTCAAAGTCTGTCTCTATTGGATGTCCCCTTCATATAGTATACTAGCCGTCCCGGCCAGGCCCTGCTCTGGCTTCTGTGAAAAATCTTTCTGTTAAAGACCATTACCTGTATGTTTAGTAATCATCATAAACCCGGCATTTCCCACCCAAACCACAACCAACCGAAACCAAAACAACAAAACGCAAACATAACGCTAATACAATTACAAATACAAACGAAAACAAAAACCTAACAAAAAACCCAACCACAACCACAAACACCAATAGGAACACAAAGAAAACAACAAACGAAAAAGCAAACGAAAACAAACCAAATACAAACGCAAAACCAACTAAAAACACAAAAGAAACACAAAGAAAACACTAACGCGAACATAAACGCAACTTGCTCACAGTCTAGCTCACAGAGGACGCTCGGATTTGATTCACTTAAAGACTATAGTAACCTTTCTTATCCATAGTCTATCGCACTGTTTAAAACAAAATTATGCAGCATAGCGCTCACATGATAGCCCAGGGCGCCAAATTGAACCGTGCAGGGGCGCCGGCGGACGCGCCTGTTTCAATTTAGTGAACAAAATTATAATACTCCAAGCTTATCCGTAAATGGAAAGAAATAAACATATATGATTTGTAAGACCTGGCTTATTAAATGTTATTGATTTAAAAAAATAATTATTGAACAGTATGTTCAGTGTAAAGAATAAATAAAAGGCAGTATTAAAAATACCATTCACTTAATCAATCCCCCCTAATTATGTAATTATTTTTTTTCTTAACACCAAAACAAAGTAATAAAGAATAAATTCTTTCTTCCCCCGATTTACTGATTTTTTTTAAAGGGAAGTAACTGTGCAGTCAATACATTTCAGACACAATTTTAGAAATTTTATAAACGTTGATACACTTTTTAAAAATTTTATATAATGTTCATAATTGAAAATTATTATTCTAAGTATATAAAATGAAAATTGTTTTTAAAGACTTTCAAAAGTAATTTTTTAACTCATAAATTTAGACACTGAGCACTATAATAATCTAACACTTAATTCCATTGAAGTATCCTCGACAAACAAATTTATTACAAACGTGTTACATACAAAATTGAGCTGTATATATTAGATTTGGTGAGCGGGGAAAAAAACAGAAAAAAGTCACAGGAGTTACTAAATAATAATGCAATAGTGATCTCCCCTAAATTTTCTCGTATATCTAATATATAAAGCTCAATTCTGTATGTTTGTAATAAGTTTGTCGTTGACATATTTCGATGGATTTAAGTGTTAGATTTTTATGGTGCTCATAGTCTACATTTATGAGTTAAAAAATTACTATTGAAAGTGTTGGGAAATAATTTTCATTTTTCAAACTGATAATAATAATTGTCGGCATGTTCATTAAACACAATTAAAAAAAAAATATCATCTTTTACAAAAACTCTAATTATGTCTGAAAATTATTTATATTTAGTCCTTTAGCACTTACTTCCCTTTGATAAATTAGGAAAACACAATTACTTCCCTTTATAAAACATTGCATTAGTGGAAAAGAATTTACTTTTTATTACTTTGTTTTGGTGTTGGGATAAAAATAATTACATAATTAGCGGGGATTGATCAAGTGCAAAGGTTGTAGGTATTTTACGGATAAGCTTGGAGTATTATAATTGTTTATTTGGTTTGGTTTGGCACCTACGCACGTTTGAGTGAGTGCAAAAGACTATGAATAAGTTGGGGTACTATAGTCGTTTATTAAGCTGAAACAGGCGATTGTGCCCCGGGCTAGACTGTGAGCACTTTGCGTTTATGTTCGCGTTAGTGTTTTCTTTGTGTTTAGGTTGGGTTTGCGTTAGTGGTTGCGTTTTGATTTGGTTTGTTTTTGTTCTTTCTTTTTTCGTTTTCGTTTGTGTTTTTTTCTTTGGGTTTGTGTTTCCATTTGTGTTTGTGGTTGGATTTGCGTTTGGATTTGGTTTGTTTTCGTTTGCTTTTTCGTTTGTGTTTTTTTCTTTGGGTTTGTGTTTGTGTTTGTGGTTGATTTTGCGTTTGTATTTGGTTTGTTTTCGTTTGCTTTTTTGTTTGTATTTTTCTTTGTGTTCGTATTGGTGTTGTGGTTGTGGTTGGGTTTGTTGTTAGGTTTTTGTTTTCGTTTGTATTTGTAATTGTGTTAGCGTTATGTTTGCGCTTTGTTGTTTTGGTATTGGTTGGTTGTGGTTTGGGTGGGCAGTGCCGGGTTTATGATGATTACTAAACACACAGGTAATGGTCTTTAACAGAAAGGTTTTTCACAGAAGCCAGAGCAGGGCCTGGCCGGGACGGCTAGTTCTTATATAACAGTAAGGGGATGACACTTTGATGCAATCCGGATATAGAAATGTTTTATATTGATTTTTTTTAACTTACAATGTTTCGTTCTCTTTTACAGAGTATAGAGGAAGTATTGTAATCGTGCTGAATAGTTATCAAATATTTTGACAGTTTTCGCCGTTTTACACCTCCATACTTTATCATGTATGGAATATAGAGGATCCATTGTAATCGTGCAAAAAATATAACCTGAGATTTTGACAAACTTTGAAGTTTTACATTCTTCCGGAACGTAAAATCTTGGTTTGGCAATTTTGTCTGTTTTTCTGTCTGTATGTCGGTGTGTCTGTAAAGACGATTATTTGAGTACAGTTTCAGTTATGTTGACGAAATTTGATATATGTGTGTAATACATCAAATTTGTAGTACTGTATCAATTTTTGATCGATTTCCAATACCAGGTAATAGTACATACTCTACTTCCGGTTTCTTAAAAGCCAATAACCAGACCGCCGTTCTGGTTAGGTAGACGAGATTCCAGATATATGATTTAAATTGTATGTTTAATATTCTATTAACTTTTGAACGATTTCCGGTAACCGAAAGTGGTTCTCTATTTCTGTAGAAACACTTTAACTTGTGTACTTTTTCAGTTAAGTAGAAGAAGTGTCATATATAAGTATAAGAATTAAAACCTACTTTCTTCAATCATTATATTTTATGGGTGTTATAAATATTACCATCAGAATGTAAACTACGCATATATATATATATATATATATATATATATATATATATATATATATATATATATATATATATATATATATATATATATATATATATATATATATATATATATATATATATATATATATATACGCGTGTGATCGCTATAGCTTTTGGAACCATAAAAGCAAACATTGCACCATGCAGTGCTTTTCAGTGCATCGCATTGTCTTATTATAAGTAAGAGTAGGGTTTCTTTATATAACAACTTAAATTTATTGTATAATCACCACAGCTTTTAATTTTACACATAAAGTATAGAAAATATTAAATACACGCACATTGCTAAAACATCTTAAACGGATCAATGTCAAATATTATTTTCGTTTAGATTCTCAGAAAAAATGGTTACATTCAAAACTTATGTTCCGTAATTATCGCTTGTTGTGTGGCATAGCTATAGAGTTCTGGTTCGCTTCTAGGGGTTGTCAATAGTCTAACAACGATCCTAAGTATACAAACGACCCCAAGTCTAACACGACCCCAAGTCTACCAACGACCCCCAAGTCTACCAACGACCCCAAGTCTATCTATCAACGACCCCCAAGTCTACCAACGACCCCAAGTCTACCAACGACCCCCAAGTCTACCAACGACCCCAAGTCTACCAAGTCTACCAACGATCCCAAGTCTACCAACGACCCCAAGTCTACCAAGTCTACCAACGATCCCCAAGTCTACCAACGACCCCCAAGTCTACCAACGACCCCCAAGTCTACCAACGACCCCCAAGTCTACCAACTACCCCAAGTCTACCAAGTCTACCAACGATCCCCAAGTCTACCAACGACCCCCAAGTCTACCAACGACCCCCAAGTCTACCAACGATCCCCAGTCTACCAACGACCCCCAAGTCTACCAACGACCCCAAGTCTACCAAGTCTACCAACGATCCCCAAGTCTACCAACGACCCCCAAGTCTACCAACGACCCCCAAGTCTACCAACGATCCCAAGTCTACCAAGTCTACCAACGACCTCCAAGTCTAACACGACCCCAAGTCTACCAACGACCCCAAGTCTACCAACGACCCCCAAGTCTACCAAGTCTACCAACGACCCCAAGTCTACCAAGTCTACCAAGTCTACCAACGATCCCAAGTCTACCAACGATCCCCAAGTCTACCAACGACCCCCAAGTCTACCAACGACCCCAAGTCTACCAAGTCTACCAACGATCCCAAGTCTACCAAGTCTACCAACGACCCCCAAGTCTACCAACGACCCCAAGTCTACCAACGACCCCCAAGTCTACCAAAGACTCCAAATCTACCAACGACCTCCAAGTCTAACACGACCCCAAGTCTACCAACGACCCCAAGTCTACCAACGACCCCCAAGTCTACCAAAGACTCCAAATCTACCAACGACCTCCAAGTCTAACACGACCCCAAGTCTACCAACGACCCCAAGTCTACCAACGACCCCCAAGTCTACCAAAGACTCCAAATCTACCAACGACCTCCAAGTCTAACACGACCCCAAGTCTACCAACGACCCCAAGTCTACCAACGACCCCCAAGTCTACCAACGACCCCCAAGTCTACCAACGACCCCCAAGTCTACCAACGACCCCCAAGTCTACCAACGACCCCCAAGTCTACCAACGATCCCCAAGTCTACCAACGACCCCCAAGTCTACCAAGTCTACCAACGACCCCCAAGTCTACCAACGACCCCCAAGTCTACCAAGTCTACCTACGACCCCAAGTCTACCAAGTCTACCAACGACCCCCAAGTCTACCAACGACCCCCAAGTCTACCAACGACCCCCAAGTCTACCAAGTCTACCAACGACCCCAAGTCTACCAAGTCTACCAACGACCCCAAGTCTACCAAGTCTACCAACGACCCCCAAGTCTACCAAGTCTACCAACGACCCCAAGTCTACCAAGTCTACCAACGACCCCCAAGTCTACCAACGACCCCAAGTCTACCAAGTCTACCAACGATCCCCAAGTCTACCAACGACCCCCAAGTCTACCAAGTCTACCAACGATCCCAAGTCTACCAAGTCTACCAACGACCCCCAAGTCTACCAACGACCCCAAGTCTACCAAGTCTACCAACGATCCCAAGTCTACCAACGACCCCCAAGTCTACCAACGACCCCAAGTCTACCAACGACCCCCAAGTCTACCAACGACCCCCAAGTCTACCAAGTCTACCAACGATCCCAAGTCTACCAAGTCTACCAACGACCCCCAAGTCTACCAACGACCCCAAGTCTACCAAGTCTACCAACGACCCCAAGTCTACCAAGTCTACCAACGATCCCAAGTCTACCAAGTCTACCAACGACCCCCAAGTCTACCAACGACCCCCAAGTCTACCAACGACCCCCAAGTCTACCAACGACCCCCAAGTCTACCAACGATCCCCTGTCTACCAACGACCCCCAAGTCTACCAACGACCCCAAGTCTACCAAGTCTACCAACGATCCCCAAGTCTACCAACGACCCCCAAGTCTACCAACGACCCCAAGTCTACCAAGTCTACCAACGATCCCCAAGTCTACCAACGACCCCCAAGTCTACCAACGACCCCCAAGTCTACCAACGACCCCCAAGTCTACCAACGATCCCAAGTCTACCAACGACCCCCAAGTCTACCAACGATCCCAAGTCTACCAACGACCCCCAAGTCTACCAACGATCCCAAGTCTACCAAGTCTACCAACGATCCCCAAGTCTACCAACGACCCCCAAGTCTACCAACGACCCCCAAGTCTACCAACGACCCCCAAGTCTACCAACGACCCCCAAGTCTACCAACGATCCCCAAGTCTACCAACGACCCCCAAGTCTACCAACGACCCCCAAGTCTACCAAGTCTACCAACGATCCCCAAGTCTACCAACGACCCCCAAGTCTACCAACGACCCCCAAGTCTACCAACGACCCCCAAGTCTACCAACGACCCCCAAGTCTACCAAGTCTACCAACGATCCCCAAGTCTACCAACGACCCCCAAGTCTACCAACGATCCCCAAGTCTACCAACGACCCCCAAGTCTACCAACGACCCCCAAGTCTACCAAAGACCCCAAATCTAGCAACGACCTCCAAGTCTAACACGACCCCAAGTCTACCAAGTCTACCAACGATCCCAAGTCTACCAACGACCCCCAAGTCTACCAACGACCCCCAAGTCTACCAAAGACCCCAAATCTACTAACGACCTCCAAGTCTACCAACGACCCCAAGTCTACCAACGACCCCCAAGTCTACCAAGTCTACCAACGACCCCAAGTCTACCAAGTCTACCAAGTCTACCAACGATCCCAAGTCTACCAAGTCTACCAACGACCCCCAAGTCTACCAACGACCCCAAGTCTACCAACGACCCCCAAGTCTACCAAAGACTCCAAATCTACCAACGACCTCCAAGTCTAACACGACCCCAAGTCTACCAACGACCCCAAGTCTACCAACGACCCCCAAGTCTACCAACGACCCCCAAGTCTACCAACGACCCCCAAGTCTACCAACGACCCCCAAGTCTACCAAGTCTACCAACGACCCCAAGTCTACCAAGTCTACCAACGACCCCCAAGTCTACCAACGACACCCAAGTCTACCAACGACCCCCAAGTCTACCAAGTCTACCAACGACCCCAAGTCTACCAAGTCTACCAACGACCCCAAGTCTACCAAGTCTACCAACGACCCCCAAGTCTACCAAGTCTACCAACGACCCCAAGTCTACCAAGTCTACCAACGACCCCCAAGTCTACCAACGACCCCAAGTCTACCAAGTCTACCAACGATCCCCAAGTCTACCAACGACCCCCAAGTCTACCAAGTCTACCAACGATCCCAAGTCTACCAAGTCTACCAACGACCCCCAAGTCTACCAACGACCCCAAGTCTACCAAGTCTACCAACGATCCCAAGTCTACCAACGACCCCCAAGTCTACCAACGACCCCAAGTCTACCAACGACCCCCAAGTCTACCAACGACCCCAAGTCTACCAAGTCTACCAACGATCCCAAGTCTACCAACGACCCCCAAGTCTACCAACGACCTCCAAGTCTACCAAGTCTACCAACGACCTCCAAGTCTACCAACGACCCCCAAGTCTACCAACGACCCCCAAGTCTACCAACGACCTCCAAGTCTACCAACGACCCCCAAGTCTACCAACGACCCCCAAGTCTACCAACGACCTCCAAGTCTACCAACGACCCCAAGTCTACCAAGTCTACCAACGATCCCAAGTCTACCAACGACCCCCAAGTCTACCAAGTCTACCAACGACCCCCAAGTCTACCAAGTCTACCAACGACCCCCAAGTCTACCAACGACCCCCAAGTCTACCAACGATCCCAAGTCTACCAAGTCTACCAACGACCCCAAGTCTACCAACGACCCCCAAGTCTACCAACGATCCCAAGTCTACCAAGTCTACCAACGACCCCAAGTCTACCAACGATCCCAAGTCTACCAAGTCTACCAACGACCCCCAAGTCTACCAAGTCTACCAACGATCCCCAAGTCTAACAACGACCCCCAAGTCTACCAACGACCCCAAGTCTACCAAGTCTACCAACGATCCCCAAGTCTAACAACGACCCCCCAAGTCTGACAACGATCCCACGCAGACAGCCTGGGTGTTCCAGATTTTATCAGAAGAGTTATCCTCCCCTGTCCAGCCGGCAGACGTAGCGCCGTCTGCAGATCAGCGATCGTCCTCATGTGTCAAGGTCATCGTCTTCTTGTGTCAAGGTCATCGTCTTCAGGGCTCGGTGGGGTTACCGCCAACAGATCCAAGTGTCAAGGTCACCATAAATCACCAAACTATCAGGGGCTGCTCGAGGTGTAGCAGACGTAACGGCTTTTTAAACCAGTTGAGTTGTATGTGCTCGAGGTCAGGAGTCGAGGTCAGGGGTCGAGGTCAGGGGTCAGAGTGCTAATACATACATGGGGGAAGATGAAGACGTCTGAAGCTGTGATAAGAGATGTATGCCATTACTGGGCCATTCAACCATGTCTTAACTATGTTTGGGCCACACCCAGGCTACCTTCTGGGCCATTGTAAGACCATGTATGGGCCACACCTAGGCTACCTTCTGGGCCATTGTAAGACCATGTTTGGGCCATTTCTAAGCCATGTGTAGGTTACGTTTGGGCCAAGTTATTGTCAATGTTTGCCATTATTTGCTCCAATTATATGTGGATTTTCCCGAAACTAACAGTTTCAAATTTAAAATTAAAACAATTGTTTTTATTAGGCGGGCGAACGGGATCTACATCTCAGCGTGTCAATTTGACTTTCACGTGAGCGTGCATGTCAGGACGAGTACGTGAGTTTGGTCACGTGATCTCCTGCCTACACAGACTAAGGTCCCAAAAATTTGATGACGTCAGGATGTACCTTTTTAATCTCGCATCAAATTCTTGGAGGGTTTTCAGGGGAGACAAGCGGCAGTAGCAGCAAATATTCGACTGTAGCATTTCTTTATATATATATATATATATATATATATATATATATATATATATATATATATATTTATTTATTTATTTATTTATTTATTTATTTATATATATATATATATTTATATATATATATATATACTAGTCGTCCCGGCCAGGCCCTGCTCTGGCTTCTGTGAAAAACCTTTCTCTTAATGACCATTACCTGTGTGTTTAGTAATCATCATAAACCCGGCATTGCTCACCCAAACCACAACCAACCAAAACAACAAAACGCATACATAACGCTAACACAATTACAAATACAAACGAAAACAAAAACCTAACAACAAACCCAACCACAACCACAAACACCATACGAACACAAAGAAAAAAAAAAGAAAAAGCAAACGAAAACAAACCAAATCTAAACGCAAAACCAACCACAAACACAAACCCAAAGAAAAAAACACAAACGGAAAAGCAAACGAAAACAAACCAAATCCAAACGCAAAACCAACTACAGACACAAATACAAACACAAACCCAAAGAAAAAAACACAAACGAAAACGAAAAAAGAAAGAACAAAAACGAACCAAATCAAAACGCAACCAATAACGCAAACCCAACCTAAACACAAAGAAAACACTAACGCGAACATAAACGCAAAGTGCTCACAGTCTAGCCCGGGGCAGAATCGCCTGTTTCAGCTTAATAATCGAATATAGTACCCCAACATATTCATAGTCTTTTGCACTCACTTAAACGAACGTAGGTGCCAAACCAAACCAAATGAACAATTATAATACTCCAAGCTTATTCGTAAAATACCTACAACATTTGCACTTGATCAATCCCCGCTAATTATTTTTTCCCAACACCAAAACAAAGTAATAAAAAGTAAATTCTTTTCCACTAATGCAATGTTTTATAAAGGGAAGTAATTGTGTTTTCCTAATTTACCGAAGGGATGTAAGTGCTAAAGGACTAAATATAAATAATTTTCAGACATAATTAGAATTTTTGTTATTTTTTTTTTAAATTGTGTTTAATGAATATGCCGACAATTATTACTATCAGTTTGAAAAATGAAAATTATTTCCCAACATTTCAATAGTAATTTTTTTAACTCATAAATTTAGACTATGAGCACGATAATAATCTAACACTTAAATCCATAGAAGTATGTCAACGACAAAGAAACTAGTTTTTACATACAGAATTAAGCTTTAAATATTAGATGTATATATATATATATATATATATATATATATATATATATATATATATATATATATATATATATATATATATATATATATATATATATATATATATATATATATATATATACATACATACATACAGGTAACATTATTAGTTGAGATGATAAAACTGTTTTGTATTGGTAACTAATGGGCATTGTAAGAGTCTAATAAATTCTAATTCGAATTTTTAACTTAAATAAAGATAGAAATATGTTTGGAGTAGAATATGGAAGTGGGCTGAATCTGAGTGTATGATAAACCATAGTCTCCTGACCAGCATTGGGTTAGTGACCATTACCTCACTGAGCTAGCGATCATTAGCTCACTGAGCTAGTGACCATTGTCTGAGCTAGTGACCATTACCTCACTGAGCTAGCTGAGCTAGGTACCACTGCCCCACCCAACCATTGTGCAATAAATCCAGGTATTACGTGGAGAAGTTGTGTGGAAATAGGTTTGAGAAATTTCTGTGTGAAATCCCCGCCATTAGGATATTTCGCAACGTCTATTCGCTGAATGTTCTATCTTCCAAATTTGTAAAGGTCTTTTCTAGCAGACGGCAGGATCAGGCTAGCAGAGGCTGGGGAAGTTGGTGGGGGGGGGGGAGGGAAGGAGAGAATGCGTGTGTGTTTGCGTATTTATTGCCGTGATACCGTGAAAACAAACACCACTGAAATATTATGTCAATGATTTTATAGTTCACCCAAAGTTGGCTTAGGTGTGAGACTATTCCTTCAGGTCAACTAAATGTGGATCTCAGATAAAGGCAATGATCTGCTAGATTTTATAGGGAAGATTAGACAAGGGTCAGCTACTTATAAAATTAGACAAGGGTCATCTTCTTATGAAATTTGGAGCTGTTCTTTTTCTTATGAAATAAGTACATATCTGTTGGCGAACACAAATGCCAATTGTCTAGATTCCCTTTGTTGGGTTTTGAATGAAAACAACATAACCTTGTACGTGACGGACATAACTTAGGACTTGTATGTGACTAACATAACTTGTGACTTTTATGTGACGGACGTAACTTAGGACCTGTATGTGACGGACATAGCTTAGGGATATTGTTCCTTCCATGTCAGGTGCCTCGTATTTTGTCACGACTTGGATGTATGTATGTCGCTGTAATTGTTACGCTAGCTTGTTACCAGTTTCGTTTTTAAAACCCACTTTTGCATTTGAACTGAATCATAAGAGAAATATGTATTTCCGGTGCTATTGTGAAACTTCTTGTTGAGCCAGCTGAGCGTGTGTGTGTGTCTGTGCGTGCGTGTGTGTATGTGTGTGTATGTTTATGTGTGTGCGTGTGTTTATGTGTGTGCGTGTGTTTATGTGTGTATGTAACTCACGTGACGCAAATCACGTGTTCAACAAAACTCTGGGACCAGCTTGGCTTGATTCATCAGTTAGAACAAACTTTGTGGAGGTTTTGTTGAATGGCGCTGTTTGGGGTGTGTGGGGATTGTGTGGGGTGTGTGTGGTCGTGTCGGTGTGTGGTCGTGTCGGGTAGTGTGTGGTCGTGTCGGTGTGTGGTCGTGTTGGGTGTGTTGGGTGTGTGTGGTCGTGTCGGTGTGTGGTCGTGTTGGGTGTGTGTGGTCGTGTCGGGTGTGTGTGTGGTCGTGTCGGTGTGTGTGGTCGTGTCGGGTGTGTGTGTGGTCGTGTCGGGTGTGTGTGTGGTCGTGTCGGTGTGTGTGGTCGTGTCGGGTGTGTGTGTGGTCGTGTCGGGTGTGTGTGTGGTCGTGTCGGTGTGTGTGGTCGTGTCGGGTGTGTGTGTGGTCGTGTCGGGTGTGTGTGTGGTCGTGTCGGGTGTGTGTGTGGTCGTGTCGTGTGTGTGTGTGGTCGTGTCGGGTGTGTGTGTGGTCGTGTCGGGTGTGTGTGTGGTCGTGTCGTGTGTGTGTGTGGTCGTGTCGGGTGTGTGGTCGTGTCGGGTGAGTGTGGTCGTGCTGGGTGTGTGTGGTCGTGTTGGGTGAGTGTGTGGTCGTGTCGTGTGTGTGTGTGGTCGTGTCGGGTGTGTGTGTGGTCGTGTCGGGTGTGTGTGTGGTCGTGTCGGGTGTGTGTGTGGTCGTGTCGGGTGTGTGTGTGGTCGTGTCGGGTGTGTGTGTGGTCGTGTCGGGTGTGTGTGGTCGTGTCGGGTGTGTGTGTGGTCGTGTCGGTGTGTGGTCGTGTCGGGTGTGTGTGTGGTCGTGTCGGGTGTGTGTGTGGTCGTGTCGGGTGTGTGGTCGTGTCGGGTGAGTGTGGTCGTGCTGGGTGTGTGTGGTCGTGTTGGGTGAGTGTGTGGTCGTGCTGGGTGTGTGTGTGGTCGTGTCGGGTGTGTGTGTGGTCGTGTCGGGTGTGTGTGGTCGTGTCGGGTGTGTGTGGTCGTGTGTGTGTGTGTGGTCGTGTCGGGTGAGTGTGGTCGTGCTGGGTGTGTGTGGTCGTGTTGGGTGAGTGTGTGGTCGTGCTGGGTGTGTGTGTGGTCGTGTCGGGTGTGTGTGTGGTCGTGTCGGGTGTGTGTGGTCGTGTCGGGTGTGTGTGGTCGTGTCGGGTGTGTGTGTGGTCGTGTCGGGTGTGTGTGTGGTCGTGTCGGGTGTGTGTGTGGTCGTGTCGGGTGTGTGTGTGGTCGTGTCGGGTGTGTGGTCGTGTCGGGTGAGTGTGGTCGTGTCGGGTGTGTGTGTGGTCGTGTCGGGTGTGTGTGTGGTCGTGTCGGGTGTGTGTGTGGTCGTGTCGGGTAGTGTCGAGTGTGTGTGGTCGTGTCGGTGTGTGGTCGTGTCGGGTGTGTGTGTGGTCGTGTTGGGTCACTTTGTTTGAGAACAGTGTAACAACCAACGACATTTGTGGATCAAAGGTCTGGGGGGGGGGGGGGGGTGAGCCCTGGGCTCAGGTGTGTGTCTGCAGGTAAAGATCGTCTGCTAAGTGCCGCCCTGGGACACGACAGACGTGCCGACACTGCACGGCCTCCCCGAGGGTGGGGAAAGCTTTGAACCTGCCGGTATTTGAGTGAGCCGGGCCATTAGCATGTTTAGCAAAACACCTGCTCGTCTCTGGAATTTTGGAACTTTTTTCTATCGACAGCAGAGTTGTGTAGGCGGTGAGTGATGGACGACAGATGACAGCAGAGTTGTGTAGGCGGTGAGTGATGGACGACAGATGATAGGAGAACAGGACAAAGGTAACCAGATGTTGGTAGAACAGGACAAAGGTAACCAGAAATTGGGAGAACAGGACAAAGGTAACCAGACATTGGGAGAACAGGACAAAGGTAACCAGGCATTGGGAGAACAGGACAAAGGTAATCAGAAATTGGGAGAACAGGACAAAGGTAACCAGACATTGGGAGAACAGGACAAAGGTAACCAGACGATGGTAGAGCAGGACAAAGGTAATCAGACGTTGGGAGACAAAGGTAACCAGACATTGGGAGAACAGGACAAAGGTAATCAGACGTTGGTAGACAAAGGTAACCAGACGTTGGGAGAACAGGACAAAGGTAACAAGACGTTGGGAGACAAAGGTAATCAGACGTTGGTAGACAAAGGTAACCAGACGTTGGTAGAACAGGACAAAGGTAACCAGACGTTGGTAGAACAGGACAAAGGTAACCATACGTCGGTAGAACAGGACAAAGGTAACCAGACGTTGGTAGAACAGGACAAAGGTAACCATACGTTGGTAGAACAGGACAAAGGTAACCATACGTTGGTAGAACAGGACAAAGGTAACCAGACGTTGGGAGACAAAGGTAACCAGACGTTGGGAGACAAAGGTAACCAGACGATGAGAGACAAAGGTAAGCAGACGTTGGGAGACAAAGGTAACCAGACGTTGGTAGAACAGGACAAATATAATCCGGGCTCCACTAATCTGTGACGCCATTATCGTCTGGGACTGTTTCAAAGAGATTAACGTGATGCGTGTCATTAGCAGAGCTGGGGTTTTAGGAATAATTGTTTCGTAAGTGGTAATTAATATTTTTATGACTCCACTACACCGTGGTTACAAGAAAAAGATGTGGAGATGGAGTGATGATGGTAGCTGATGTTAGAGGGTTGCGGGTGGGTAGAGGGGGTTGCGGTGGGTGGAGGGGTTGCGGTGGGTGGCAGAGATCCAGGTGGGGGTAGATTCAACAAGTGACCCTGGCGAATAATTGTGGGTGTGAGAGTTACGTCATCACCTCCAACACAATTAACCGGAAAGTTCGACATGTGACGTCACATATTACCTACATTGTGGTACCTCAATTTAACAATTGAAGGGCAAAAAGCCACAGGAAAAAAGTTACAGGAAATACAATCGTGGGGACAATATTCACATGGAATTTCCTAATACTTATATGTATTGCGTAATCAGAAAACTCGAACCAACAAATCATTAATTAAATGATACTTGTACAGATTAGCCAATCAAAAAGTTAACACTCGCCATCAAAAACAGATTATTTGAAAAATGCATAAAAATATTTTAACAACAAACTTTTATATAATAATGAAATAAAAAGAAAAAAATAAATGATTTTCTTTAAATCTATATTTATAATTCTCTTCTTGGAGACGTTAGAAAACACCAATCTGTAAGCGTGCCAAGCAGTCCCCTCTCTTCCTCTCTAAGCATATCCCTACCACCCCCCACCCAACATGGTGTAAATGTTTACAATCGTAGAGCCGGGTTTAGTGACGCCTATTAGGGCAGATAATTTAGTTTGAAACGATTTTAAACTTAGGGGAGGTAACTAAGAGGAGGCTGTTTTCATGGGGGGGGGGGGGGAGGAAGGAGGGTTTTAGTGTTTTAAAGCAAACGAGCCGACCTGCTGCGTATCATACGCCGCTATTTAGTTGTTTTTTTTCTACTTTTCAGGAATTTATAATTTGTGAATTCGACAGTACCAATGCTGCCATTGAAAATATTTGCTTAAAAACACTACCCCCCCCCCCCCCCCAAGTGAAAGCAGCCTCCTCTTAGTTACCTCCTCTAAGTTTTCAAATCGTTTCAAACTAAATTATCTGCCCCTAATAGCCGTCACCAAACCCGTCTCTGTGATTGTAAAATGTAAACAGAGTGAAAACCGCTCACCAGATCATGTGGGGGTGGGGTGGGGGTGGTAGTGATAGTGATAGAGAGGAAGAGAGGGGACTGCAAAGGCGCGCTTGCAGCTTGTTTTCTAACTGATCCCAGAAGAGAATTATATATATAGATATTTCAGTGCCAGCATTGGTACTGTCGAATTCACAAATTATGAATTACTGAAAAGTAGAAAATAAAACTAAATAGCGGCGTGTTATACGCCGCGGGTCGGCTCGTATACTATAAAACTCTATTATTTAAATTTCTATGAAGAAAAGCGCGAGTCGCTTCCTAAATATTAGTAAAAGTATCCCATACGTATTATAGCGACCCACATTTTTTCTTTATAGTTATTTAAATAGTAGAGATAGCATATTTAAAGAAAATCATTTATTTTCCTTTTTTAGTGCATTATTAAATAAAAGCTTGCGTTTTTAACGCTTTTATACTTTAAATTTTTATTACAGTAGTTTCATGACTAAAAACTATTGCACACCAAATGAACATGATAACCCTAGTATAATAGTGCGGAATACTTTGATAGGACTAACCAATAATTTAAGAAAACTTTAATTAATTCATAAAAATAATTAGTCATCCAATAAAGTCAAATTTAATGTCATATTGCATTGTCGTCGGGTCTTGACACACGTGACGAATTTTAGAGTATTTGATTTGTTAGAAGTGCCCGAAATTTCGCTCGCCAGTTTCGATCTAGGACTAAGACAAAGAAATCTGAACTCAACATTTCCTGTTTTGATGACTAGTCTTGTGGTGCCCTGTCTTGTAGTGCCCTGTCTTGTGGTCTCCTGTCTCATGGTCTCTTAATCTAATTGCGGGAGCTCTGACGTGTCAAGGTCACTAGACAAAACACAGGTAGCTCCACCTGTACTTACCTGGTTTCCGGTTGTTGCATCATAGAGTGCAAAGTTTACTTCTAGGTCAGCGTGACCAAGACAACTGATAGTTTGGGAGTGAGGTAAACATGATATGGTGGTGGTAGGATAACAAATGAAGAGAGGAGGGGGTAAGGTAGCCATTCTAATATGTAGCTGAGGTAGCCAGTGTAGGTGGTGTGGTAGCCATTCTACACCACCCCTACATCAAGTGTTGGGCTGATGTGTTGACAGAGTCCATCTCCAGTCCTCTGCTGACGAAAACGTTCCTCTCTCATGTAAGCTGTTTTAACATTCTTCGGATGCTTGACAAAGTTTTAACATTCTTCAGATGCTTTACAAAGTTCACTTTCAGCAACACTGTAATAAGTGATCTCTTCGGTCAGCTATTTTCTGGTTTGTGTATACACGCACGGCTGGTCTAGACCCGCACGGCTGGTCTGTCTAGACCCGCACGGCTGGTCTGTCTAGACCCGCACGGCTGTTCTGTCTAGACCCGCACGGCTGTTCTGTCTAGACCCGCACGGCTGGTCTGTCTAGACCCGCACGGCTGTTCTGTCTAGACCCGCACGGCTGTTCTGTCTAGACTCGCACGGCTGGTCTGTCTAGACTCACACTGTACAAAAATTTAAAAAAAAAGGAAAAACGTAAACATCATCAGCCTTGTTTACTGTAAAATCGTGTTAAACGCCATTTTGAAAAGGCGCTAAATTCAAACTTGTGCACGCCCCCACACTCCACCAGCTCGCTAATTGGATGAAAGGAAAAAAGTTTCCAAGTAATGTACGACACCAGACATACTCGCGCAGATAAAAAAAAAATTACCCTCTAAATCCTGGTTACACATGAGTGCCCACAGACACGTGACGTCACAGCGCGAGCGGGTTCTATACTTTATTACGTAATAAAGGCAATGAGCACCGGTGCCCTCAGTAGAAGCTCGGTGCCACCACCCGATCCTATCAACATGAGCGCTGGATCCCGCCAGCTTCAGACAAATTAGATCCCCGTTTAGTTGAGCGTAAACCTCCGCTAGTTTCCACAGCCCGACTTTTTATCTGGCTCGCTGTGTCTTCGTGTTTCACTGATACCACTTGATATACGGCGGATATTATGTCACGACAATACTATAAATCTTTCCGCTGGCCTTATCACCTCACACACAACCACACACCCACACACACCAAGTAGATCACACCACCACACGTACACAAACCAAGTCTCACAAACCACCACACATTCTATTAAAGAAGTATAAAAAATGGGTTAAGTTTAGTGATGCTTTAAACCCCAACCAAACAACTTAACTCAGTTCACCAACTCTATATTTATTTGGAACCCCCGACCCCCCACCCCAATTGTAACTAGACAGCACCCCCATATGGATCTGGACATACCCCGCAATAGTAATTTGACACCCCTATGACAACAAGACACCCCCATGTCAACAAAACACCCCCATGTCAACAAAACACCCCCATGACAACAAAACACCCCCATGTCAACAAAATACCCCTATGTCAGCAAGACACCCTTATGTCAACAAGACACCCCTATGTCAACAAAATACCTCTATGTCAACAAGACACCCCTATGTCAACAAGACACCCCTATGTCAACAAAACACCCCTATGACAACAAAACACCCCCATGTCAACAGAAAAACCACATCCCTGATCCAACCCCCCCCCCCCCCATCCTAGCTATGAAACCCGCCGACATATATTACCCCCCCCCCCCCCCATCAACCACTCAATTCGACATACACCCCTGATATACCACAACCCCCCCCCCCCTCCCGAGCTGCCTACGACCCCCCCCCCCCCTCTCAGGGCTACTTACGATCCCCCCCCCCATTCCATTGCATAACTCACACATATCATTTAATTATGATTTTATCACCAACATCAGCATAACGGGATAAAATTAACTCGATGTCTTCCCATAATTCACCTCCTGCAACCACTGCATCTGTCCGTGGCCAATCATATCACACCATCAAAATATGAAGCCTTGAACTTTGACCCACCTGACAGACAGACAGACAGACAGACAGACAGACAGACAGACAGACAGACAGACAGACAGACAGACAGACAGACAGACAGACAGACAGACAGACAGACAGACAGACAGACAGACAGACAGACAGACAGGTGAACCTCATTCTATTGACAGATGAAGTTGTCTCTCTCACTGAGGCGAACGACTCATCCTGTCTCAGCTAATTAGCTTAATTACTGCACTAATGTGTGAAAAGATTTTATCAAATTAATTTCTTTAGAGAGCTCTACCTATGAGTAAGATCACAGCATCAAGTTGAGCAATTTTTCTTCATGCACGAGACTTCTGACAGAAAATGTCTCTAAATTTCTTGTGAGCGTTTTTTTAAATCAGATTCAAATCTCTTAAAGTTCCCCTAACCTGTAAGTGAGGGAGATCTATAAATAGCAAGGTTTGATCGCACATATCTGCCAGCTGATTGGGTCTCGCTGTTCAAACATTAACGAGAGTACTAACCTTTGACCCTACAGTACAGCCTCCTATCTAACCTTAACCTTTGACCCTACAGTACAGCCTCCTATCTAACCTTAACCTTTGACCCTACAGTACAACCTCCCATCTGAAATCTAAAGCCAACAAAGTTTCTTGTAAGAAATATCAATTGGTGTCATCTAATGTCCTGTCATCATTTCTACGATGTTTATGGATGACGTCACTGTCACGCAGTTTCTTCCAGGCATCTACCGCCCCCCACCCCAAACAAGATGGATTTTATATAGTAAACATACACTTTTACTAGTGTCCGCCCCCCCCCCCGAAAAATGTTGACCGCCCACCCCCCGAATATATCAAGTGCCCTCTCCCCCCCCTGAGAAAAAAGTCTGGAAGAAACACTGCTGTCACGTGTCCACGTTCAACACGTCACCAGCAGATGGACTTGTCCAACACACGTGACGTCACGCACATTCTAAACCCTTCATTCAACTTCAGCATCCACAATATTAAACCATATTCAAGGTGTGCCTATGATAATAGTAAACGATGTTTAAAATTGTGAAGTCCGTTTCATTTCACTTCCAGTGCCTCTACCTCATTCCACCTTGTCCATCTCATAGTACCACTCTCTAGTCTCAGTCCCTTTATGTACCACCCTCTAGTCTCAGTCCCTTTATGTACCACCCTCTACCTTCAGTCCCTTTATGTACCACCCTCTACCTTCAGTCCCTTTATGTACCACCCTCTAGTCTCAGTCCCTTTATGTACCACCCTCTACCTTCAGTCCCTTTATGTACCACCCTCTACCTTCAGTCCCTTTATGTACAACCCTCTAGTCTCAGTCCCTTTATGTACCACCCTCTAGTCTCAGTCCCTTTATGTAACAACCGTCTAGTCTCAGTCCCTTTATGTACCAACCGTCTAGTCTCAGTCCCTTTATGTACCACCCTCTAGTCTCAGTCCCTTTATGTACCACCCTCTAGTCTCAGTGCCTTTATGTACCAACCGTCTAGTCTCAGTCCCTTTATGTACCACCCTCTAGTCTCAGTCCCTTTATGTACCACCCTCTACCTTCAGTCCCTTTATGTACCACCCTCTAGTCTCAGTCCCTTTATGTACCAACCCTCTAGTCTCAGTCCCTTTATGTACCACCCTCTAGTCTCAGTCCCTTTATGTACCACCCTCTAGTCTCAGTCCCTTTATGTACCAACCGTATAGCCTCAGTCCCTTTATGTAAAAACCGTCTAGTCTCAGTCCTTTTATGTAAAAACCGTCTAGTCTCAGTCCCTTTTTGTAAAAACCGTCTAGTCTCAGTCCCTTTATGTACCACCCTCTAGTCTCAGTCCCTTTATGTACCACCCTCTAGTCTCAGTCCCTTTATGTACCAACCGTCTAGTCTCAGTCCCTTTATGTAAAAACCGTCTAGTCTCAGTCCCTTTATGTACCACCCTCTAGTCTCAGTCCCTTTATGTACCACCCTCTAGTCTCAGTCCCTTTATGTACCAACCGTCTAGTCTCAGTCCTTTTATGTAAAAACCGTCTAGTCTCAGTCCCTTTTTGTAAAAACCGTCTAGTCTCAGTCCCTTTATGTACCACCCTCTAGTCTCAGTCCCTTTATGTACCACCCTCTAGTCTCAGTCCCTTTATGTACCAACCGTCTAGTCTCAGTCCCTTTATGTAAAAACCGTCTAGTCTCAGTCCCTTTATGTACCACCCTCTAGTCTCAGTCCCTTTATGTACCACCCTCTAGTCTCAGTCCCTTTATGTACCAACCGTCTAGTCTCAGTCCCTTTATGTAAAAACCGTCTAGTCTCAGTCCCTTTATGTACCACCCTCTAGTCTCAGTCCCTTTATGTACCACTCTCTAGTATCAGTCCCTTTATGTACCAACCGTCTAGTCTCAGTCCCTTTATGTACCACCCTCTAGTCTCAGTCCCTTTATGTACCACCCTCCACCTTCAGTCCCTTTATGTACCACCCTCCACCTTCAGTCCCTTTATGTACCACCCTCTAGTCTCAGTCCTTTTATGTACCACCCTCTAGTCTCAGTCCCTTTATGTACCACCCTCCACCTTCAGTCCCTTTATGTACCACCCTCTAGTCTCAGTCCCTTTATGTACCACCCTCTACCTTCAGTCCCTTTATGTACCACCCTCTAGTCTCAGTCCCTTTATGTACCACCCTCTAGTCTCAGTCCCTTTATGTACCACCCTCTAGTCTCAGTCCCTTTATGTACCAACCGTCTAGTCTCAGTCCCTTTATGTAAAAACCGTCTAGTCTCAGTCCCTTTATGTACCACTCTCTAGTATCAATCCCTTTATGTACCACCCTCTAGTCTCAGTCCCTTTATGTACCACCCTCTACCTTCAGTCCCTTTATGTACCACCCTCTAGTCTCAGTCCCTTTATGTACCACCCTCCACCTTCAGTCACTTTATGTACCACCCTCTACCTTCAGTCCCTTTATGTACCACCCTCTAGTCTCAGTCCCTTTATGTACCACCCTCTAGTCTCAGTCCCTTTATGTACCACTCTCTAGTATCAGTCCCTTTATGTACCAACCGTCTAGTCTCAGTCCCTTTATGTACCAACCGTATAGCCTCAGTCCCTTTATGTACCAACCGTCTTGTCTCAGTCCCTTTATGTACCACCCTCTAGCCTCAGTCCCTTTATGTACCACCGTCTAGTCTCAGTCCCTTTATGTACCAACCGTCTAGTCTCAGTCCCTTTATGTACCAACCCTCTAGTCTCAGTCCCTTTATGTAAAAACCGTCTAGTCTCAGTCCCTTTATGTACCACTCTCTAGTATCAGTCCCTTTATGTACCAACCGTCTAGTCTCAATCCCTTTATGTAAAAACCGTCTAGTCTCAGTCCCTTTATGTACCACCCTCTAGTCTCAGTCCCTTTATGTACCAACCGTCTAGTCTCAGTCCCTTTATGTAAAAACCGTCTAGTCTCAGTCCCTTTATGTAAAAACCATATATTCTCAGTCTCTTTATGTACCAACCGTCTAGTCTCAGTCCCTTTATGTAAAAACCGTCTAGTCTCAGTCACTTTATGTACCACCCTCTAGTCTCAGTCCCTTTATGTACCACCCTCTAGTCTCAGTCCCTTTATGTACCAACCGTCTAGTCTCAGTCCCTTTATGTACCACCCTCTAGTCTCAGACCCTTTATGTACCAACCGTCTAGTCTCAGTCCCTTTATGTAAAAACCGTCTAGTCTCAGTCCCTTTATGTAAAAACCGTCTAGTCTCAGTCCCTTTATGTAAAAACCGTCTAGTCTCAGTCCCTTTATGTACCACCCTCTAGTCTCAGTCCCTTTATGTACCACTCTCTAGTCTCAGTCCCTTTATGTAAAAACCGTCTAGTCTCAGTCCCTTTATGTACCACCCTCTAGTCTCAGTCCCTTTATGTACCACCCTCCACCTTCAGTCCCTTTATGTACCACCCTCCACCTTCAGTCCCTTTATGTACCACCCTCTAGTCTCAGTCCCTTTAAGTACCACCCTCCACCTTCAGTCCCTTTATGTACCACCCTCTACCTTCAGTCCCTTTATGTACCACCCTCTAGTCTCAGTCCCTTTATGTACCACCCTCTACCTTCAGTCCCTTTATGTACCACCCTCTAGTCTCAGTCCCTTTATGTACCACCCTCTAGTCTCAGTCCCTTTATGTACCACCCTCTAGTCTCAGTCCCTTTATGTACCAACCGTCTAGTCTCAGTCCCTTTATGTAAAAACCGTCTAGTCTCAGTCCCTTTATGTACCAACCGTCTAGTCTCAGTCCCTTTATGTACCAACCGTCTAGTCTCAGTCCCTTTATGTACCATTCTCTAGTATCAGTCCCTTTATGTACCAACCGTCTAGTCTCAGTCCCTTTATGTACCAACCGTATAGCCTCAGTCCCTTTATGTACCATTCTCTAGTATCAGTCCCTTTATGTACCAACCGTCTAGTCTCAGTCCCTTTATGTACCACCCTCTAGTCTCAGTCCCTTTATGTACCACCCTCTAGTCTCAGTCCCTTTATGTACCACTCTCTAGTATCAGTCCCTTTATGTACCACCCTCTAGTCTCAGTCCCTTTATGTACCACCCTCTAGTCTCAGTCCCTTTATGTACCACCCTCTAGTCTCAGTCCCTTTATGTACCACCCTCTAGTCTCAGTCCCTTTATGTACCACCCTCTAGTCTCAGTCCCTTTATGTACCAACCCACTAGTCTCAGTCCCTTTATGTACCGACCTCTAGTCTCAGTCCATTTATGTACCACTCTCTAGTATCAGTCCCTTTATGTACCACCCTCTAGTCTCAGTCCCTTTATGTACCACCCTCTAGTCTCAGTCCCTTTATGTACCACCCTCTAGTCTCAGTCCCTTTATGTACCACCCTCTAGTCTCAGTCCCTTTATGTACCAACCCACTAGTCTCAGTCCCTTTATGTACCAACCGTCTAGTCTCAGTCCCTTTATGTACCAACCGTCTAGTCTCAGTCCCTTTATGTACCACCCTCTAGTCTCAGTCCCTTTATGTACCACTCTCTAGTCTCAGTCCCTTTATGTACCAACCGTATAGCCTCAGTCCCTTTATGTACCAACCGTCTTGTCTCAGTCCCTTTATGTACCACCCTCTAGCCTCAGTCCCTTTATGTACCACCGTCTAGTCTCAGTCCCTTTATGTACCAACCGTCTAGTCTCAGTCCCTTTATGTACCAACCGTCTAGTCTCAGTCCCTTTATGTAAAAACCGTCTAGTCTCAGTCCCTTTATGTACCACTCTCTAGTATCAGTCCCTTTATGTACCAACCGTCTAGTCTCAATCCCTTTATGTAAAAACCGTCTAGTCTCAGTCCCTTTATGTACCACCCTCTAGTCTCAGTCCCTTTATGTACCACCCTCTAGTCTCAGTCCCTTTATGTAAAAACCGTCTAGTCTCAGTCCCTTTATGTAAAAACCATCTATTCTCAGTCTCTTTATGTACCAACCGTCTAGTCTCAGTCCCTTTATGTAAAAACCGTCTAGTCTCAGTCACTTTATGTACCACCCTCTAGTCTCAGTCCCTTTATGTACCACCCTCTAGTCTTAGTCCCTTTATGTACCAACCGTCTAGTCTCAGTCCCTTTATGTAAAAACCGTCTAGTCTCAGTCCCTTTAGGTAAAAACCATCTATTCTCAGTCTCTTTATGTACCAACCGTCTAGTCTCAGTCCCTTTATGTAAAAACCGTCTAGTCTCAGTCACTTTATGTACCACCCTCTAGTCTCAGTCCCTTTATGTACCACCCTCTAGTCTCAGACCCTTTATGTACCAACCGTCTAGTCTCAGTCCCTTTATGTAAAAACCGTCTAGTCTCAGTCCCTTTATGTAAAAACCGTCTAGTCTCAGTCCCTTTATGTAAAAACCGTCTAGTCTCAGTCCCTTTATGTACCACCCTCTAGTCTCAGTCCCTTTATGTAAAAACCGTCCAGTCTCAGTCCCTTTATGTACCACCCTCTAGTCTCAGTCCCTTTATGTACCACCCTCCACCTTCAGTCCCTTTATGTACCACCCTCCACCTTCAGTCCCTTTATGTACCACCCTCTAGTCTCAGACCCTTTAAGTACCACCCTCCACCTTCAGTCCCTTTATGTACCACCCTCTACCTTCAGTCCCTTTATGTACCACCCTCTAGTCTCAGTCCCTTTATGTACCACCCTCTACCTTCAGTCCCTTTATGTACCACCCTCTAGTCTCAGTCCCTTTATGTACCACCCTCTAGTCTCAGTCCCTTTATGTACCACCCTCTAGTCTCAGTCCCTTTATGTACCAACCGTCTAGTCTCAGTCCCTTTATGTAAAAACCGTCTAGTCTCAGTCCCTTTATGTACCAACCGTCTAGTCTCAGTCCCTTTATGTACCAACCGTCTAGTCTCAGTCCCTTTATGTACCATTCTCTAGTATCAGTCCCTTTATGTACCAACCGTCTAGTCTCAGTCCCTTTATGTACCAACCGTATAGCCTCAGTCCCTTTATGTACCACCCTCTAGTCTCAGTCCCTTTATGTACTACTCTCTAGTATCAGTCCCTTTATGTACCACCCTCTAGTCTCAGTCCCTTTATGTAACCACCCTCTAGTCTCAGTCCCTTTATGTACCACCCTCTAGTCTCAGTCCCTTTATGTACTACTCTCTAGTATCAGTCCCTTTATGTACCACCCTCTAGTCTCAGTCCCTTTATGTAACCACCCTCTAGTCTCAGTCCCTTTATGTACCACCCTCTAGTCTCAGTCCCTTTATGTACCACCCTCTAGTCTCAGTCCCTTTATGTACCAACCCACTAGTCTCAGTCCCTTTATGTACCACTCTCTAGTATCAGTCCCTTTATGTACCAACCGTCTAGTCTCAGTCCCTTTATGTACCAACCGTATATCCTCAGTCCCTTTATGTACCACCCTCTAGTCTCAGTCCCTTTATGTACCACCCTCTAGTCTCAGTCCCTTTATGTACCACCCTCTAGTCTCAGTCCCTTTATGTACCACCCTCTAGTCTCAGTCCCTTTATGTACCACTCTCTAGTATCAGTCCCTTTATGTACCACCCTCTAGTCTCAGTCCCTTTATGTACCACCCTCTAGTCTCAGTCCCTTTATGTACCACCCTCTAGTCTCAGTCCCTTTATGTACCACCCTCTAGTCTCAGTCCCTTTATGTACCAACCCACTAGTCTCAGTCCCTTTATGTACCACTCTCTAGTATCAGTCCCTTTATGTACCAACCGTCTAGTCTCAGTCCCTTTTTGTACCAACCGTATAGCCTCTGTCCCTTTATGTACCACCCTCTAGTCTCAGTCCCTTTATGTACCACCCTCTAGTCTCAGTCCCTTTATGTACCGACCTCTAGTCTCAGTCCCTTTATGTACCACTCTCTAGTATCAGTCCCTTTATGTACCACCCTCTAGTCTCAGTCCCTTTATGTACCACCCTCTAGTCTCAGTCCCTTTATGTACCACCCTCTAGTCTCAGTCCCTTTATGTACCACCCTCTAGTCTCAGTCCCTTTATGTACCACCCTCTAGTCTCAGTCCCTTTATGTACCAACCCACTAGTCTCAGTCCCTTTATGTACCAACCCACTAGTCTCAGTCCCTTTATGTACCACCCTCCACCTTAAATCTCTTTAGTCTCAGTCCCTCAGAGCGCTACCCTCCACGACTGTTCGTATGTCTGCCCAGTTACACGACAACGACCACTCAAAGTGGTTTTTGATACTTGGCGTAAAGCACACCTGTACCCACCTGTACCCAATACACCTGCACCCACCTGTACCCAATACACCTGTACCCATCACACCTGTACCCATCACACCTGTACCCAATACACCTGCACCCATCACGCCTGTACCCATCACACCTGTACCCATCACACTTGTACCCACCTGTACCTATTACACCCATACCAATATCAACTGTACCATCACACCTGTACCCACCTGTACCCATCACACCTGTACCCACCTGTACCCATCACACCTGTACCCACCTGTACCCATCACACCTGTACCCACCTGTACCCATCACACCTGTACCCACCTGTACCCATCACACCTGTACCCACCTGTACCCATCACACCTGTACCCACCTGTACCCATCACACCTGTACCCACCTGTACCCATCACACCTGTACCCACCTGTACCCACCTGTACCCATCACACCTGTACCCACCTGTACCCATCACACCTGTACCCACCTGTACCCATCACACCTGTACCCAACTGTACCCATCACACCTGTACCCACCTGTACCCATCACACCTGTACCCATCACACCTGTACCCATCACACCTGTACCCACCTGTACCGATCACACCTGTACCCATCACACCTGTACCCACCTGTACCCATCACACCTGTACCCATCACACCTGTACCCACCTGTACCCATCACACCTGTACCCACCTGTACCCATCACACCTGTACCCACCTGTACCCATCACACCTGTACCCACCTGTACCCATCACACCTGTACCCACCTGTACCCATCACACCTGTACCCACCTGTACCCATCACACCTGTACCCACCTGTACCCATCACACCTGTACCCACCTGTACCCATCACACCTGTACCCACCTGTACCCATCACACCTGTACCCACCTGTACCCATCACACCTGTACCCACCTGTACCCATCACACCTGTACCCATCACTCCTGTACCCACCTGTACCCATCACACCTGTACCCATCACACCTGTACCCACCTGTACCCATCACACCTGTACCCATCACACCTGTACCCACCTGTACCCATCACACCTGTACCCATCACACCTGTACCCACCTGTACCCATCACACCTGTACCCATCACACCTGTACCCATCACACCTGTACCCACCTGTACCCATCACACCTGTACCCATCACACCTGTACCCATCACACCTGTACCCACCTGTACCCATCACACCTGTACCCATCACACCTGTACCCATCACACCTGTACCCATCACACCTGTATCCACCTGTACCCATCACGCCAGGTGAGTTGTGATCTAATCAATGATCGAGCTCTTGACTGAAAATCTGCAGCAAACTTGGGTTTTATTTTTAGTTGACACTGGAGATTTCAATGGGTTTTTGTGTATTGAAGTAGAGGTGGGGGTGGGGTTGAAGAAAGACTGGTGGGTGAGAGGGGGTGAGGTTGAGGGTAAGTGCGAGGAAGTGAGGTGGGGTGATGAAAGAGAGAGGTGTGGGTGAGATCACGATGGATGTTTAAAAATCGACATGAACTTGACACTCCTATCTTCCAGGTTGTCCAATCTTTGTGGACTTATAGTACATGTAGGATGGTTGAAAATTTGTTGCATTATGGTTGAATTTCACTTTATAAAAAAGCGCATTATTAGATAAAATCTTGTTATTAAAACTTTTTTTATGAATTTATTTTCAGTAGGACTACTTTAATTTTTAAAAATTTACAATAGAGTTGCATGACTAATAAACCAGGAGTGATCTCCCTTAAACTTTCTCGAATATTCTTATATAAAATAACAGGGGATGGGAACTCGGGCTAAAGACATGATTTTTAATCCATTTTAAATACTTAAAGTTTTAAAAATAGAATAAAATCTCGTAGACAAATTAATTGCACACCAAGTGAACGCGAAATAAAAAAGCGCATAATAGTGCGCAATATTATTATTACTTTTAAAATTTACATTAGTTTTTTGAGAAATCGGAAGTAGCGTAAAGTACTACTTCCAGTCAACGGAAATGACTCAAAATTTAATAGAAGGTAGAGAATTAGATCTTTTACTTACGTATGAAATTTCATTTATCTATCTGAAATAGTACTCAAGTTATAGGCTTTTGAAAAATTCAAAGTAGGAAAAGTACCACTTCCGGTTATCGGAAATCGCTCAAAAGTTGATACGGATCTACGATTTTGATTAAATACTTATATATGAAATTTCATCAACCTAGCTGTAACGGTACTCAAGTTATCGTGTTTACACACGGACACACACACACACACACACACAGACACACAGACATACGGACAAGATTGCAAAATTATGTTTTTCCGTATCAGTGAGATGCAAAACGTCGAGATTTGCAAAAATCTCGATTTTTTTTTTTTGCACGATTACAATACTTTCTCTATACTTCGTATATACGAGAAAGTAAAAATCAATGTGCACCTAATGAAGGTGATGACGCGTGTATAATAGTGCGCAATGGTTGGGTAAGACTGCCTACTAATTTTGTTAAATTTTTAATTAATTCGTAAACAATTAATTAGGCAACCAATTAAGTCAAATGTAATGTCATGTTGCATTGTCTTCATATCTTGACCGAATTGCCAACTTTGAACCGCATTTGCCAGTTAGAAGTGCCCAAAATTTCGCTCGGGCGATTCGATCTGAACAGACAGACGACAGAGGAAGCAACTTAAATAAAAGCTTGTAAAACGTTTTATACAAATAACTCTTAATGTAATGTATAACTTCGATTGGGATTTTTTAGAGATTACATTAAGCCATGACCTTCAGACCATGACCTACCATTGGGCGATGACCTCAAGGCTTGACTCACCACACCCCCGGCTGATATCAAAGCAATTTGGTGGCTGCCTGGAACCCATTTGTCAGGATTGTCTGTTTTCCCAACCCTACCCTTCTCTCCTAAACCAACCACACCCTAACCACCCCTCCTCACTGCCCCCCCCCCCCCCCCCAAACCTACCACAGCAACAGTTTGTGCTACCCGCTACGTAAAAATCTTGCTCACTATGATCAAGGCGTCCGTAGATACATGGATTCAACAATTTGTGTTACCGTGGTATTGTGTGTCCTATTGGCCAAGTGATCTGTTGGCCAAGTGGCCTGTTGGCCAAATGTCCTGTGTCCTGTTTGCCTCACCTTAGTGCCAGAGAGAGGACAGCGGTGGTTGTTGTTAAGGTGGATACTTCTGATTTAGATGGTGGAAATCCAGCCAAATCCACCCAACTTATCTCCTCAGATGAAAAAAAACCCTGGCCATGAAGGAAGCGATTGCTGTGGCTGCGCGTGTAGGGTATTAGTTACCGCCCTTTACGCCGCGTGATACCGGAACTTGCCGATAAACACGGGGCCACGTGATATGACTGCCGTTTAGATAGGTCCGGGATTGTCAAGAACACCCAACGATTGGCGCTAAATCAACTCGGCTATTGCGCAGCTTATGGACGTCTGCGAGAAGTCTGGTCTGGCTCCAAAACTTTATGTGACGTCACATTCATTTGCTAAGATTTTTTTACTTTCTCGTATATACGAAGTATAGAGAAAGTCTTGTAATCGTGCAAAAATCTCGACGTTTT
Source organism: Physella acuta (assembly GCF_028476545.2). Classification (NCBI taxonomy): domain Eukaryota; kingdom Metazoa; phylum Mollusca; class Gastropoda; family Physidae; genus Physella; species Physella acuta. Next base: position 405,640 of record NW_026731537.1, read on the forward strand.
ACACCTCACTGATACGGAAAAACATAATTTTGCAATCTTCTCCGTATGTCTGTGTGTCTCTGTGTGTGTGTGTGTGTACCCTTACAGCTAGGTTGATGAAATTTCATATATAAGTATTTTATCAAAATCATAGATACGTATCAACTTTTGAGCGATTTCCGATAACCGGAAGTGGTACTTTTTTCACTTTGAATTTTTCAAAAGCCTATAACTTGAGAACTATTTCAGATAGATAAATGAAATTTCAAATGTAAGTAAAATATCTAATTCTCTACCTTCTGTCAAATTTTGACGCTATTTCCGATTTCTCAAAAAACGCACTATTATGCACATTCATTTGGCGTTCACTTGGTGTGCAATTCTTTTTTCTACGAGATTTTATTCTAGATACGTATCAACTTTTGAGCGATTTCCGATAACCGGAAGTGGTACTTTTTTCACTTTGAATTTTTCAAAAGCCTATAACTTGAGAACTATTTCAGATAGATAAATGAAATTTCACACGTATGTAAACGATCTAATCCTCTACCTTCTGTCAAATTTTGAGTAATTTTCGTTGACTGGAAGAACTAATTTACGCTATTTCCGATTTCTCAAAAAAAAACGCATGTAAATTTATAAAGTACTAATAATATTTCGCACAATTATGCACGTTTTGTTTTGGCGTTCGCTTGGTGCGCAATTATTTTTTCTATGAGATTCTATTCTATTTTAAAAACTTTAAGTATTTAAATGGATTAAAAATCATAACTATATCCCGAGTTCCCATCGCCTGTTGTTTTATATAAGAATATTCGAGAAAGTTTAGGGGAGATCACTCCCGGTTTATTTCTTTTTGTCTCTTTTGGTAATCATTCTAATGTATAAAGCTCAAATGCATTCTGTGGCTCTGTGACAGTAGAGAGCACGAAAACGGACCCTTGACATCAAAGGAATAGGGTTAAAAAACTCGGCTTGATCGCCATAGTGTAATACACATAAAGTGTTTATTCTCGAAATTAATAACTTAAAAAATAATGTGAATGGTTTTGTAAAACAAGTTTAATTTTCCAAACTAAAGATTTTAAGTAACGTCACATGGAAAAACTAACGTTAAAGAAAATATATATCATCCTTCACAAAAATTAAGGTCTACTAAAATACTACACTTTTTTCCACGTATTGCTAATTACTTCCTTTGATAGATCACAAAATGGTTTTTTACTTCCCTTTAAAAAAACATTACGTCGGGTAAAAAATACTTTTTATTATTTTGTTTTGGGGTGAAAAAAAAATTATATAATTTGCGTGGATTGATAATGTGTAATTTAGTAGGTAAAACACGTAAATTTTAAATACTGCCTTTTATTTATTTTATACACTGAACGATCTGTTTACTAATTATTATTTTTAAGCAATAACAATTTAGAAGCCGCTCCTAAACTTCCTCTATAATTACTTCTATCTTTCCGTTTGCGGACAAGCTTTGGGTGTTATAGTCGTTCACAAAATTGAAACAGGCGTGTCCGCCGGCGCCCCAGCAGGGTTCGATTTGGCACCCTGGGGTATCATGTGATGTTTTGGTGTAAACGTTTGTTTAAACGAATGCGATAGGCTGTGAATAAAAAGTGTTCCTATAGTCGTACACTAAATCGGATCCAGGGCGTCCTCTTGCGCTACGACAGGGTGCGATTTGGCACCCCAGGCCTTACCGTGAGCGCTATGGCGCCTAAGTTAGTTCGATGGACTATCGATAAGAAAGGTTACTATAATCCTTAACTAAATCGAAACCGGGCACCCTCTGGTGCCCCGACAGGGTGTTATTTGGCGCCCCGGGCATTCCCTTGAGTGCTATAGCGCCGACGTTCGGTTGCGTTTATGTTTCCTTATGCTTTTTTATTTGCTTTTGGTGTTTGCGTTACGTTTTTGTTTGTGTTACCGTTTTTTTGTCTGTGTTTGGCTCTACATATTTGCATTTGTTTTTGTGTTTATGTTTTGTTTTTGGTTGGTTGCAGTTAGGGTTAATTAGAAAAATAATATATTTCCTAAACCCGGGCAAGCTCGGGTAAATGCTGATTACTAAACACACAAGTCATTGTCCTTTACGGATAGGTTTTTCACATAGGCCAGTGCAGGGCCTGGCCGGGGCGGCTAGTTATATATGAAGCTCAGTAATTACACGGTGAGTTAAATAGTGACTAGGTCAATTTATTGATCCAGTCTTTGGTGGATCGGTTGTTGGTGGTTGTGTTGGTCTATTCTTTGTTGCACCTCATTGTCTATTGCTGCTTTGTGTTTGCATGTTTTGTGTTTGCCGGTTTTGTGTTTGCCGGTTTTGTGTTTGCCGGTTTTGTGTTTGCCGGTTTTGTGTTTGCATGTTTTGTGTTTGCCGGTTTTGTGTTTGCCGGTTTTGTGTTTGCTGGTTTTGTGTTTGCCGGTTTTGTGTTTGCCGGTTTTGTGTTTGCCGGTTTTGTGTTTGCCGGTTTTGTGTTTGCCGGTTTTGTGTTTGCCGGTTTTGTGTTTGCCGGTTTTGTGTTTGCCGGTTTTGTGTTTGCCGGTTTTGTGTTTGCCGGTTTTGTGTTTGCCGGTTTTGTGTTTGCATGTTTTGTGTTTGCACGTTTAGTCGACGGTCTCTAGAGCAGATACATCGAGTTCAAATATTTCTGTGACCTCGTGACCTCGTGACCTCGTGCCTTGGCATTTGAAGAGATCGTCTTGTCATTGCTGTGTCCAGCCGCTTTTATTTTCTCTAACGTGAGTCGGGTATCCATCAGCCCCCGGGGTAAGAGATTTAGGTAGCAGTCGTGCGCTCTGCTCCGCGACCACGCCGTCCTATGGGTTGTTAAAGTGCTGGGTGGTTATAGTGCTGGGTTGTTAAAGTGCTGGGTTGTTAAAGTGCTGTGTTGTTAAAGTACTGGGTTGTTAAAGTGCTGGGTTGTTTCCCTCCACCAGCTTAGTGCCAGCTTCCGAATTTTCATCCAGAACAATTTGTGTAATTATAAAATTAGAATCTCTACTTTTCCAATGAGTTCAACTTTTATTTCCTACAGCAGCCTTGTATTAGAACTCAAAAATGCAGTTTGAAATGTTGTGATGAATTTTAATCTATGGGAAATAAGAAGCGTTTATTCATTCCAAAAGTATTAAGTACACGCAGTTATGGCCCTTGAGCTGAAGGTACTTAATGCAGACCCCAGAACCTCTGGGTCACTGGGTCACAGAACCACTGGGTCACAGAACCACTGGGTCACTGGGTCACAGAACCAATGGGTCACTGGGTCACAGAACCACTGGGTCACAGAACCACTGGGTCACAGAACCACTAGGTCACAGAACCACTGGGTCACTGGGTCACAGAACCACTGGGTCACTGGGTCACCGAACCACTGGGTCACTGGGTCACAGAACCACTGGTCACTGGGTCACAGAATCACTGGGTCACTGGGTCACAGGACCACTGGGTCACAGAAACACTGGGTCACAGAACCACTGGGTCACTGGGTCACAGAACCACTAGGTCACAGAACCACTAGGTCACAGAACCACTGGGTCACAGAACCACTAGGTCACAGAACCACTGGGTCACAGAACCACTGGGTCACTGGGTCACAGAACCACTGGGTCACAGAACCACTGGGTCACAGAACCACTGGGTCACAGAACCACTGGGTCACAGAACCACTGGGTCACAGAACCACTAGGTCACAGAACCACTGGGTCACAGAACCACTGGGTCACTGGGTCACAGAACCACTGGGTCACAGAACCACTGGGTCACTGGGTCACAGAACCACTGGGTCACTGGGTCACAGAACCACTGGGTCAAAGAACCACTGGGTCACAGAACCACTGGGTCACAGAACCACTGGGTCACATAACCACTGGGTCACAGAACCACTAGGTCACAGAACCACTGGGTCACAGAACCACTAGGTCACAGAACCACTGGGTCACTGGGTCACAGAACCACTGGGTCACAGAACCACTGGGTCACAGAACCACTGGGTCACAGAACCACTGGGTCACAGAACCACTAGGTCACAGAACCACTGGGTCACAGAACCACTAGGTCACAGAACCACTGGGTCACAGAACCACTGGGTCACAGAACCACTGGGTTACTGGGTCACAGAATAACTGGGTCACAGAACCACTGGGTCACTGGGTCACAGAACCACTGGGTCACAGAACCACTGGGTCACAGAACCACTGGGTCACAGAACCACTGGGTCACAGAACCACCACAGTCCTCAGAGAGCTACAGGCCAGATAAATAATTGCAACCAAAATTTAATATTTGTCGTGAACTTTTGAAATCCGCCCTACCTTACCCCACCCACATTACCCCCAGCTGAAGAGCACCACTTACCTTCTCTTTGTTGAAGCGAGTTGAACCTGGTGACCAGTTCGTTCAGAGATGGACTTTAAAATGTGGGTTCACTTAGTGCACGACAGCGCATGCGCTAATTAAAATTCTGTCATTCAAGTTTAATGAGCAGTTAGACAAAGAAAATACACATCTCTTGTCTGTTTATAGCCTCATCGAGTTAGTTCAGAATTGTAATTAGCTGCCTAATATTTTCTTTGATCCGTTCTCAAGGTACTGAGGTCAAGGTCAGCTAGATGAGATTCCGGCCTCAGCATGTTCATATTTTTATAGTTGAGTGCATGCACTTTATTTAAGTACTCAAACCTTGTCGATATATGTATATATATTGCAGTTTTATATATACACACACACACACACACACACACACACACACACACACACACATATATATATATATATATATATATATATATATATATATATATATATATATATATATATATATATATATATATATATATATATATATATATATATACGTATGAATATTTTAAAATCATCTCTCTCCTTAAGTTTCTTGGTTTAGAAAATTGTATTTTAAAAAATGTTTCAATAGCCAGGTAGCATAGAGACTGCAGATAAAACAAATACAAAACAAAGCACTTTGTTTTTTCTGAGATAACAACACATAATGTTGGAAGGTGTTTTTTTCTCGCATCGTGTGGTATCTTCTTTGTTAACATCTGTTTTGTTAACATCGTCTTTGATTCTGTATTCTTTCTTCTCCAACCCCGGATGTATACACACATCAGTATAGGTCCAAGACAGGTCCAAGACAGGTCCAAGACACGTCCAAGACAGGTCCAAGACAGGTCCAAGACAGGTCCAAGACAGGTCCAAGACAGGTCCAAGACAGGTCCAAGACAGGTCCAAGACAGGTCCAAGACAGGTCCAAGACAGGTCCAAGACAGGTCCATGACAGGTCCAAGACAGGTCCAAGACAGGTCCTAGACAGGTCCTAGACAGGTCCTAGACAGGTCCTAGACAGGTCCAAGACAGGTCCTAGACAGGTCCTAGACAGGACCTAGACAGGTCCAAGACAGTTCCAAGACAGGTCCAAGACAGGTCCTAGACAGGAAGGAAACAGACAACCAAGTCGGTCAAAGACAGTGCTGTATGTGCTGTATGTGCTGTACTCACCATAAGATTTACTAAAGTGTCATTTTACCAGACAAATAAGATTTAGGATTTAGTTTCTGTTTCTGCAGGCAAACTGCCTCTTAAAATAAAGTTGAGTCTCTTCCTAAAGTTGAAGTTGTAGCGGTAGTAGATGAAGATGCTGAGGCTGGCGTTTGTGTAGCCACACAGCTGACTGAACTCGACCACAGCACCGAGGAGGTAGTTGGTGTCGTAGGTGGACGGCAGGACGGTCCTGACCAGAGAGTACAGCACGAAGGGGAGGTTGTTGGTGTCGTAGGTGGAGGGCAGGACGGTCCTGACCAGAGAGTACAGCACGAAGGGGAGGTTGAGGAGGACAAACATGAGAGAGACGAGCGCCACTGTCTGCACCACGCGTAGCTCTTTCCCCGTCAGCGAGCTCATACTGGCGTGCTGGGCTGTCGTGCCGGACTGCCTTGCCGGACTGGCATGCTGGGCTGTTTTGCCGGACTGCCTTGCCGGACTGGCATGCTGGGCTGTCGTGCCGGACTGCCTTGCCGGACTGGCATGCTGGGCTGTTGTGCCGGACTGCCTTGCCGGACTGGCATGCTGGGCTGTTTTGCCGGACTGCCTTGCCGGACTGGCATGCTGGGCTGACGTGCCGGACTGACGTGCCGGACTGGCGTGCTGGGCTGTTGTGCCGGACTGACGTGCCGGACTGGCGTGCTTGGCTGACGTGCTGTGTCGGAACCTAAGGGCTGCCTGCAGCTTTAATGCCAGCACGGTCAGACAGATGAGAACGACGATGAAACACGTGATGAAAACGACGTTACGGTTTAGGATGTCGTTGACGACCCGGATGGTCGGCCAGTCGCTGCTGACCAGGCGTGCCCAGGATGACGTGTTGGTCGAGGGGTCGAACCTCTGCAGCAACGTCTGGGCCGTGAGGGTCGGGGTCCGCAGACCCACGGCTAGCAGGAGCGTGGCCAGCACGATGACGTAGGTCCTGGTCAGGGAGAACATGGACCGGAAGTGGATGGGGAAGACGACACAGCAGCAGCGCATGACGGCCAGATAGACCGTGAGCAGCATGGAGTGGTCGTAGAATATCAGGGAGTACCAGTACAGGAAGTCTTGGACGTCGGCCGGCCGGATCAGCCAGCCGGACGTTCTGAGGATGACGTTGACGGAACACAGCCGGCAGATGACGGAGATGGAGGCGAAGCTCAAGTCAGAGACAGACAGGGCGAGGAAGGAAAAGGTCATAGCGTCCCTGACCTTCATTGTTCTGAAAACGAGAATGTTGACGGAGTTTGAGCAGAGCCCGAAGGTGAGAACCAAGACACAGGTGAGGGAGTTGGTCAAGCCATAGGTGTACATCGCCTCGTCTAGCACTAGCCCTGCCAGTCTAGGCGGCTGGTTCACTGGCTGTGTGGCTAGCTGTGTGGCTAGCTGTGTGGCTGTGGCTAGCTGTGTGGCTGTGGCTAGCTGTGTGGCTGTGGCTAGCTGTGTGGCTGTGGCTAGCTGTGTGGCAGGGGCTAGCTGTGTGACGTCGCTAGGCTCACTGCCAACAACGCTAAGGTTGCTCATGGCAACAAGAAAGATAACTCCCGCGAGAAGCGACACAGTTTATTTAGGTATTCTGTTTTTGTTACTGTATAAACTGGGTTTAGCGACTCCTTTTAAGAATTTCTTTTCCTCTGTCTATTTGTTCAGAAATACTGAAATGATTTTTTCCTTGGAATGCTTCAAGCAAAACATGCTAATGAACAAAATGAATAAAATTTCATCGATGTATCTGTTTAGGTCTCTGTTTGACCAAGTAAAAACATCTTAGCAAATAATTGTGTTTCTGTCGTGATAATTTGTTAGCTGTGATAATTAGTCGTGATGGTTTGAATCATCTGTTTGATTCAGAAAGATGACGCCGTCTGCTGACATTTTTATCTAGCACGTGTTAGTTGCCTAATTGGATGAACGGCACGCGATGACAGACGCGATACATTCACGGATTGTTGTAATCAATTAAAGTTCAATTAAAGTTCAATCAAACTTGGCGCCGACTTGAGACAACATCCGATCGATTTATCGATCATCCCTCCCTCCCTGCCCACGTACTTGATCTTGTCGTCAAATAAATTAATTGTAATTAGTGTTTGAAGGAACTTTAATTTTAATTAGGATTTATTTGAAGTTGTGGTAGACATTCGCGAAGATGATCTCTGGTGAGCGGGTGAGTTGTCTGATATATTTTGGTTGTCTGATATATTTTGGTTGTCTGATATATTTTGGTTGTCTGATATATTTTGGTTGTCTGATATATTTTGGTTGTCTGATATATTTTGGTTATTTAGCCCTTTTTATATTTCATTGTAGTCTGATAAATCTTGATTTTCTGATATAACTTGTTTGTCTGATGTCTAGAAATGTGGAGCTAGCCGTTAGCCTCTGAAAGCTACTTTACTTGTAAAGTAACAGTGATCGTTGTAAATTTTTCTTTAATATTAATCTGCTTGTTGTAAAGTTACTTTAGGAACCGGCAATTCAAGGGGTGGTTGAAGTAGAGTTCACCTATTTCTGTGTCCTCTGTAGATTAAATGATTGAGTGGTCTGTTTCTTGGTTAACCGCATTTTATTTCCCTAACGTGAGCCAGGTACCCATATGAGCTGAGTGGACTCAGGGACGTGGTGTTTCTTTCAGGAATCACGAGAGAATACCAGCTCCCCCCTCCCCCCCCCCCACCTTGACTCTGACTCTCTCTCTCTCTCACACACACAGACACACACGCACACACACGCACACACACACTGAGCCAAATGTTTAAAAGAAAAAGTCACACATAGAAGTCGTGAGGATTTCTGCCCGGGTTTTGAACCTGAGACTTTAGCGTGGCCGTTAAACGACCACAAGACCGTCGAATTTATTTTGTTGCTGTAATTAATGTATTGTATAAACACAATGTGTTTTGTAGAGCTAAACAATCAAATCTGACTCAACTCATGATTCGATCCGTGTTTACCCCAGTGTTTACCCCAGTGTTATCCCAGTGTTATCCCAGTGTTTTCCCAGTGTTATCCCAGTGTTATCCCAGTGTTATCCCAGTGTTATCCCAGTGTTTACCCCAGTGTTATCCCAGTGTTATCCCAGTGTTATCCCAGTGTTTACCCCAGTGTTATCCCAGTGTTATCCCAGTGTTATCCCAGTGTTACCCCAGTGTTACCCCAGTGTTATCCCAGTGTTATCCCAGTGTTATCCCAGTGTTACCCCAGTGTTATCACAGTGTTATCCCAGTGTTATCCCAGTGTTATCACAGTGTTATCCCAGTGTTACCCCAGTATTATCACAGTGTTATCCCAGTGTTACCCCAGTGTTATCACAGTGTTATCCCAGTGTTATCCCAGTGTTATCACAGTGTTACCCCAGTGTTACCCCAGTGTTACCCCAGTGTTATCCCAGTGTTACCCCAGTGTTATCCCAGTGTTACCCCAGTGTTATCCCAGTGTTATCACAGTGTTATCCCAGTGTTACCCCAGTGTTACCCCAGTGTTATCCCAGTGTTACCCCAGTGTTACCCCAGTGTTATCACAGTGTTATCACAGTGTTACCCCAGTGTTACCCCAGTGTTATCACAGTGTTATCCCAGTGTTATCACAGTGTTACCCCCAGTGTTACCCCAGTGTTATCCCAGTGTTATCCCAGTGTTACCCCAGTGTTATCACAGTGTTATCCCAGTGTTACCCCAGTGTTATCCCAGTGTTATCCCAGTGTTATCCCAATGTTATCCCAGTGTTATCCCAGTTTTACCCCAGTGTTATCCCAGTGTTATCCCAGTGTTATCCCAGTGTTATCCCAGTGTTATCACAGTTATCCAACATGTCCTAGACTACGACCTCCCCCCCCCCCCGCCCCCAATTAAAAACATAAAATATCAAGTAAGTACAAATTATTCATTTATTTATATTTATTTTTTATTTCCTGTTCAGTTATTACTTCCTCATACACAAACTATAGAAAATGTTTTAAAAACCTACACAATAAACCCGGAGTGATCTCCCCTAAACTTTCTCGAATATTCTTATATAACACTATGGGGGATGGCAACTCGGGATATAGACATGATTTTTAATTACTTAAACTTTTTAAAATAGAATATAATCTCGTAGAAAAAAAAAGAATTACGCACCAAGTGAACACCAAACATTCTGTGTATAATAGTGCAGGATATTATTAGTACTTTAGAAATTCATATGCGTTTTTATGAGATATCGGAAACAACGAAAATTATTACTTCCAGTCAAACGGAAATTACTCAAAATTTGAAAGAAGGCAGAGAATTAGATAATTTAATTACATGTGACAAATTTTATTTATCTATCTGAAATATTACTCAAGTTATAGGCTTTTGAAAAACGATATAATACTTATATATGACATTTCATCCACCTAGCTGTAACGTTACTCAAGTTATTGTATTTACAGACACACACACACACACACACACACAGACACACACACACAGAGAGAGACACACACACACACACATGCGGACAAGATTTCAAAACTATGTTTTCCATCTCAGGGAGCTATAAAACGTCGAGATTTGCAAACAGCTCGATTTTTTAAAAATATAATTTAAAAAAAAACAAGTGTAAATCTTGATTGTCAAAAGGATTTGCTATCCCCAACAATGAATAAAAGTTTAAGGTAGATCGATCCCGCTTCATTTAGCGAGATAACTTTTAAAATAAACTATTGAGATAATGTTGGTAAAATTACCCCAAACAAATCTTGGTCAAAGGGAAGTAACAAAAATAAAACAAGATTCTTACATTTTTCTAAACGTTGTCTCACTTTGCTATATATTAATTTCATATTTTATTACCTCTCCACTTAAATTACAATGAGCAAATTGTTAAAATACTTATGAAATGAAACACGCACATTTTTAAACTATGTGTAGTGTGACTGTCGTGTGATCTTAGGCAGTTGACTTTGGTTCGAATCCCACAAATTTATCCATTACACCTCGTCCCGCACACTATGGTGAGGTGGGACAAGTGACGTCATCCTTCGTGTAGGGCTAGCTGTGATGTGGCTATTACACATCACTAGTGGTCAAATATAATTGTATAGGGTGAAAGATTGAAAGCACACACAGGGGTAAAAAAATATTTAAAATTTATTCAACAATTTAATTACATAAAATAATATTCCAATAACAATTGGTTGGATAAATAAAATTAGAAAATGGTTTTATGGTAATTGATTCAACAGATACAAATTAGATAATGGTTTCATGGTAATTAAATCAACAGATACAAATTAGATAATGGTTTCATGGTAATTAATTCAACTGATACAGTTTAGATAATGATTTAATGGTAATTAATTCAACAGATACAAATTAGATAATGGTTTCATGGTAATTAATTCAACAGATATAAATTAGATAATGGTTTCATGGTAATTGAGTGATGAGTCCCCGAAGAGAGCTGTTGTCTCCAGTACTTGAAAGGTCACGCATGGCTTGTGATGTCCGTCCTTAAGGTCAAGGTCATCCACCGAGCACAGGTCACGCTTGAGTGGGTTGGGCAGACTCAGCTGCTGGACTTTGGTCCGTCTCTCTGGCATCGGTCCCAGAGCCTTGACCAGCGCCTGTCTAGCCAGAACCAGCAGGGTCCGGGGATGGGACAGCATCTCCTGCAGGTGAAGTAGATTGTGTGGGATGACGTCTTCAGTCGTGGGGCTGGGGACGTACGGTCGAATGATCTGGTCGTTCAGCAGACGGTACTTGAGCTGGTTGAAATCCTTGAGCTCCTCCATCCTCCCCCGCCCCGCGTCCACAATCACGTCCAACACACCTGGCTGTACAGGTAGGATCAGGCACATGGTGAACACCCTGAAAAACCTGCAGGAGAGTGGCAGGTGTTAGTGGCAGGTGTTAGTGGCAGGTGTTAGTGGCAGGTGTTAGTGGCAGGTGTTAGTGGCAGGTGTTAAAGCTAACAAAGTATAACCAGTATTTGACAATGAGAGCCAGAAAGACCGGAACTAGACCGGCTGATGTAAACACTCACTTCTTGCAGCCCTCCAGAACGCCGTACTCCACCAAGAGCCGGACGGCCTCAGTACTCAGGGAGAGGGCAATAAGGAGGGCAGCCTCACAGTGCTCAGGGCCGGGGCCGGATGGCCGGACGCCGGCATCTAGGTAACGCTTCATCATGCGGACATTCCCGTTGATGGCTGCCATGATAAGGCCGTAGAAGAGAAGGACAGGGTCCTTGGGGTCTTTGATTCCAGAGTTGGTATCACGTGACATGATGGCCAGCTGATCCATGACGTCCAGTCGTCCGTGTGAGGAGATGCTGGGGACATCATGTGATGGATGGATGGATGGATGGATGGATGGATGGATGGATGGATGGATGGATGGATGGATGGATGGATGGATGGATGGATGGATGGATGGATGGATGGATGGATGGATGGATGGATGGATGGATGGATGGATGGATGGATGGATGGATGGATGGATGGATGGATGGATGGATGGATGGATGGATGGATGGATGGATGGATGGATGGATGGATGGATGGATGGATGGATGGATGGATGGATGGATGGATGGATGGATGGATGGATGGATGGATGGATGGATGGATGGATGGATGGATGGATGGATGGATGGATGGATGGATGGATGGATGGATGGATGGATGGATGGATGGATGGATGGATGTATGGATGTATGGATGTATGGATGTATGGATGTATGGATGTATGGATGTATGGATGTATGGATGGATGGATGGATGGATGGATGGATGGATGGATGGATGGATGGATGGATGGATGGATGGATGGATGGATGGATGGATGGATGGATGGATGGATGGATGGATGGATGGATGGATGGATGGATGGATGGATGGATGGATGGATGGATGGATGGATGGATGGATGGATGGATGGATGGATGGATGGATGGATGGATAAAAAAACTTGCTGTACCTCTTAAGTCTGGCCAGTGAGCTGGCCATAATGTCTTCTCCTGGGAGTTCAATGCTGAGGTCAAAGGTCACTAGCCTGGCCACGTTCTTGTAGTTCAGGTTGAGGTAGTGTGTGGTGACTGACGTCATCGTGCACGTGCTGGCTGAGGGTGAGTGACACTGGTGAGAGGGGGGGGGGGGGGTAGATGGTGGGGATTTGTGCCAGGTTGTAACACGGGCATTTTTCCAAAGTCATCAAACTTGTTCTACAATTTGTGCCTGGTTGTAACATGGGCACTTGTGCCACAATCATCATAATTGTTCTACAATTTGTGCCGTAATGTTTTGGATTTGTTCCACAGCATTGTCTCACAATGGCAATGATCTAATATACCAACACATTCATTAATTAGTTTAAGCTCATCATTACACCATTTGCTGGATGTATTTTGATTTGTCTGTGACAGCCCTTGGTGCGGGTACTGAACACAAATCTAATTGAGATCACATTAACGTTGCCTGCGTTCAATATTAAAAGCTACAATCTTTCTATCAGTATAGAGGCTACAGAACGTGAAAGTTGCCTGCGTTCAATATTAAAAGCTACAATCTTTCTATCAGTATAGAGGCTACAGAACGTGAAAGTTGGCTGCGTACAATATTAAAAGCTACAATTTTTCTACCAGTATAGAGGCTTCAGAACGTGAAAGTTGGCTGCGTGCAATATTAAAAGCTACAATCTTTCTATCAGTATAGAGGCTACAGAACGTGAAAGTTGGCTGCGTGCAATATTAAAAGCTACAATGTTTCTATCAGTATAGAGGCTACAGAACGTGAAAGTTTTTCTTACCTGAGGTCCACGACACGAGATATTCAGGACGACAGCAGAGGATGTGGTTCAAATCTCTGACAGTATAATCTCCTTGTTGGTCAGTCGATACCAAATACTTATATACGCGGACCTCACTTGTGACGTCAAGGTACCCCTCATTATGACGTCATTGTTGTGGGGAGGGGAGAAGAGATTAGTGGCCAGTGTTCTGAGACCCATGTGACCAGTGACCAGAAGGTGACCACTGACACCCAACCACTGACACCCCCACCACTGCCATATTGGATGTTGACACAATTGGCGCCACTTGCATGTGTGGTCTTCAGGTCTCGAAGTTCACCCAAGCGTGGCCGACACACCTGACTGAGCAGGAGCGTCGCTACAGTGGACAATGGTCACCCCCGGGCAGTAGGGCTATGGGGGACAATGATCCGTGTCTCGGGGGCTATAAATAGATCAATATGGCGCTGGCCACAGGTTAAAGACAACAACTCGAAGCAGACGAGAAGTGACGTCAGATTTCGTAGTCTACATACGGGTGAGGTGAACGGAAAAAAAGACAAACGAAAAATTATATAGGAAAAAAAATCACATAAATATAGTCACCAAAAAAAATCACAAAAATATTCTAAGAAATATTTTTTTTTTTAATGTTGATAATTGCAAAATTTTGGGTGTTTAATAATGTGCTTGGTAAATTTTTCGGTAGCATATTTGTAAACTTTGAAGCATTATGGTTTATAACAATAATAAGTTAAAATACTATTTTTACGGTGGAAAATTGTTATAAAATAAATTTAGGCTCATCATTGTGTTTGCATATGTTTTGCCGTCCCTTATCTTGGTCGACTTCTCTTCCATCGGCTTTGTCCGTCCATATTGTGTGTTATTGACGTTTTGCGTCAATGACAGCCTTTGTACCGTGTCGGCTTTCTCTTTTATCCTAGGCTTTGTTATGAAAAACGCGAGATAAATGTGGGCAGTACAGGTGGTTGAACCAAGGAATCGCCAACGGCAAAAACAAATATATACCAAACACAATGATGTGCCAAAATTTCTGTTGTAATTAGTTGTTCTACAGCGTATTTAACTAAATACGTAACAAAAGTTGAGGTTGCTGTGTAAATTACGTCATATTATTTATAATGCTTTTACGTGTATAAATATTCTACCAAAACAAAAACAACCCACACCATTACACACCCACAATTTTACAGTTCTTAAAATTTAAATCAAAATATTACTTTTAAGACTTTGGTGGCTTTTTTCTGTAACTTTATTTCTGTGACTTTTTTCTTTGGTTTTTTTCTTTCCTGTGACTTTTTTTTTCAGTTCACCTTGTTTTTGTGGGTTTTTATTTTGGGCGGGAAGGGGGGGGGGGGAGAACAGGCTTTTCTTGACAATTGTTTTGGTAAACATTTTGGTTAAATAAACATGCAATGACAAATTTAAAAAAAACTCGATTTAAAGACAGTGTGTGTATGTGTGCAAGTATGTGTGTTTGACTACATGCGTGTATGTGTGTGTGTTATGTTGGGTAGAGAGCAGAACAAAACGAGAATTTTAAATATATATTTTAGTTTCGACATTATGTTTTCCAAAAGTGCAATAATTCAATGTCATATAAACATTTTATCTGTGACGTATATTTCTCTGACTTTTTTCCGTTAAAAATTTTCATCCGTGACTTTTTTTTTTTCTGACTTTTTATTCCTATAAAATTTTCCTCTGAGACTTTTATTTCTGTGACTTTCTTCCTAGCAAAAACTGTGGCCTTTTTTCTGTATTTTTTTCCTGTGACTTTATTCCGTACACCGGTAAAGGAGTTGGGCTATTGCTGAGTTTATCGTCGTTTTTGGCAGCTGTTGACATGTAATGGTAAAACGGTCGAGGTATGTTTTAGATTGGTTTCTTCACTTACAAGTTGAGGATATTATACGGAGACTTAGCCAACGAATGTAGGCGCCATGATGCTCTTGGGGGAGTCCGGGGCAGTGTTTCTTCCAGGCATTTTTTCGGGGGGGGGGGGGAGCGGAGCCCCGAAGAGAGTCTACCCCCCTCCCGAACAAAATGGATTTACATAGAAGATATACTTCCCTCCCCCCCCCCCCCCCCCGGAAAATAAAAATCTGGAAGAAACACTGGCCCGGGGTGCTCCGGGTCAAAAACCACCGGGCCACCCAGTGAGCGGATCTCAAGTGTTAAAATAACCGCTAGAAAAATCCGGGTGAAAATATCTTTGATAAAAATGAGCACCAGAGTGTTGGAATGCAGAACAGTCGAGGGGAAATAACTCAATTAATGTGCACGCAAAATCATCTAACTAGGTTACATCCCTTAATTAATCGGTTTTATTGGTGAGGGGTGGTGGAGGGGTTGAGGAAGCTTGGCCCCTAGGGACTTATATATTACGAGCCGACCCGCAGCGTATCATACGCCGCTATTTAGTTGTTTTATTTTCTACTTTTCAGTAATTCATAATTTGTAAATTCGACAGTACCAATGCTGCCACTGAAAATATTTGCTTTAAAACACTAACCCCCCCCCCCCACTTCCCCTAACCCCCCCCCCCCCCCCCCGTGAAAGCAGCCTCCTCTTAGTTATTTCTTAGTTACCTCCTGTAAGTTTAAAATCGAACTAAATTATCTGCCCCTAATAGAAACCCGGCTGTACGTCTCTTCTATTGTAAACATTTAGCTTTGTAAAAATTTAGAGTGAACACCGCTCACCAGACAATGTTGGGGTGGGGTGGGGGGTGGTAGTGATAGTGATAGAGAGAAAGAGAGGGGACTGCAAGGAGGCGCTTGCAGCTTGTTTTCTAACTGATCCCAGAAGAGAATTATATATATAGATTATATTTATGTGTCAGAAAACTGCTGTATTTTACTCAAAAACTTATAAAATGTATAAAATGTATAAAATGTATAAAATGTATAAAATGTATAAAATGTATAGAATGTATAGAATGTATAAAATGTATAAAATGTATAAAATGTATAAAATGTATAAAATGTATAAAATGTATAAAATGTATAAAATGTATAAAATGTATACAATGTATACAATGTATAAAATGTATAAAATGTATAAAATGTATACAATGTATACAATGTATACAATGTATACAATGTATACAATGTATACAATGTATACAATGTATACAATGTATACAATGTATACAATGTATACAATGTATACAATGTATACAATGTATACAATGTATACAATGTATACAATGTATACAATGTATAAGATTTATAAAATTTATAAAATTTATAAAATTTATAAAATTTATAAAATTTATAAAATTCCTTTTAGTGTCCTAATTTCTATTTTTAATACAGGTTTTTTTTTTTACATTTTTTTAATCGTTAAAAAGCAAAACGTAGAAGTTTTTTAAATAGTTTTTGTGTGTCGTCAGGTGTGTCTGTCACGTGTGTCCGTCTATAGACAAGTCTCGTGCACACGGCGAGGGGATCATGAATCCTCATGACAATACCATGTGAACATCATGAGAATATAATATGAACATCATGAGAATACAATGTTAACATCATGAGAATATCACGTGAACATCATGAGAATACCATGTGAACATTATGAGAATATCATGTGAACATCATGAGAATACCATGTGAACATCATGAGCATATCATGTGAACATCATGTGAATACAATGTGAACATCATGAGAATATCATGAGAACATCATGAGAATATCATGTGAACATCATTAGAATACCATGTGAACATCATGAGAATATTATGTGAACATCATGAGAATACCATGAGAATACCATGTGAACATCATGTGAACATCATGAGAATATCATGTGAACATCAATAGAATATCATGTGAACATCATGTGAACATCATGTGAACATCATGAGAATATCATGTGAACATCAATAGAATATCATGTGAACATCATGTGAACATCATGTGAACATCATGTGAACATCATGTGAACATCATGTGAACAACATATGTTGAAACGTGTCACCAACGTGCTATTGGTGACAGCTATCAGTGTTTGTGTGTGTGTGTGTGTGTGTGTGTGTGTGTGTGTGTGTGTGTGTTCTCACACTTCAGGTTCAACTGTTGTAAGGTTGTTGCTTTTATCTTCGTTATTATTATGTTTGGCCCCATAAGATAATATCTGTATAGATTTCATTTTCATTAAGATATTAGCACTAGATACGTTTAAATTAATTGCTGGGAGGAGTAGGCCTTCGACGTTTTGAATGTTTTTTTTTTTTTTTACTTCTTTTGAATTTTTTTTTTCTAACTGAACTATCACCGATAAGGGGCATAGCTCCTCAATATTTCAGGGCGCATAACTCCGCCAGAATAGAAGTAACATGAATCCGCTAAACAAGTGAATAAATTATTGAAATAACTACACAATAACACGCATAAAATAAATACCAAAAGTATTGTAACCATGCTGAATAATTAACAGGTATTTTGAAATTGTTGACATAAAAATATACAAGAAAGTTTAGGGGAGATCACTCCCGGTTTTATATCACTGCTAAGCTAAGTACTGAAATAGAAAAAGAAAAAATACGTACTCTAGATACAAATATATTTCATTTATTTTCATTTCAATGCACTACAAAAATGTAAACACACCAAAACAAGATTACACAAATAATACGTGCGGCTGTAATGATGTGGTATCAGGTCACCAGATCACCAGATCACTGTGAGAAATACAGATTTGATCGACAACTGTTAAGGTATTATTTTAAAAAACAACTTGCGTCAGCCGGGAATCGAACCCGGATCGACTGCTTGGAAGGCAACCATGCTAACCTTTACACCACCGACGCGCTGTACCAAACTCACGTAGACAACAAGCAGTATGGGCCTACGGCAGACAGACACGCCGATCTCAGGTAAAGTTTGATTGAGGTCGGGGTGACCTCGGTAAGTTCAAGGTGATTGGCGATTGACCTGTCGGAACATACACGTTGAATATTTTTTTTTTAATTTTAAATGTGTGTTTTCTTTCCCCACAGCCACCTCCCTTACTTTACAACCCGACCCCGTGGTGGTAGGTCGGTGTGGTGGTGGTAGGTCGGTGTGGTGGTGTCTCACACATCCAAAAAAGCGACGCTAGGAAGAAATGGTTCCGCCTTTGACAACGACGTTCAGCCCGCATAGAATAGTGCTGAAATAGAAAGGTCAAAGTTCAAATATGGCCGCCCGTGTTATTGCAGAGTTAGTCAGCTAAACATAATACATACAACATACGATAACAACATAATACATACAACATACGATAACAACATAATACATACAACATACGATAACAACATAACAAGCAATACAACATACAACATACGATAACAACATAACAAGCAATACAACATACAACAACTGAACACATCCAATACAACACACAATAAGTCTAGTAAAACAAAGTGTGTAAATTACGTTTCATTGATAACATCAACTGGTAATAAAACAAATATAAAAAATATTTATAGAAACAAGCTTTGAAATGCACTGAAAATAAGAAAATAAAACTAATTTGTTGTCTCTCATAAAAGTTTTGTCGCTAAAATATGTAAAAGATTTCACCAGCGACCAAAGATTTTACTAACGAAAGCAAATGTATTTTATTTTCCTATTTTCAGTGCATTTAAAAGCTTGCTATTAGAAAGGTTTTTTATATTTGTTCTATTTTCTACTTCTGAGGGATTCCTAATTTATGAAGTCGACACAACTAAAATATTTGTTTTAAACAAATTCTGGAATTAAATAAAGAAATCTATCGAGTGATTTAATATTTTGTTATCTCCTCTTAGTGCCGAACCATTTCAATTAATTTTAATGACTAATTAAACATCTAATTAAATTTTTTTTTAAAAATAGATGGACTCGTATTGTCACTAGAGTGGATCGTATCTAGAAATCGCTGCATTAGAAGTGGGTCAGAATTGAGTTACAAATTTGCCACAAACCCACAAACAAAAAAAAAACAACATACAAACAAACATACGTTGTGAACTTAATAAAAGCTTGTAAAAAGCAACTGAATCAAGTAACGAAACCTACATCTAGCCTGAACTCCCTCCCCCCAACAAACCCCCCTCTAGCCTGACACCCCCCTCCCCCCAACAAACCCCCCTCTAGCCTGACACCCCCCCCCCCCCCCAACAAACCTACCTCTAGCCTGAACTCCCTCCCCCCAACAAAGCCCCCTCTAGCCTGACACCCCCCTCCCCCCAACAAACCTACCTCTAGTTCTGATCCCCTGGCTTAACCATGTCTGTTTTTAGCGCGGCACGAACTTCACCAAAGTCCGTCAAATGACAAATAAGCTCCTCCTCTTTACAAGCCTCGAACGAGCAGCGTTTGTCAGGGTCCTGTAGGATATCTAGCAGCTCTAGATGAGCCTCACTGACTTCTCTAATCTGTCGGAGACCCCGGAATATTTTGGCCGTGACCTTGTTCTGCCGGCTGGCCTGAAACTCCTTCAGCAGGTCCTCTAGCTGACGGCGTTTGGCGCCAACAATCTCCCCTCTCGTCTGCTCGCCTGCTGTAGCGTGGTCCACGAACGTGTTGACCTCAGCGATCAGACTGCTCTGCCGCTGCTCGAGGTACTGATGGAGCTCGCTAAACTTGGCGACGATTTCATTCGTCACTTCCTCTTTCATGTTCTCCATGGCAACCACTTCCTGCTCGTGTTTCTCCTTCTCGGCGGCCATCTTCTCGAGGGTCAGTTGGGCGCTTTTCTCAGCGGCGTCCATCAAGTCCGAGTAGCTTTTGAGTGCGGACTTGACGTCACAGATCACGTGACCTTTGTCCGTTGTGTGGTCGAGCACCGTACAGTCCCGACACACGGGCACGAAACATTTCTGGCAGAAAAAACTCAGGTACTGGAACTCGTGTTGGGGGCAGATGTTCTTCTGCTGATGTTTGATGTCGTCCACACAGTCTCTGATCTGGTTGACCTTGTGGTCGACCGGCAGCTTGCAGACGTCACCGCTCAGGTGGGTGACCGCCCGGCACATGGGGCAGTACAGGTCACCCCGACCTCCCGACTGGGTCACCAAGCACATCTGGCAGAAGGTGTGGTTGCAGGTGAGAAGCTTGGGCGAGCGATCTGATTGGTTGAACGGCTCTCCACATATGCTGCAGGTAAGGAAGGTCTCCTCCAGATCTTTGGACAGCGTCATTTCCGTGTGGGCGTTCAGCATTGGTCCCTCCATTGTTGGGGCAGGGTGGGGGGGGGGAGTGGGGGCGGTGTCCTGGAAGTAACCAAAATATTTCATTTAGACTTGGAGCATCTCTCGAAGGATGGTTTAATGATGGTATTGTTATTCTCAAAGGATGGTTAAATGATGGTATCATTATTCTCAAAGGATGGTACAATGATGGTATAATGGTACGCTATTATGAGAGTTTAATTAATTTTCACTTTTATCGTAATATTAATTAGCCAAATCATAAATATCACCCACTTGAACTTAACCCTAACTGTAACGCTAAACCTAACACTAACCTTAACACTAATCATAACGCTCACCCTAACACTAACTGTTACGCCAACATTGAATGAACCATTTTTATGACTTAATCCTAGAGCTAACCAATAAAAAACAACAAGGGATAACCTCTAACCAGGAATAACCTCTAAACAGGAATAACAAAAGATAGTAGCAGGTATGGGGTAGACCTTACCAAGACAGTGTGGAGACTGTCTAATGCCACACTCATACACATTCATACACACTCACACTCACTCACACACACTCATACACATTCATACACACTCATACACACTCATACACATTCATACACACTCACACTCACTCACACACACTCATACACACTCACACTCACTCACACACACTCATCCACACTCATACACACTCACACTCACTCACACACATTCATACACACTCATACACACTCACACTCACTCACACACATTCATACACATTCATACACACATTTACACATACATACACATACACAGACATTCACATGCATACAAAAACATACACACGTAAATACACACACAGACATACACCACACACATACACACAGACATACACCACACACATACACACAGACATACACCACACACACACAGAGACATACACCACACACATACACACAGACATACACCACACACACACAGAGACATACACCACACACACACACTGACATGCCCACATACTCAGACATTCACACGTTTAATTTTCAAGTTACCAAATAAAGTTTACTTACAGTAATGAATCAACGAATACAAAATCAGCTCCTAATCACACACACTTTTGTTGTGTCGTCTGCTGTTGTGTGGGGCAAGTGTGGGGGACCGAATGAACGAACCACTTTATGATTGCCGACCTCCACTACTGCACATGCGCAAATTACGTGTCAGCTGGGGTTTCTAGGAATCGACAGGTTTCGGTATGACGTCACAAAGCATTCGAGCCCGGCTTAACCCGTCTGCAACAGTGGAGTGGAGAGGGGGGGGGGGGTTGAAAAAATTCCCTTATTTAAATCAGTTCTAAAAAAAAATGTGCCGTATTTACGTTTAAGCAAAGCTAGTTACAGTTCTTTTTTTCGTCGGTATACTTTTTTACTTTCTGGTGTACAGAGTAGTGAGGAAGAATTATTATCGTTTGTCCGTCTGTCTGTCTGTCTGTCTGTCTGTCTGTCTGTCTGTCTGTCTGTCTGTCTGTCTGTCTGTCTGTCTGTCTGTCTGTCTGTCTGTCTGTCTGTCTGTCTGTCTGTCTGTCTGTCTGTCTGTCTGTCTGTCTGTCTGTCTGTCTGTCTGTCTGTCTGTCTGTCTGTCTGTCTGTCTGTCTGTCTGTCTGTCTGTCTGTCTGTCTGTCTGTCTGTCTGTCTGTCTGTCTGTCTGTCTGTCTGTCTGTCTGTCTGTCTGTCTGTCTGTCTGTCTGTCTGTCTGTCTGTCTGTCTGTCTGTCTGTCTGTCTGTCTGTCTGTCTGTCTGTCTGTCTGTCTGTCTGTCTGTCTGTCTGTCTGTCTGTCTGTCTGTCTGTCTGTCTGTCTGTCTGTCTGTCTGTCTGTCTGTCTGTCTGTCTGTCTGTCTGTCTGTCTGTCTGTCTGTCTGTCTGTCTGTCTGTCTGTCTGTCTGTCTGTCTGTCTGTCTGTCTGTCTGTCTGTCTGTCTGTCTGTCTGTCTGTCTGTCTGTCTGTCTGTCCGTCCGTCCGTCCGTCCGTCCGTCCGTCCGTCCGTCCGTCCGTCCGTCCGTCCGTCCGTCCGTCTGTCTGTCTAAACACTGTAAATTAAGTAACGTTTGAGTTACAATCCCATATCTCACCACCCCTGCCCCACATCTCACCACCCCTGTCCCACAACTCATCAATATGATGACAATTACATTTGGTGTCATTTAAGCAGACATTTACTACCCAGAGTGTTAACAACTACGACGAGCCTTAAGCAATCGCTTATTTTAATGAATGGATAAGTCTGTATTTACAGATCAAGGGGGACAACACATTTTTTTTTGTAGAGAAGTAAAATCTTCGTCCCATTTCTCCCCCCTCTTCCCCTCCCCCCCCCCCCCCCCCCCCACACACACACACTTACTCTACTTCCGGTTTCTCAAAAAAAAAACAATATTTCAACACCGTATAAATTTTAGTGGACGACATGTCACTTAAGTATTACATAACATGCGATGGTTTATATCGAATTTAAATTATTTTTTTTTGTAAAAGGAAGTGAGAGGCCTACTGTACTGTGTCATAGAGGTAACAGAAATGTCATATATAAGATTTTATCCTTGGATTACTTTAAATCTTTGAGTTACCGCTGATATCCTGAAGTGGTACTTAACTTTATTTCTGGTTTCTAAATTACCGGTAACAATACAACTGTTGTAGGTAGATGGAAGAAATTATTGGCGTAGCTAGAAGATCTTATTCGCTAATATTTGACAAATTTTGCTTTATTTCCGTTGACCGGAAGAAGTTTTTTTCGCTACTTCTGTTGTTTTTTTTTTTGTTTTTTTTTTGTAAGAATTTATTCACCTTGGTTCGTCTCTTTACCGTCCGCCCTGGGCGAAAACTTGCGAGCAAAATTTAGACCACTTCTACAATCGATTTCTTTCAAACTTTTTACTTTTTAGGTCTAAACTTGGGTGACAGTGTTTTGTGACGTCAAATGTTTAATACAATTTTTAAAACTTAATCAAAGTTTTCCTTAATCAAGCACTAATTTTCTGCCAGTATTATTCACACATCGTTTGCATTCATTTGGTGTGTAGCGAAGTCCTTTTTTCAACACAATTTAATAACTTAAAATACAGGATCGTTTAGGGGAGATATCTCCCGCTTTATTAAAAACAACAAAAATATGGCACTCACATTTAATATCTAGACTAGACAAACAAAATATGGCACTCACATTTAATATCTAGACTAGACAAACAAAATATGGCACTCACATTTAATATCTAGACTAGACAAACAAAATATGGCACTCACATGTAATATCTAGACAAACAAAATATGGCACTCACATTTAATATCTAGACAAACAAAATATGGCACTCACATGTAATATCTAGACAAACAAAATATGGCACTCACATTTAATATCTAGACAAACAAAATATGCAACCTGCAAAACATTTACATTTCATTAAAAAAAATGTCCACATTGTAAAGATTATCAATGAAGCTAAAATTTTCCTTCCATAGAGATAATGTGTCTTTTTATATAAAGGTTTCCATTGCATCATTACCATGGGTCTAGTTTTTTTAACATTATGTCAGTCAATAGGCATGAAAATTCTGTTATCATTCTAATATTTTTTTAAATCTTTAAAAAATATGGCATGCCAAAAAAAATTATTAACATTAGTAAAAATTAAAGCTGTTTATTAATATAACATCCCCAATCACCATAACACCCTGACTCTACTAATCAAAATTTAAAATAAAAGTGTTTGCTAAATTACTTTTATATTACTAGTAATTATTTAATTGACTATTTCTAGCCTTAATAAAATTTTGTAGTAAATTTGTATTATTACACAAATGTTTTAAAATATTCAATTTTGGTTGAAAATTGTGCTTTTTGGCAACACAAATTTGGAATCAGCTTTTCAAGCCTATTATCTAGCTCTTGTCAAAATGTTTGACACAATTTGATCACAGTTGCTTTAAAACTCACTCTTCTCAATGTTCGTGTCTGGTCAGTTTTGTAGTTCATTTCAGTGACCAGGGAAGTTGCGTCTATGCCAGTGTCCATTTGGACGAGTCCATTCAATGCCCATCTGGACGAGTCTATGCCAGTGTCCATGTGTGTCTACTGCAGGTGGTGCCGTATTATGGTGGGGTTGTAGACCAACCTGTGCCTGTGTGTCTACTGCAGGTGGTGCCGTATTATGGTGGGGTTGTAGACCAACCTGTGCCTGTGTGTCTACTGCAGGTGGTGCCGTATTATGGTGGGGTTGTAGACCAACCTGTGCCTGTGTGTCTACTGCAGGTGGTGCCGTATTATGGTGGGGTTGTAGATCAACCTGTGCCTGTGTGTCTACTGCAGGTGGTGCCGTATTATGGTAGGGTTGTAGACCAACCTGTGCCTGTGTGTCTACTGCAGGTGGTGCCGTATTATGGTGGGGTTGTAGACCAATCTGTGTCTGTGTGTCTACTGCAGGTGGTGCCGTATTATGGTAGGGTTGTAGACCAACCTGTGCCTGTGTGTCTACTGCAGGTGGTGCCGTATTATGGTGGGGTTGTAGACCAACCTGTGTCTGTGTGTCTACTGCAGGTGGTGCCGTATTATGGTGGGGTTGTAGACCAACCTGTGTCTGTGTGTCTACTGCAGGTGGTGCCGTATTATGGTGGGGTTGTAGATCAACCTTTGCCGGTGTGTCTACTGCAGATGGTGCCGTAATATGGTAGGGTTGTAGACCAACCTGTGCCGGTGTGTCTGAGGGCCAGCCTCGGGTCTCAGGGCAGCTGGTGCTGACCCCCGGGCCAGCGGGTTCACACCTTCTGGGGTCTGACCAAACAACATGGACACCTGGGGCGGGAGAAACAAACAAGATATATGACCTTCAGACGTGTGACCTTCAGTCAAGAGTTTTTAAGACATTTTAGCTTTGTGACCTATAAGCGTTGGGTTTATGACTTTTGGGCATGCGAACCTCGAACATTAGCACTGGAGGTGTACATTAGGAATGTGACCTTTGGAAATAAACATAGGGCATGTGACCTCGACTTTTGGAAATAAACTTTGAGAATGTGACTTTTGGAAATAAACATTGGGAATGTGACCTATCGAAATAAACATTGGGAATGTGACCTTTGGAAAGAAACATTGGGAATGTGACCTTTGGAAATAAACATTGGGAATGTGACCTTTGGAAAGAAACATTGGGAATGTGACCTTTGGAAATAAACATTGGGAATGTGACCTTTGGAAAGAAACATTGGGAATGTGACCTTTGGAAATAAACATTAGGAATGTGACCTTTGGAAATAAACATTAGGAATGTGACCTTTGGAAATAAACATTAGGAATGTGACCTTTGGAAATACACATTGGGAATGTGACCTTTGGAAATAAACATTGGGAATGTGACCTTTGGAAATAAACATTGGGAATGTGACCTTTGGAAATAAACATTACGAATGTGACCTTTGGAAAGAAACATTGGGAATGTGACCTTTGGAAATAAACATTGGGAATGTGACCTTTGGAAAGAAACATTGGGAATGTGACCTTTGGAAATAAACATTGGGAATGTGACCTTTGGAAATAAACATTGGGAATGTGACCTTTGGAAATAAACATAGGGCATGTGACCTCGACTTTTGGAAATAAACATTGAGAATGTGACTTTTGGAAATAAACATTGGGAATGTGACCTATCGAAATAAACATTGGGAATGTGACCTTTGGAAATAAACATTGGAAATGTGACCTTTGGAAATAAACATTGGGAATGTGACCTTTGGAAATAAACATTGGGAATGTGACCTTTGGAAATAAACATTGGGAATGTGACCTTTGGAAATAAACATTGGGAATGTGACCTTTGGAAATAAACATTACGAATGTGACCTTTGGAAAGAAACATTGGGAATGTGACCTTTGGAAATAAACATTGGGAATGTGACCTTTGGAAAGAAACATTGGGAATGTGACCTTTGGAAATAAACATTGGGAATGTGACCTTTGGAAATAAACATTGGGAATGTTACCTTTGGAAATAAACATTACGAATGTGACCTTTGGAAAGAAACATTGGGAATGTGACCTTTAGAAATAAACATTGGGAATGTGACCTTTGGAAAGAAACATTGGGAATGTGACCTTTGGAAATAAACATTGGGAATGTGACCTTTGGAAATAAACATTGGGAATGTGACCTTTGGAAATAAACATTGGGAATGTGACCTTTGGAAATAAACATTGGGAATGTGACCTTTGGAAATAAACATTGGGAATGTGACCTTTGGAAATAAACATTGGGAATGTGACCTTTGGAAATAAACATTGGGAATGTGACCTTTGGAAATAAACATTAGGAATGTGACCTTTGGAAATAAACATTAGGAATGTGACCTTTGGAAATAAACATTAGGAATGTGACCTTTGGAAATACACATTGGGAATGTGACCTTTGGAAATAAACATTGGGAATGTGACCTTTGGAAATAAACATTGGGAATGTGGCCTTTGGAAATAAACATTAGGAATGTGACCTTTGGAAATACACATTGGGAATGTGACCTTTGGAAATAAACATTGGGAATGTGACCTTTGGAAATAAACATTGGGAATGTGACTTTACTCGTCAACATTCGACCTGTGACCTTTTAGACACGAGCAATGGACATGTGGCTGTATAGACGTGTCATGAGGACATTCGATAATGTAAACATTGTTTACATGGGGAACGTAGATGTAGTTTGATAGAGTTGGTGTCACGTGATTTACAAGGGTGCAGTGGGCTATGAAGTCAAATTGAGATAAACCGCGCATGCACTATCCACCTCTTACCTGTGAACTGTTGGTGTCACGTGGTCGCCTCCCGTGTCTCGTGCTTCGTCTGGCAGAGTTTCGTCCCTCCTCCCTCCTCCCGCCCTCGTCGTCTGCCGTGAGTATTTGGCTGCTAAACAGCTCGGCCAGGATGCTGCCTGGTAAGAACCGCTCGTGGTAGTCCAAGTCTTCATCGTCATCATCCGGGTCATCACCCGTCATTGGATGACTCGCTTGACGATCTGGGTAACACAAGCATACAACAAAAACTGTTCAAATCTAATGCTAAAACTGGGTAACACAAGCATACAACAAAAACTTTTCAAATCTAATGCTAAAACTGGGTAACACAAGCATACAACAAAAACTTTTCAGATCTAATGCTAAAACTGGGTAACACAAGCATACAACAAAAACTTTTCAAATCTAATGCTAAAACTGGGTAACACAAGCATACAACTAAAACTTTTCAGATCTAATGCTAAAACTGGGTAACACAATCATACAACAAAAACTTTTCTAATCTAATGCTAAAAACTTGGCTCTATCTGATGATAACCTATATTGGAGACATTTTATTGAGCTAAACACTGAGACAATCTAGCTACAGTGACCGCTGTGACCTGACATAGTTCAAGTAACAAAACAAGCAGCTACCAGGTTGTGATGAGGTCAAGCAGAAGACAGCAGAAACAGAGCATAACGTAGTCAGGTGGACCAACAGAATTGCAGGAGATGACGTGTCAAATGACCACTGAAGCGTGGGTTGGAGATAGGTAGCGCTAGAGGAAAGGTATAGGAGTTAGAATGTGGATAGTGTTAGAGGTGGTCATGGGAGCGTGTAGGGAGAAGTCTAGTGTTAGTTGTAGTTAGATAGTGTTAGTAGATAGTTATATGTAAGACGTAGTTGTGGTAGGAGACGATGTCAAGTGTAAATAAACAACTGTATTATATTTAATTGGGCCTTTTGTGTTGATTCCATACTGTACCGGGCGTACATAAGAAGAGGCGACCCACGAAGGCAGAATATTTACCGTATGTTTATTACAGTTATATATAGAATCAAACTTTCTGCAGCCTTGCATCACATTTGGTGGTAGAACTGTCACTATCACATTTGGTTGCAGTGTTTCTTCCAGATTTTTTTCTCCGGGGGGGGGGGGGGGCACTTGATATTTTCGGGGGGGGGGGGGGGGGGGCGGCCAACATTCTCCGGGGGGAGGGGCGGACAATAGTAAAAGTATATTTATTTGTGCTATATAAATTCCATCTCGTTCGGGGGGGGGGGGGGGGGTAGACTTTCTTCGGGGGAGGGGGGCTAAGCCCCCCCCCCCCCCCCCGAAGAGATGCCTGGAAGAAAATCTCTGTTTGGTAGAGCAGCGGTTTCTTCAACCTGTACCCTCACAACTTGTGGTTCTTCACCCCACAATCACACACACAGACAACAATTACTCACCTATCTCAGGACTAAAAAGCTCCCTGTACCTCTGACGCTCCCTCTCCTGCTCCTGCTCCAAGTCCTGCAGCTCCTTAACGCTGACCGTCAGCTTCAGGCCGGGGTCAGCCCTGCTCCTCACCTCCCCAAGGCCACTCAAGTCAGAGAGAAAAGTGCCCTCGTTCACAGCCTCGAACTCGCACGACTGAAAGAGTTCCGTGTCGTCTTTAGTGGCCGACTCCTTGAAAACATCTTCTCTGTCTTTGATCTGCTGACAGATGCTTAAGATTTTGCGGATGTCGTTGCTTGATTTGGACGCTTTCAACAGATCGTACAACTTTTGGAGTTCTGTCCCATGGCCACAGATGTTAGCAAACTGGTTGTTGATTTTAGTTTTGTGTTCCTTGATGATCTGGCTGATGGTGGCGTTGAGGTACTCCTGTCTCTTGTCTAGCAGCAGCTTGTACTCGATGAAGTTCTCGCGGACCTGCTGCTTGAGCTTCCTCTCCAGCATGTCCAGCCGCTTGGAGGCGTTGCCCAGGTGGTCAGACCTTCGCTTCATCTTCTCCAGGTACTGCTTGCTTCTGTTCTCAACGTCCGTGAACACGGCGGAGTTCTCTCGCATGGCGTCTGCCAAGTCTATGATGACGTGACCATCTGTCTCCTTATGGTCGAGGACGGTGCAGTCCCGACAGATGGGCGTCATGCACTTCTTGCAGAAGAAGTTCAGAGGCTGACTCTCGTGTTTGGCGCACAGGTTCGACGTCTTGGCCATGGCCTGCGAGATGAAGTCCGTCATCTGGAATATTCTGTGGTCGTTGGGCAGCTCTGTGATGTCGTCACGCTGCAGGTGTATCTCCACACGACATGTCGGGCACTTGAGCAGCCCGTCCATCTGTCGCAGACGATACACCCACTCGGTGTTCTCGGGCTGTCCGTTGGCGTGGTCGTATATCTGGGTCAAGCACGTGGTGCAGAATGTGTGGTTACACGGGAGGGACTTGGGCGTGTGCTCCGCCTGGTCGAACTTCTCGTGGCACACCCCACAGCGCAGGAACCTCTCCTCGAAGGCAGCCTCGTCCACCAGGAAGCTTCGACTCCCCTCGGGCGTGTTCGCTGTGTCACCTGATGCCATGGGTCTGGGATGGGGCTGAGGGGGGGGTCTGGGCAGGGGGGGGGGTCTGGGCAGGAGCTGAGGGGGGGGGGGGGTCTGGGCAGGAGCTGAGGGGGGCTCTGGTGCAGAAGCCTTCTACACACGGCGTTGGCGCTGAGAGGGGGCCTGAGATGTAGAAGTAATACATTCAGATAACTGTGCAGCGAATGACTAAATTTTCTACATAAATCTAAGTGGAATATCTCTGGATACCAGAGAAATTCCTGTAGCATTTATTCTAAACGTTTTTTTTTTTTCCAAATAGCAATGAGAAAAAATAAAATATTATTAATACTAAATATTTGTTTCAAGACCTGGTAAACCACGCCTTTGCAAAAAGTGTGTGACTTTTCCACTCTGGCAATGTACGTGTAAATAGCAGGTTGTAAAGTTATTGATAAAATGTTATCAAATAGTAAAAGTGGAAGTAGAATGCAACGAGTTAAATGAAACAAAAAAGTTAGCAGCTTAGATCTTAGTCTGATAAATATATTATTAGAATCCAGGGGCGTAGCGAGGGGGGGGGGGGGCGGGGGGTGCGGACCGCACCGGGTGACACCATTTAGGGGGGTGACACCAAGGCAAAAAACAGCAAAATATATAGAGAAAAACTCGAGGGGGGTGCAAATCGAAAGTTTGAGGGGGGGGGGGGGGGTGCAAATCGAAAGTTTGAATGGGGGGTGCAAATCGAAAACTTGAAAGTTTGTCCCTGGGAAGGGTCTCTATGCCTCTGGGGGGGGGGGGGGGTGACACCATTAAGTGCCGCACCGGGTGACACCCGACCTCGCTACGCCACTGTTAGAATCATAAATCTTCATAAAACGTAAAAATAATTTCATAAGCATTATGTATGTCAATTGTATTATTGGAATCATAAATCTTCATAAAACGTAAAAAATAATTTCATAAGCATTATGTATGTCAATTGTATCGAGAGATAGGACGACCATTTTGTTGTTTATTTATTTTATTCATTAAACTTCCACGTTCCAAAAATGTTTTGATGGAAATATAGCAAAAATGTCTCTAGTCTTTTATTTTTGACGAGAATACGTGTTCTACAACCTCACATCAGTCTCTAAAACCACGTGATACTCCCTAAAAGTTTTAAAAATGCATATTTTGTAATATTAAATGTGGGTCGATGTTTATGGGGAAGGGGGGGTTGCTACACCAAATGATTATATAATTAGAAATGTTGTGGTGTAGGATTAATGATAGGGTTTGGGATATATTTTTAGATTAGTAATATGAATAGGATATGAATGATTATAAGGATAAGGGTACGAGTGTGTGTAAAAATAAAAATAATAAGCGTGAAGAAATGGATATGGATAAATGGATAGCGATATGGACATGGCTGTGGCTGGGGATGGGGATAGGGATGGGGATAGGGATGGGGATAAGTGGATGGGGTTTAAGGCCTAGCCGATAGGGATGGTGGATTCACATATTTAGTTTACAGCCGTGTGGAACGTCTAGGTCTTTAAATCATGCATCCATCGATCGATTTTCTAGGTACAGAGTGTTGTCTTTTTGATTGGTGCTACCACCGCATGTGTGGGTTGTTTTCAAAGATGTGGTTTGATGTGGTTAGGTTTAACAGAGATTCAAAGATGTGTTTCGGTTTAACTGAGGCTCGAAGATGAAGTTTGGTTAAACTGAGATTTAAAGATGTGGTTTGGTTTAACCGAGATAGTCTTGTGTGTTAACGTCTTATTGATTTGCTAATCGATCGATTGAAATGTGTTCACTGGTTGGCACATTTTGCTAATGTGTCGTACACGACATACATGTTATATATGACACACACACATGACATACATGTCATATGTGACACGCATCTGACATACATGTCATATATAACACACACATGACTTACATGTCATAATTACCATTACTAATCAGTAAGCAATAACCACATGTTTCTGTAGTGGTTTAGTCTTCATTATGCTATAGCGCTTAAACTAACCCTGCCATTAAACCCTGCCATTAACCTGCCATTAACCTGCCACTAACCCTGCCACTAACCCTGCCACTAACCTGCCACTAACCCTGCCACTAACCCTGCCACTAACCCTGCCACTAACCCTGCCACTAACCCTGCCACTAATCCTCAATACACTCAAGTCAGCTGTAGACGATGACAAAGTGTGTTTGATATTTTTAGGAACATGCCCAGCTTAAAGTAAATAGGAAATCTTACATGACTGAGTCGATTTATACATTCACATGTACACATGTATCTGTACACAAACATATTCACAGGAACACAAACACATACAGGTGTACACAAACACATTCAAGTGTACACAAACACACATACAGGTGTACACAAACATATTCACAGGTACACAAACACATTCAGGTGTACACAAACATGTTCACAGGTACACAAACACATACAGGTGTACAGGTGTACAGAAACACGTACAGGTGTACAGGTGTACAGAAACACATACAGGTGTACACAAACACATTCAGGTGTACACAAACACATACAGGTGTACACAAACACACATACAGATGTACACAAACACATACAGGTGTGCACAAACACACATTCAGGTGTACAGAAACACATTCAGGTGTACACAAAAACACATTCAGGTGTACACAAACACATTCAGGTGTACACAAACACATACAGATGTACACAAACACACATCCAGGTGTACGCAAACACATTCCCCACACACACCCACGAAACACACATTCACGATACACTCACCACACATTCGCCACACACATATACAACAAGCGGGTGGGGAAACAAACATGACCTTACCTGGCAGGTGTTTGCCGATCACAGACGTTACACAACGGTCACCACTGCCTAATGCTTGAAACAGAACAGCTAAGACAAACTAGCAATCAGACGTCAAGACACACACTGCCGCCTGCACTATCGATATCTCCGTGTTTCTCGATCGATCACTAACTTATATAGATCGACCAGATATATATTGATCGACCTGACAAAGACCGTCTGGCACTTGTATTTTTAGTAACGCTATCATTTGTTTACTTCCGTTTGTGTGTACGGCTAAACCTTTTGATTGCGGGTGCTAGGGAACAGCGGGTCAGTACCTAGTCTCTGTGACGTCACAGTGGGGATGGTAAACGTCCATCTGGTCAGTTGGGCGACCACCAGTTGTCATTAGGACGACATTTTATTTTAGAATAACAAACGTGATCAGACACGTCCTGGCTGGATCGATATTGATCTAGTGCAACTAACCACAACAAACCAATCAATACCGACACAGCTGACCTACATTTGGTGCCAGGCTGGTGGGACAGACGGGAGGTCTGTGACGTCACGTCAGGTGGTAATTCTGTTAAGTCGTGTGTAGAGTGACTCATAAGTCCAAATTTGTATTTTCTTGAGTGACTGTCACATCAACATCATCATTCACACAACACTAGACAGACTGGGTTGTTGAACCACAACATCAAAGTCTTAATTCATAGGATAGTTCAGGCGTAGGGGTCTGACAGACGGACAGAGGGGTCTGACAGATGGACAGAGGGGTCTGACAGACGGACAGAGGGGTCTGACAGATGGACATGTCTGACAGATGGACAGAGGGGTTGGACAGAGGGGTTGGACAGATGGACAGAGGGGTCTGACAGATGGGTCTGACAGATGGACAGAGGGTCTGACAGATGGGTCTGACAGATGGACAGAGGGTCTGACAGATGGACAGAGGGGTCTGACAGATGGACAGAGGGGTCTGACAGATGGACAGAAGGGTCTGACAGATGGACAGAGGGGTCTGACAGATGGAGAGAGGGGTCTGACAGATGGACAGAAGGGTCTGACAGATGGACAGAGGGGTCTGACAGATGGAGAGAGGGGTCTGACAGATGGACAGAGGGGTCTGACAGATGGGTCTGACAGATGGACAGAGGGTCTGACAGACGGACAGAGGGGTCTGACAGATGGACAGAGGGGTCTGACAGATGGACAGGAGGGTCTGACAGATGGACAGAGGGGTCTGACAGATGGAGAGAGGGGTCTGACAGATGGACAGAAGGGTCTGACAGATGGACAGAGGGGTCTGACAGATGGGTCTGACAGATGGACAGAGGGGTCTGACAGATGGACAGAGGGTCTGACAGATGGACAGTGGGGTCTGACAGATGGACAGAGGGGTCTGACAGATGGATAGAGGGGTCTGACAGATGGACAGAGGGGTCTGACCGATGGACAGAGGGGTCTGACAGGGATAGAGGGGTCTGACAGATGGACAGAGGGGTTGGACAGATGGACAGAGGGGTCTGACAGATGGACAGAGGGGTTGGACAGATGGACAGAGGGGTCTGACAGATGGACAGAGGGGTCTGACAGGGATAGAGGGGTCTGACAGATGGACAGAGGGGTCTGACAGATGGAGAGAGGGGTCTGACAGATGGACAGAAGGGTCTGACAGATGGACAGAGGGGTCTGACAGATGGAGAGAGGGGTCTGACAGATGGACAGAGGGGTCTGACAGATGGGTCTGACAGATGGACAGAGGGTCTGACAGACGGACAGAGGGGTCTGACAGATGGACAGAGGGGTCTGACAGATGGACAGAAGGGTCTGACAGATGGACAGAGGGGTCTGACCGATGGAGAGAGGGGTCTGACAGATGGACAGAAGGGTCTGACAGATGGACAGAGGGGTCTGACAGATGGGTCTGACAGATGGACAGAGGGGTCTGACAGATGGACAGAGGGTCTGACAGATGGACAGAGGGGTCTGACAGATGGACAGAGGGGTCTGACAGATGGATAGAGGGGTCTGACAGATGGACAGAGGGGTCTGACCGATGGACAGAGGGGTCTGACAGGGATAGAGGGGTCTGACAGATGGACAGAGGGGTTGGACAGATGGACAGAGGGGTCTGACAGATGGACAGAGGGGTTGGACAGATGGACAGAGGGGTCTGACAGATGGACAGAGGGGTCTGACAGGGATAGAGGGGTCTGACAGATGGACAGAGGGGTTGGACAGATGGACAGAGGGGTCTGACAGATGGACAGAGGGGTCTGACAGATGAACAGAGGGGTCTGACAGATGGACAGATGGGTTTGACAGATGGACAGAGGGGTCTGACAGATGGACAGAGGGGTCTGATGGAGGGGGAGGGGGAGATAGGAGAACACAGATGACGTCACTGTTATAATAAACAGTTTGTATCTAAGTTTGTAAGATTCAGCTTGACCCACTTGTGTAACCATAAATAGACAGTTGAACTGGTTAAAAATAACCACATGACGTCATGATTGGCAGGAAACCCACGCCGTTACCAGAGGTAAACACAGTTTGTCGTAATGACAGTCACTTGAGTCAGTCACTGTCATGGTGTCAGTCATGTGACACGTTTGTGTGTTGAGATCAGCTACTGTGTCGTGTAAGGTGTGTCGTGTAAGGTGTGTCGTGTAAGGTGTGTCGTGTCAGGTGTGTCGTGTAAGGTGTGTCGTGTCAGGTGTGTCGTGTAAGGTGTGTCGTGTAAGATGTGTCGTGTAAGATGTGTCGTGTAAGATGTGTCGTGTAAGGTGTGTCGTGGCTAGTGTGTAAGGTGTGTCGTGTAAGGTGTGTCGTGTAAGGTGTGTCGTGTAAGGTGTGTCGTGTAAGGTGTTTCGTGTAAGGTGTGTCGTGTAAGGTGTTTCGTGTAAGGTGTGTCGTGTAAGGTGTGTCAGGTGTGTCGTGTAAGATGTGTCGTGTAAGATGTGTCGTGTAAGATGTGTCGTGTAAGGTGTGTCGTGGCTAGTGTGTAAGGTGTGTCGTGTAAGGTGTGTCGTGTAAGGTGTGTCGTGTAAGGTGTGTCGTGTCAGGTGTGTCGTGTAAGGTGTGTTGTGTAAGGTGTTTCGTGTAAGGTGTGTCGTGTAAGGTGTGTCAGGTGTGTCGTGTAAGATGTGTCGTGTAAGATGTGTCGTGTCTAGTGTGTCAGGTGTGTCGTGGCTAGTGTGTAAGGTGTGTCGTGTCAGGTGTGTCGTGTAAGGTGTGTCGTGTCTAGGGTGTCAGGTGTGTCGTGGCTAGTGTGTAAGGTGTGTCGTGTCAGGTGTGTCGTGTCAGGTGTGTCGTGTCTAGTGTGTCAGGTGTGTCGTGGCTAGTGTGTCAGGTGTGTCTTGTCAGGTGGGTCGTGTAAGGTGTGTCTTGTAAGGTGTGTCGTGTAAGGTGTGTAAGGTGTGTCGTGTAAGGTGTGTAAGGTGTGTCGTGTAAGGTGTGTCGTGTAAGGTGTGTGGTGTAAGGTGTGTCGTGTCAGGTGGGTCGTGAAGAATCTGTCCAAATAGTTCAGTGAGACAGTCTATACGTGTTTTTTTTAAAATATACGCCCCCGCCCACCCCAACACCCGTCTTCCAGCTAGCAGACCTTATTATTTTAAATTTGCTGCTTGCAATTTTCAGTTATTTTCTAAATCTTGTCATCCGTCAAATTTTTTCAACCGTCATATTATGTCAGCTTGTCAGTCGTTCAAAAAAAATTTCTTAGAATTAAAAAAAAAATGTGAGAAATAAATGAAATCCACTATTACAAACAAAAAACTAAAATCCAAACATCACAAATAATTGTTTAGATTGTTTTAAAAAATGCAAACACAACGTTTTAATCACATGCTTGTATGTAATAATGCACTAACAAGGAGAAAAGAAATGATTTGCCCATCCACTAGTGGGTCAACCGGTTCAGATTTTAAATAGATTTAAACACCAGCTCAAAGTAGGTGGGAAATTTAATTAATTAATTAATTAATGATATAATTGCTACTATCTGGTGGCGCTGCCGAAGAGAGCTGTGGTCTCAAAGAACTGAAAGGTCACGCATGGCTTGTGATGTCCGTCCTTAAGGTCAAGGTCATCCACCGAGCACAGGTCACGCTTGAGTGGGTTGGGCAGACTCAGCTGCTGGACTTTGGTCCGTCTCTCTGGCATTGGTCCCAGAGCCTTGACCAGCGCCTGTCTAGCCAGAACCAGCAGGGTCCGGGGATGGGACAGCATCTCCTGCAGGTGAAGTAGATTTTGGGGGAGGACATCTTCACTCAAGGGGCTTGGGACGTACGGTCGGATAAACTGGTCGTTCAGGAACTCGTACTTGACCTCGTTATAGGCATTGAGCACGTGCATCGTGCCCCGCCCCGCGTCCACAATCACGTCCAGCACACCTGGCTGTACAGGTAGGATCAGCCACATCGAGTACAACTTAAAAAACCTGCAGGAAAGTGGCAGGTGTCAGTGGTTGGTTTCAGTGGTAGGTTTCAGTGGCAGATGTTAGTGGTAGGTTTCAGTGGTAGGTTTCAGTGGCAGGTTTCAGTGGCAGGTGTTAGTGGCAGGTGTTAGTGGCAGGTGTTAGTGGCAGGTGTTAGTGGCAGGTTTCAGTGGCAGGTTTCAGTGGCAGGTGTTAGTGGCAGGTGTTAGTGGCAGGTGTTATAGGCCCTACATTTCATAGCGTACGTAGATCTAGATCTAAATCAAATTTGAATAAAATGTTCATTTCTTTTTATTCTAAACACGACAGATGACGTCATTAGTTAATGTATAAACATTAGTGACGTCACTGTATTATGCGTTCTTTTTCACAACTATAAACGCTTTTCCTGTTGCATAATTAAAACTGTTTTTCTACATTCGAATACGCCTTTAATTTTTATTTTTCTTCTTTAAAAAAAATTGTGGTTATACAATTAAAACATCTACCATATTATTTCCAACAAAAGTCTGTATCAAGTTCTTCATATATAGCTGAAGATTCTGACGTGATATCCGGCGAAAATATTTTGCGGACAGAGAGAGAGAGAGAGAGAGAGAGAGAGAGAGAGAGAGAGAGAGAGAGAAGTGCGCACATGGGCTTTTATATATTAGGATGCCATCATATCATGTTTCAAAGTTAGGTAACTGACCAAATGTCTGATGTAAACACTTACTTCATATAGTCATCCAGGACGCCGTACTCCACCAAGAGCCGGACGGCGTCAGTACTCAGGGAGAGGGCAATAAGGAGGGCAGCCTCACAGTGCTCAGGCCCTGGGCCGGATGGCCGGACGCCGGCATCGAGGTAACGCTTCATCATGCGGACATTCCCGTTGATGGCTGCCATGATAAGGCCGTAGAAGAGAAGGACAGGGTCCTTGGGGTCTTTGATTCCAGAGTTGGCATCACGTGACATGATGGCCAGCTGATCCATGACGTCCAGTCGACCGTGTGAGGAGATGCTGGGGACATCATGAGATGGATGGATGGATGGATGGATGGATGGATGGATGGATGGATGGATGGATGGATGGATGGATGGATGGATGGATGGATGGATGGATGGATGGATGGATGGATGGATGGATGGATGGATGGATGGATGGATGGATGGATGGATGGATGGATGGATGGATGGATGGATGGATGGATGGATGGATGGATGGATGGATGGATGGATGGATGGATGGATGGATGGATGGATGGATGGATGGATGGATGGATGGATGGATGGATGGATGGATGGATGGATGGATGGATGGATGGATGGATGGATGGATGGATGGATGGATGGATGGATGGATGGATGGATGGATGGATGGATGGATGGATGGATGGATGGATGGATGGATGGATGGATGGATGGATGGATGGATGGATGGATGGATGGATGGATGGATGGATGGATGGATGGATGGATGGATGGATGGATGGATGGATGGATGGATGGATGGATGGATGGATGGATGGATGGATGGATGGATGGATGGATGGATGGATGGATGGATGGATGGATGGATGGATGGATGGATGGATGGATGGATGGATGGATGGATGGATGGATGGATGGATGGATGGATGGATGGATGGATGGATGGATGGATGGATGGATGGATGGATGGATGGATGGATGGATGGATGGATGGATGGATGGATGGATGGATGGATGGATGGATGGATGGATGGATGGATGGATGGATGGATGGATGGATGGATGGATGGATGGATGGATGGATGGATGGATGGATGGATGGATGGATGGATGGATGGATGGATGGATGGATGGATGGATGGATGGATGATTAGATGGATGGATGGATGATTAGATGGATGGATGGATGATTAGATGGATGGATGGATGGATGATTAGATGGATGAATGGATGAGTTGATGGGTTGCTGAGTTAATGTGTGAATGAGGATAAATTGAACTTGTACCAATGATTCCTCCAACTAAACAACCGTTTTTACCGTGTGAGTGTGACAAGTGAGTTGGCCATAATGTCTTGGCCTGGGAGTTCAACCTTCATGTCAAACTTGGCCAACCTGGACACATTCTTGTATTTTATTTGGATGTGGTGAGTGGTGATTGACATCACAAGCTGTTGTCCTCAACTGTCGCAGCAATAGTTCAGCCACCTTTACTGCCCACAGTTATCTTGCTCAATACATCACAAGGTATAGGATCAAGCCAAAACACCGCCAGAATACAAAGGCTGTCTTAAAGCAAACGTCAATGATACACAATGTGAACGTACAAGGCCGACAGATGAAAGGTGTACGCAAAAAAAAAAAAAACATCAAACACAACGTTGTCCCTACATTTATTTTATAAAAAAAATTTTCTACCAGGTATTAAAATAAATATATAACACATTTTTAGGCTGCTTTGTAAATTATCACATGGTACTTTTACTTATTGTGAACATTGAAGTCGACTTATTAATAAAAACCATAATTCTTTTACAGTTTATAAACAATCACTAATAAACCGGGAGTGATCTCCCCTAAACTTTTTCGAATATTCTAATATAAAATTACGAGGGATGACAACTCAGGACATAGACAATATTTGTTATCCATTTTTAATTACTTAAACATTTTATAATAGAATAGAATCTCGTAAAAAAATAATTGCACACCAAGTGAAAAGTTTCCCTTTCAAACCTGACGGTCTATGAAGTAGAGTTCACTTGTTTCTGTGACCTCGGCATATGAAGAGATAGCGTGGTCAGCACTATGCCCAGCCGCCTTTACTTTCCCTAATAGGAGTTAGGTACCCATCAGAGTTGGGTGGACTGAGAGACGGTCTACTGACTTGAACTCGGATTCGAACTCGAGACTAAAGGGTTAGCAGTCCAGCTCTCTACCGCTTGACCACTCCGTCCCACACCAAGTGAACGCCTAATAAAATGTGTATAAAAGTGTGGGATATTATTAGTACTTTATAAATTTACATGCGTTTTTTGAGAAATCGGAAATAGCGTAAATTAGTACTTCCGGTCAACGGAAATTACTCAAAATTTGAAGGAAGGTAGAGAATTAGATCTTTTACTTACGTGTGAAATTTCATGCATCTATCTAAAATAGTACGCAACTTATAGGCTTTTGAAAAATTCAAAGTAGAAAAAGTACCACTTCCGGTTATCGGAAATCGCTCAAAAGTTGATCAGAATTTACGATTTTGATAAAATACTAATCTATGAAATTTCATCAACCTAGCTGTAACGGTACTCAAGTTATCGTGTTTACACACAGACAGACACACAGACACACAGACATACGGACAGAATTGCAAAGTCCAGTTTTTACGACTCGATAACGCATAAAACGCCAAAACGTTTATATATTTGAATTTATTAATTTTGCCTGATTAAAATAAGTCCTCTATACTCCGGATGTGATGAAGGACTGAGGAGTAAAACGGTGAAAACTGTCAAAATTTCATGTTATTTTTGTGCACGATTACAAAACTTTCTCTATACTTCGTATATACGAGAAAGTAAAAATCACTACCCATGTATTTATAAACACCCACATTTTTTTCAATTCTCAACAAGTTAAACAAAATATTGCTTTATACACATTTGTGACTTAATTTTTGTGTTGCTTTCTTTCTGTGACATTTTTCCTAGCAAAATAATGTGACGTTTATCTTGAGACTTTTCCGCTCACCAATTTATACTAGGATTTGTGCCGTAATATGGTACCAGTGACATGATCATTTTTATGGCACAATTATACCAAATGGATTTGTGCCGTAATATCTTGGACTTGTTACACAGCATGTGTTGACACAAGTGATTATCGTATGTACCAACGTAGTCAATTAATTTATTAGAGCTCGTAATTATAAAATGTCCGAGATTTATTTTCATGTAAATGAGGCCGTGTAATGTAACAGAACAATTTAATTAATTGAGATATTTTTAAAGTTGACCGCATTAAAAAAAAAACACATTTTGTTCAATCAGCATAGAATCTTCGGAACCCGAGAAAATGTTTTTACCTGTGGTCCGTACAGCATGACACGGGAGGGGCTACAATGTTGGATTGGTTTACCTCTCTGATCTCATGGTCAGTGTAGACCAACTGCTTATATATGTGGTCCTCTCTTGTGAGGCATGGAGTGAGAGTAAACGATTGGTGGCCAGTGGTCTCCAAACCTACGTGACCACTGACACCCCCACCACTGGCACCCCCACCACTGGCACCCCCACCACTGACACCCCCACCACTGCCATATTGGATGTTGACACAATAGGCGCCACTTGCATGTGTGGTCGTCTGGTCTGGCAGTTCACCCAAGCGTGGCCGACACACATGACTGAGCAGGATTGTCGCTACAGGGTTTCTCGTTGTTTATCCACGCTGTTGGTGTGAGGAGGGGGGGGGGGGGTTAATGGACAAGATTTGTTTAGACCGGTTGATTTATTCCCAATTTAAGTTGAGGATAGTACATGTAGACCAGGGGTTCCCAACCCCGTGCCCGCGGGCGCCATAGCGCTCGCTGAACGATTCGTATGTGCCCGCCTCTCACTATTCGACAGAGACAGAATTTTTTTCATAAACATTATTTTAAAATATGATTTATGTTTATTCATTTGTTACAGTTTTAATTTTGAATACCCTCCTAATTATGAAGCTCTGGCCAATGAAATGTAATGCCAAAGATTACATTGACTTTATTATATTTTTTTAATTAAATGTTTTCTTTGCATTTATGTGTTTTGTTTACTTTCTTTACGTTTTGTAAATACATTTCTCTGTGTGTATGCAATTTTTAAAAAAATGCCAAATAATTTTTTTATTTTGAAACTTTTTTTTATTATTTATTAATACATTATGACTATAAGAAAATAAGAAAATAAATTATGGGAAAATGACAAGTTAAGGACGGAGTTTGTCGATTTAAAATAGGTTGTGCCCGCCACCCTACCGATATTTTAGAATGTGCTCCAGAGTAAAAAAAGGTTGGGAACCCCTGATGTAGATTGAGTCAAGGAATGTAGGAGCTCATGGGGCAGTCCTGGTCGTCACAGCAGACGATCACATGGGTGCTGACAGGATCACATGGGTGCTGACAGGATCACATGGGTGCTGACAGGATCACATGGGTGCTGACAGGATCACCTGATCAAACTTGACTGTTGAGGGTTTTTTTCACCAGTGAATAATTTTTAAAAAGTCACAGGAAATTATTCACTTGGGAAAAAAAGTCACAGAAAAAAAGTCACAGGAAAAATAACTCATAAATAAGTTAATACTTTTATATATTAAACATTATAAAATATCAACAAATCAAAATAATAATAAAATATTAATTTAATTTAATCCAAACATTTTGAATATACGTGCGTAGGTTGTATTCCGACAGAGCAAAGATGTGCTTAAATAATTATTTCTGTTGTAATTAATTTTTCTACGGGGATTCAAACAAATATGAGGTTTTTGTGTAAATTATCTTACAATATTTTTACTTTTTAAAAAGATCATTTAAAAAGATTATTATAAATGATTAAAATTTTAAAGTTTATAAAATTAAAATGTTACCAAGAAAAAACACCACCCATAGTTATAAAAACATAAAATTTTTACAGTTCTCCACAAGTAAATCAAAAATAACTTTTTTTTTCCGTTTGTGCCAGAAAAATATGCGAGAGTGTAGGAATCCGTAACGGTCTATGGGGAACAACTCACTAAATAAATCTGGTTACATCCGTTAATGTTTTTTTAAGGATGCCGGGCAGGGAGGGGGGGGGGGGGTGAAAGGGATTGGTCACCCGGTGGAGTAGCCGGCCTTGTTTTTTAAACTAGAAATCTAAACACCTGAAATCTAAACACCTGAAATCTAAACACCAGGACGGATTGGGTTGATATTGTCAGACTGGGGGTCTATGTAAAGACACAATGTTCAGATCACTTTGAAAAGAATAAAAATAAATACGCATGTTTTGGATTTCATTCAAATGTCTATTTATGTCACCAATATTTACCTTCGTGTCACCAGTATCTACTTCTTGTGTCACCATCATTACTTCGTGTGTCACCTTTATATACCTCATGTGTCACCATTATGTACCTCATGTGTCACAATTAACTAAC
Organism: Physella acuta; assembly: GCF_028476545.2. Classification (NCBI taxonomy): domain Eukaryota; kingdom Metazoa; phylum Mollusca; class Gastropoda; family Physidae; genus Physella; species Physella acuta. The sequence goes on from NW_026731537.1 coordinate 448,847, forward strand.
CGTCAGAACATTGTTTGCACTAACCCACTAAACATAGGGTTGCTGTTAAGCTACGTTAATTAAACCAATCAGCTCACTTACAGCAGACGACACTTCACGTGCCAGCAAGTGCCAGAAGGCGAGGACATGTGACCTGTGACGTATTAGATAACCTGTGGTGCTGTGGACCCAGGTAGAGGCATGTTGAGACAGGTAGAGGCATGTTGAGACAGGTGAGAATCTAGATAGGTCACGGTGTCCTGACGGTAAACGGAAAAAAAGTCACAGGAAAAAAAACACAGAAAAAAAGTCACAGTTTTTGCTAGGAAAAAAAGTCACAGAAAAAAAGTCACAGTGGAAAAATTTTATCGGAAAAAAAGTCACAGAAATAAAGTCACAGAAAAAAAGTCACAAAAATCTTTTTAGAGATATTTTTATTAATTTTTTAAGAATTGTTAATTTTGTATGTTTATTGTTGTGGGTTATATTTTTTTATAGCATAAATTATTTATAGACGTTAAAAGCATTATGATTTAAAACAATTGTAAGTAAAAATACTCTAAGATAATTAACACAACAATTTCAACTTTTGTTACGTATTTAGTTAAATACGCGGTAGTAAAGTTAATTATAAAATAAATTTAGGCACATTTTGCCGTAGGCTATTCTCTGGTCGGCCTCTCCTCAGTAGGCATTGTCCGAACATATTTTGTGTTGTTGACGTTATGCGTCAATGACAGCCTTTGAACCTTGTCGGCTTTCTGTTTTGATCCTAAGTTTTGTTATGTAATGAGCGTGATAAATGTGGGCAGTAAAGGTGGTTGAACTAAACATAAATATTGTTGCCATGAGTTGAGGGCAGCAGGTCAGATGAACTTACCATTTCACGGTAATTTAATATTGGTATTTTTAAAAAAAAAACACGATGAAAAACGTGGACTTTGGAGCATTCTATTAAATGCTACTAATCTTAAGTTTAAGATAATTATAATCTACATACTTCATAAATAAATATTTTTAGATGAATTATAAAAATTCCTATGCGTATACAGCCTACACACATTACATTACATTTAATTAATCCTAAGTTAATTTGCACTCTCTAAATATTTAATACATAAAAGTATTAACAAATATTATGCAAATATATATTTGTGACTTTTTTTCCTGTGACTTTTTTTCCTGTGACTTTTTTTCCTGTGACTTTTTTTCTGTGTTTTTTTTTCCTGTGTTTTTTTTTTACTGTGACTTTTTTCCTACAATCGTCCTGACTACAAGGTCAGGTGTTCAACTTAAAATATTTCTTCATGTGGCGGAGTGGGTATGGCCGTCTACATCAAACAAATGGCCATAAAACATTAGAACTGCCGAGAGGCGTAGCGAGGAGGGGGGGGGGGGAGACATATGTCCTCGTGCGCCGACCTTAGGGGGCGCCAAAATGGGTTGGAAAAATAAATTGAAAGCTTGAGGGGGGGTGCAAAATCGAAAGTTTGTCCCCGGGCGCCGGGAAGGGTCGCTACGCCCCTGGAACTGTCACACGATCAAACAATCGCCACACGATCAAACAATCGCCACACATTAGAACTGCCACACGATCAAACAATCGCCACACATTAGAACTGCCACACGATCAAACAATCGCCACACGATCAAACAATAGCCACACATTAGAACTGCCACACGATCAAACAATCGCCACACATTAGAACTGCCACACGATCAAACAATCGCCACACGATCAAACAATAGCCACACATTAGAACTGCCACACGATCAAACAATCGCCACACGATCAAACAATCGCCACACATTAGAACTGCCACACGATCAAACAATCGCCACACGATCAAACAATCGCCACACATTAGAACTGCCACACGATCAAACAATCGCCACACGATCAAACAATCGCCACACATTAGAACTGCCACACGATCAAACAATCGCCACACGATCAAACAATAGCCACACATTAGAACTGCCACACGATCAAACAATCGCCACACATTAGAACTGCCACACGATCAAACAATCGCCACACGATCAAACAATAGCCACACATTAGAACTGCCACACGATCAAACAATCGCCACACGATCAAACAATCGCCACACATTAGAACTGCCACACGATCAAACAATCGTCACACATTAGAACTGCCACACGATCAAACAATCGCCACACGATCAAACAATAGCCACACATTAGAACTGCCACACGATCAAACAATCGCCACACGATCAAACAATCGTCACACATTAGAACTGCCACATGATCAAACAATCGTCACACGATCAAACAATCGCCACACATTAGAACTGCCACACGATCAAACAATCGTCACACGATCAAACAATCGCCACACATTAGAACTGCCACACGATCAAACAATCGTCACACGATCAAACAATCGCCACACATTAGAACTGCCACACGATCAAACAATCGCCACACATTAGAACTGCCACACGATCAAACAATCGTCACACGATCAAACAATCGCCACACATTAGAACTGCCACACGATCAAACAATCGTCACACGATCAAACAATCGCCACACATTAGAACTGCCACACGATCAAACAATCGCCACACATTAGAACTGCCACACGATCAAACAATCGCCACACGATCAAACAATCGCCACACATTAGAACTGCCACACGATCAAACAATCGCCACACATTAGAACTGCCACACGATCAAACAATCGCCACACTACATTACAACTGCCGACAGCCACCAACCCACACGTAGCTGGATCTAGAATTGAATGGCCGGCTTTCGGCCTCAGGCTATAGGTTAAAAGGCTCAGACAATGAGCTAATATTTGAAACTACGACATATCCAACATTTTATTGTGATACAACAGTAACATTTATTTTTATTTTTCGGAAAGGGGGGGGGGGAAGAGAGATGCAACTTTAAAATACATAAAAAGAAAGTCTTACCCATTGTTTTCATTAATAAGCCTGAAATTAATGTATATGATTTTTTAAATCCAAATACTAAATTACACCAGTGTGCCACGTACACACGTGGTAGGGTATGTCTGGCTGGTGGCGTCTGGGCTATGACGTGACAGTTTACTGACGTCATGAACACATCTCTCTGATGCTGTGTTGGGAAAACACAAAAAAAGATAAACAAGTCTTAAGTCTGATGTTGCCTAATGTGACTAAAAATTTTAACTCTTAAGTCATGTGACTTGACTTTCGTGACTGATACAGACTTCAGTAGCCAGAAACGCACACAAGTCGAGCCTGAGTCTGGGATAGATAGACACTGAGTCTAGCAAGTAGAGTAGCTTATGCATGACTCGACAATTGTAAAATTAAAGGGAAGTAAATATATATGCGCATAATGTAATTTTAATAAACTGAGTTATATCCCTTTGACCGCTGCTCACAACAAACATTTAGGTTAGCGAGCAGTTCTTTTGTTATTGTGGGGCAGTAGGTAGTCGTATATCAATGACGTCACACTTTCAGGGGGAGGAGGGACGTTTTTAAAAGACTGATTTAGTCAATTGTAGAAGAAGTTGATGAATATACTCAATGTTTGGTCGAGCTCAGTAAATGATTTAGAAAGAAATAAGTAGGCTATTTAAAAAAAAAAAAACACTACCAATTGGTTTGGGTTTGTTGTAGGCTCTTTGACGTCATTAAAGGGGAAGGGAGGGGGGGGGGTCTCGCTTTTCTGTGATGTTTTGGGAGGGGGGGGTAAAAATTTTAAGCGTGGCGCATTGTGAAATAAATAAGTGGTACGGAGGTGGTAATGTGTCTTTATAAATCTCGTCATTTAATTTTTATACTTTTTAATTTAATGTATCAGTGTGTCAGGACGGATAAGCTGATACAACTGAGGCTAACAACTGAATTCAGCACGTGTTTTTAATGCCGATATAAAAATTGTAATCTTTAAAACCTATTATAAAATGACAGTTTTGTGGGTACAATTTATACACGCGTCTGTATGTCCTTAAAGTGTTACACAACAATGGAGGTCTATGTATATTGTGTATGACGTAACATGACAGTTTGATTTATGACACCACATGTACAGACAATAAATAGTTCCAGGTTTACAGACCAGCTTAAGCGCTGTATTTTTGCTGGACTAAAGCAATGGAATCATAAATCGCTCGGTTACTTCCCTTAGAGTGACGTTATTATTGACCTATTTCAGCACTTATGTGAAAGTAAATTTTTCATGGACGTCATAAGTTACCCACTTCAGCAGCCACACTGCTACATTCAAATCATGCAAATAAAAACTACAGCAACATTTAAATCATGCACATAAAAACCATTCGATTTGTTTGATGATTTATAGATCACTAGTTTGTTCGGCCCTTTATTTGATAGATAGCAGACTGACAGACAACAGACAATCTCTCTAGCACGGTGACAGACAACAGACAATAGACAACAGACAACATAGTTTATAGTTTAGTTGAAGCAAATATTGTCGCACAGATTCCAAACATCTGACAAACAGCATACAACAGTATACAACAGCATACAACAGTATACAACAGTATACAACAGCATACAACAGTATACAACAGCATACAACAGCATACAACAGCATACAACAGTATACAACAGCATACAACAGCATACAACAGCATACAACAGTATACAACAGCATACAACAGCATACAACAGCATACAACAGCATACAACAGCATACAACAGCATACAACAGCATACAACAGCATACAACAGTATACAACAGCATACAACAGCATACAACAGCATACAACAGCATACAACAGTATACAACAGCTAACCAACAACAAACAACAGCCAAACACGTCTATTTCGAGCACTCCCTGCCCCACTCCCCCTGCCCCCCCCCCCCCCCCCCCCCCCCCAGACAATCCTGAGTTGCCAGAACTGTGGTACTCAGTACATGTCTTAAGTCAGAGCTCGCTTCAAGTGGTTTTAAGACGGTTTTACTAATTAGTAATTATGGATTTCTTTCACCTGGGGGTGTAGCCTGGGCGTGTCTCACACAAAAAACTTTTCAAACGGCCCTCGGGTCATGAGTGGAGGGACTACTTCTTTACGCGTCGATATCGGAAGGTTGTCGTCTCACTAGGTTGCTACAGGGGTATCACTCCGCGCTGTCACGACAGGTCATGTGACACTCACTCTCCAGTTGACGCTGATTGGTGGAGATTTTAGGCAGTGGCGTAGCTGTGGGAGTGGTGAAGGGTGGTAGGTAGGGGGGGGAGGGGTGAGGGGGGGGAGGGAGGGGTGAGAAAAGGGTAGCAACGACAAGATATAATTCAAAATAAATATAGGAAGCTCAAAGCCATATTTCTATGGAGGATGTAGACAATATATATATATATATATATATATATATATATATATATATATATATATATATATATATATATATATATATATATATATATATATATGAAACTAGGATTTTAGAATGTTTACGGTAAACCAACAATATAGTTACCTTTACATAAGGTTGGGGGTGGGGTGGGGTGGGTGCTGACTGGCGTGACCAGTGATCACTCCTGACCTCTCTAGCAGCAGATATCACGTTTGTGCAGAAGTCCTTAAGTCCAATCACCCTTGTCACGTGGTCCATCAAAGCGCCTTTTATTTACGGTCAATTTCAAAATCCCGCGCGGGTAATTTATGGCCGCTCTACCGGGCGCGCGGAGTTCCCTGGGGGAGGGGGAGAAGTGAAATAAAGGGGTTGGGGGGAGTTAAGTTGGAGGAGGGGGGGTTGTTGAATTTGATTGATTTGACCAGTTTATGTGTTCTAATGCGATGACGTCGGTTTCAACATGGCTCTAGACGTTGCTGATGTGTGTCTCTAGGGGTGTTGGCGTGTGATCTCAGTGGTGAAATATTTTCTGATGGTCAGACACTAGTTGGTCTGTTTACTGACGTTGTGTTGTAGGGTTCAGTGAAATCTGTGGACAGGCTTGTTACAGGTGTGTAGTTCTGTGAACCCCTGTCACAGGTAAGTGATTTAGTCAACCCCTGCCAAAGGTGATTCAGTGAATTCCTGCAACGTTTGAGTGATTTAGTGAACCCCTGCCAAAGGTGATTCAGTGAACCCCTGCCAAAGGTGATTCACTGAACCCCTGCCAAAGGTGATTGGTTCAGTTGAACCCCGTTACAGGTATATGATTCAGCGAACCCCTTCTGTCTTTCAAGTGTCAGATATTAGGGTTTGTACAAGTTTTATTATGTGACACATGACTTACAAGTTTTATGATGTGACACACAGGACTGACAAGTTTTATGATGTGACACACATGACTGACAAGTTTTATAATGTGACACAGGACTGACAAGTTTTATGATGTGAGACAGGACTGACAAGTTTTATAATGTGAGACAGGACTGACAAGTTTTATGATGTGACACAGGACTGACAAGTTTTATGATGTGACACACATGACTGACAAGTTTTATGATGTGAGACAGGACTGACAAGTTTTATAATGTGACACAGGACTGACAAGTTTTATAATGTGACACAGGACTGACAAGTTTTATAATGTGACACAGGACTGACAAGTTTTATAATGTGACACAGGACTGACAAGTTTTATAATGTGACACAGGACTGACAAGTTTTATAATGTGACACAGGACTGACAAGTTTTATAATGTGACACAGGACTGACAAGTTTTATAATGTGACACAGGACTGACAAGCTTTATAATGTGACACAGGACTGACAAGTTTTATAATGTGACACAGGACTGACAAGTTTTATAATGTGACACAGGACTGACAAGCTTTATAATGTGACACAGGACTGACAAGTTTTATGATGTGACAGACTTTATGTGGTTGTTGATTATGTCTTATGACCGATGACCTATGACGGAATTTTAAATTTAGTGACCGTCTGATTGTTCACAAAATTTTCTGTTTGTTCTCAGTTTGGTCAAGAAACCATTGGGATGACGTCAGCAGTGTTTGTGTTTATCGTCATTTTAGGTATGCTGGGGGGGGGGGGGGGGGGGTGAGGGGAGGTTGGGAGAGAAGTGTTCAGGGGAAGGGGGAGTTGTGGGTAGTAGGGAGGTGTGGGGTGTGATATGTGATGTGTGAAGTGTGAGGTGTGATGTGTGATGTGTGAGGTGTGAGGTGTGATGTGTGAGGTGTGAGGTGTGATGTGTGAAGTGTGATGTGTGAGGTGTGATGTGTGAGGTGTGATGTGTGAGGTGTGATGTGTGAGGTGTGATGTGTGATGTGTGATGTGTGAGGTGTGATGTGTGAGGTGTGATGTGTGAGGTGTGATGTGTGAGGTGTGATGTGTGATGTGTGATGTGTGAGGTGTGAGGTGTGAGGTGTGAGGTGTGATGTGTGAGGTGTGAAGTGTGAGGTGTGAGGTGTGATGTGTGAAGTGTGAAGTGTGAAGTGTGAGGTGTGAGGTGTGATGTGTGAGGTGTGAGGTGTGAGGTGTGATGTGTGAGGTGTGATGTGTGAGGTGTGATGTGTGAGGTGTGATGTGTGATGTGTGAAGTGTGAGGTGTGATGTGTGAAGTGTGAAGTGTGAAGTGTGAAGTGTGAGGTGTGAGGTGTGATGTGTGAGGTGTGATGTGTGAGGTGTGAGGTGTGAGGTGTGATGTGTGAAGTGTGAAGTGTGAAGTGTGAAGTGTGAGGTGTGAGGTGTGATGTGTGAGGTGTGATGTGTGAGGTGTGATGTGTGAGGTGTGATGTGTGAGGTGTGAGGTGTGATGTGTGAAGTGTGAGGTGTGATGTGTGAGGTGTGATGTGTGAGGTGTGAGGTGTGAGGTGTGAGGTGTGATGTGTGAGGTGTGAGGTGTGAGGTGTGAGGTGTGATGTGTGAGGTGTGAGGTGTGAGGTGTGAGGTGTGATGTGTGAGGTGTGAGGTGTAAGGTGTGAAGTGAAGATATTCTGATGACGTCAGCTACTTTGACAGGCCACTGTGTTCTGGAAGATTCTCAAGCCACCTGCACGTTCCCAGTCGATGTTCGGGCGATGTGGGTCAAGGGCGATGAACCAAGAACCTTGACCTTCGCCAGCAGTTCTCTAACGGGCATGAACATCACATGGAGCACCACGACGGACCTGGACACGTTCGATTGTTACTTCAGCTCGGGGAGTGTCTATGTCATGTAAGCTTCTTGGTGTGTTGTGTGGTGTGATGTGTGGTGTGTGTGTGTGGTGTGGTGTGTTTGTGTGGTGTGGTGTGTTTGTGTGGTGTGGTGTGGTGTGTGTAGATGTGTATCTATGTCATGTAAGCTTCTTGGTGTGTTTGTGTGGTGTGATGTGGTGTGTGTAGATGTGTATCTATGTCATGTAAGCTTCTTGGTGTGTGTGTGTGGTGTGGTGTGTTTGTGTGGTGTGGTGTGGTGTGTGTAGATGTGTATCTATGTCATGTAAGCTTCTTGGTGTGTTTGTGTGGTGTGATGTGGTGTGTGTAGATGTGTATCTATGTCATGTAAGCTTCTTGGTGTGTGGGTGATGTGATGTGGTGTGGTGTGGTGTGTGTAGATGTGTGTCTACGTCATGTAAGCTTCTTGGTGTGTAGGTGATGTGATGTGGTGTGGTGTGGTGTGTGTAGATGTGTGTCTACGTCATGTAAGCTTCTTGGTGTGTGGGTGATGTGATGTGGTGTGGTGTGGTGTGTGTAGATGTGTGTCTACGTCATGTAAGCTTCTTGGTGTGTGGGTGATGTGATGTGGTGTGGTGTGGTGTGTGTAGATGTGTGTCTACGTCATGTAAGCTTCTTGGTGTGTGGGTGATGTGATGTGGTGTGGTGTGGTGTGTGTAGATGTGTGTCTACGTCATGTAAGCTTCTTGGTGTGTGGGTGATGTGATGTGGTGTGGTGTGGTGTGTGTAGATGTGTGTCTACGTCATGTAAGCTTCTTGGTGTGTGGGTGATGTGATGTGGTGTGGTGTGGTGTGTGTAGATGTGTGTCTACGTCATGTAAGCTTCTTGGTGTGTGGGTGATGTGATGTGGTGTGGTGTGGTGTGTGTAGATGTGTGTCTACGTCATGTAAGCTTCTTGGTGTGTGGGTGATGTGATGTGGTGTGGTGTGGTGTGTGTAGATGTGTGTCTACGTCATGTAAGCTTCTTGGTGTGTGGGTGATGTGATGTGGTGTGGTGTGGTGTGTGTAGATGTGTGTCTGCGTCATGTAAGCTTCTTGGTGTGTTTGTGTGGTGTGATGTGGTGTGTGTAGATGTGTATCTATGTCATGTAAGCTTCTTGGTGTGTTTGTGTGGTGTGATGTGGTGTGTGTAGATGTGTATCTATGTCATGTAAGCTTCTTGGTGTGTGGGTGATGTGATGTGGTGTGTGTAGAAGTGTGTCTACGTCATGTAAGCTTCTTGGTGTGTTTGTGTGGTGTGATGTGGTGTGTGTAGATGTGTATCTATGTCATGTAAGCTTCTTGGTGTGTGGGTGATGTGATGTGGTGTGTGTAGATGTGTGTCTACGTCATGTAAGCTTCTTGGTGTGTTTGTGTGGTGTGATGTGGTGTGTGTAGATGTGTATCTATGTCATGTAAGCTTCTTGGTGTGTTTGTGTGGTGTGATGTGGTGTGTGTAGATGTGTATCTATGTCATGTAAGCTTCTTGGTGTGTTTGTGTGGTGTGATGTGGTGTGTGTAGATGTGTATCTATGTCATGTAAGCTTCTTGGTGTGTTTGTGTGGTGTGATGTGGTGTGTGTAGATGTGTATCTATGTCATGTAAGCTTCTTGGTGTGTTTGTGTGGTGTGATGTGGTGTGTGTAGATGTGTATCTATGTCATGTAAGCTTCTTGGTGTGTTTGTGTGGTGTGATGTGGTGTGTGTAGATGTGTATCTATGTCATGTAAGCTTCTTGGTGTGTGGGTGATGTGATGTGGTGTGTGTAGATGTGTGTCTACGTCATGTAAGCTTCTTGGTGTGTTTGTGTGGTGTGATGTGGTGTGTGTAGATGTGTATCTATGTCATGTAAGCTTCTTGGTGTGTTTGTGTGGTGTGATGTGGTGTGTGTAGATGTGTATCTATGTCATGTAAGCTTCTTGGTGTGTTTGTGTGGTGTGATGTGGTGTGTGTAGATGTGTATCTATGTCATGTAAGCTTCTTGGTGTGTGGGTGATGTGATGTGGTGTGTGTAGATGTGTGTCTACGTCATGTAAGCTTCTTGGTGTGTTTGTGTGGTGTGATGTGGTGTGTGTAGATGTGTATCTATGTCATGTAAGCTTCTTGGTGTGTTAGTGTGGTGTGATGTGGTGTGTGTAGATGTGTATCTATGTCATGTAAGCTTCTTGGTGTGTTTGTGTGGTGTGATGTGGTGTGTGTAGATGTGTATCTATGTCATGTAAGCTTCTTGGTGTGTTTGTGTGGTGTGATGTGGTGTGTGTAGATGTGTATCTATGTCATGTAAGCTTCTTGGTGTGTTTGTGTGTGTGGTGTGTGTAGATGTGTGTCTATGTCATGTAAGCTTCTTGGTGTGTTTGTGTGGTGTGGTGTGGTGTGTGTAGATGTGTATCTATGTCATGTAAGCTTCTTGGTGTGTGTGATGTGTGGTGTGGTGTGGTGTGTGTAGATGTGTATCTATGTCATGTAAGCTTCTTGTTGTGATGTGTGGTGTGGTGTGGTGTGTGTAGATGTGTATCTATGTCATGTAAGCTTCTTGGTGTGTTTGTGTGGTGTGATGTGGTGTGTGTAGATGTGTGTCTATGTCATGTAAGCTTCTTGGTGTGTTTGTGTGATGTGGTGTGGTGTGTGTAGATGTGTATCTATGTCATGTAAGCTTCTTGGTGTGTTTGTGTGTGTGGTGTGGTGTGTGTAGATGTGTATCTATGTCATGTAAGCTTCTTGGTGTGTTTGTGTGATGTGGTGTGGTGTGTGTAGATGTGTATCTATGTCATGTAAGCTTCTTGGTGTGTTTGTGTGTGTGGTGTGGTGTGTGTAGATGTGTATCTATGTCATGTAAGCTTCTTGGTGTGTTTGTGTGGTGTGATGTGGTGTGTGTAGATGTGTGCCTATGTCATGTAAGCTTCTTGGTGTGTTTGTGTGGTGTGATGTGGTGTGTGTAGATGTGTGTCTATGTCATGTAAGCTTCTTGGTGTGTTTGTGTGGTGTGGTGTGGTGTGTGTAGATGTGTGTCTATGTCATGTAAGCTTCTTGGTGTGTTTGTGTGGTGTGGTGTGGTGTGTGTAGATGTGTATCTATGTCATGTAAGCTTCTTGGTGTGTGGGTGATGTGGTGTGGTGTGTGTAGATGTGTATCTTTGTCATGTAAGCTTCTTGGTGTGTTTGTGTGGTGTGATGTGGTGTGTGTAGATGTGTATCTATGTCATGTAAGCTTCTTGGTGTGTTTGTGTTGTGTGATGTGGTGTGTGTAGATGTGTATCTATGTCATGTAAGCTTCTTGGTGTGTTTGTGTGGTGTGATGTGGTGTGTGTAGATGTGTATCTATGTCATGTAAGCTTCTTGGTGTGTTTGTGTGGTGTGGTGTGGTGTGTGTAGATGTGTATCTATGTCATGTAAGCTTCTTGGTGTGTTTGTGTGGTGTGATGTGGTGTGTGTAGATGTGTATCTATGTCATGTAAGCTTCTTGGTGTGTTGTGTGGTGTGGTGTGTGTAGATGTGTATCTATGTCATGTAAGCTTCTTGGTGTGTTTGTGTGGTGTGATGTGGTGTGTGTAGATGTGTATCTATGTCATGTAAGCTTCTTGGTGTGTTTGTGTGGTGTGATGTGGTGTGTGTAGATGTGTGTCTATGTCATGTAAGCTTCTTGGTGTGTTTGTGTGATGTGGTGTGGTGTGTGTAGATGTGTATCTATGTCATGTAAGCTTCTTGGTGTGTTTGTGTGTGTGGTGTGGTGTGTGTAGATGTGTATCTATGTCATGTAAGCTTCTTGGTGTGTTTGTGTGATGTGGTGTGGTGTGTGTAGATGTGTATCTATGTCATGTAAGCTTCTTGGTGTGTTTGTGTGTGTGGTGTGGTGTGTGTAGATGTGTATCTATGTCATGTAAGCTTCTTGGTGTGTTTGTGTGGTGTGATGTGGTGTGTGTAGATGTGTGCCTATGTCATGTAAGCTTCTTGGTGTGTTTGTGTGGTGTGATGTGGTGTGTGTAGATGTGTGTCTATGTCATGTAAGCTTCTTGGTGTGTTTGTGTGGTGTGGTGTGGTGTGTGTAGATGTGTGTCTATGTCATGTAAGCTTCTTGGTGTGTTTGTGTGGTGTGGTGTGGTGTGTGTAGATGTGTATCTATGTCATGTAAGCTTCTTGGTGTGTGGGTGATGTGGTGTGGTGTGTGTAGATGTGTATCTTTGTCATGTAAGCTTCTTGGTGTGTTTGTGTGGTGTGATGTGGTGTGTGTAGATGTGTATCTATGTCATGTAAGCTTCTTGGTGTGTTTGTGTTGTGTGATGTGGTGTGTGTAGATGTGTATCTATGTCATGTAAGCTTCTTGGTGTGTTTGTGTGGTGTGATGTGGTGTGTGTAGATGTGTATCTATGTCATGTAAGCTTCTTGGTGTGTTTGTGTGGTGTGGTGTGGTGTGTGTAGATGTGTATCTATGTCATGTAAGCTTCTTGGTGTGTTTGTGTGGTGTGATGTGGTGTGTGTAGATGTGTATCTATGTCATGTAAGCTTCTTGGTGTGTTGTGTGGTGTGGTGTGTGTAGATGTGTATCTATGTCATGTAAGCTTCTTGGTGTGTTTGTGTGGTGTGATGTGGTGTGTGTAGATGTGTATCTATGTCATGTAAGCTTCTTGGTGTGTTTGTGTGGTGTGATGTGGTGTGTGTAGATGTGTATCTACGTCATGTAAGCTTCTTGGTGTGTTTGTGTGGTGTGATGTGGTGTGGTGTGTGTAGATGTGTATCTATGTCATGTAAGCTTCTTGGTGTGTTTGTGTGGTGTGATGTGGTGTGTGTAGATGTGTATCTATGTCATGTAAGCTTCTTGGTGTGTTTGTGTGGTGTGATGTGGTGTGTGTAGATGTGTATCTATGTCATGTAAGCTTCTTGGTGTGTTTGTGTGGTGTGATGTGGTGTGTGTAGATGTGTATCTATGTCATGTAAGCTTCTTGGTGTGTTTGTGTGGTGTGATGTGGTGTGTGTAGATGTGTATCTATGTCATGTAAGCTTCTTGGTGTGTTTGTGTGGTGTGGTGTGGTGTGTGTAGATGTGTATCTATGTTATGTAAGCTTCTTGGTGTGTTTGTGTGGTGTGATGTGGTGTGTGTAGATGTGTATCTATGTCATGTAAGCTTCTTGGTGTGTTTGTGTGGTGTGATGTGGTGTGTGTAGATGTGTATCTATGTCATGTAAGCTTCTTGATGTGTTTGTGTGGTGTGATGTGGTGTGTGTAGATGTGTGTCTACGTCATGTAAGCTTCTTGGTGTGTTTGTGTGGTGTGATGTGGTGTGTGTAGATGTGTATCTATGTCATGTAAGCTTCTTGGTGTGTTTGTGTGGTGTGATGTGGTGTGTGTAGATGTGTATCTATGTCATGTAAGCTTCTTGGTGTGTTTATGTGGTGTGATGTGGTGTGTGTAGATGTGTATCTATGTCATGTAAGCTTCTTGGTGTGTTTGTGTGGTGTGATGTGGTGTGTGTAGATGTGTATCTATGTCATGTAAGCTTCTTGGTGTGTTGTGTGGTGTGGTGTGTGTAGATGTGTATCTATGTCATGTAAGCTTCTTGGTGTGTTTGTGTGGTGTGGTGTGTGTAGATGTGTATCTATGTCATGTAAGCTTCTTGGTGTGTTTGTGTGGTGTGGTTTGTGTAGATGTGTATCTATGTCATGTAAGCTTCTTGGTGTGTTTGTGTGGTGTGGTGTGTGTAGATGTGTATCTATGTCATGTAAGCTTCTTGGTATGTTTGTGTGGTGTGGTGTGGTGTGTGTAGATGTGTATCTATGTCATGTAAGCTTCTTGGTGTGTTTGTGTGGTGTGGTGTGGTGTGTGTAGATGTGTATCTATGTCATGTAAGCTTCTTGGTGTGTTTGTGTGGTGTGGTGTGGTGTGTGTAGATGTGTATCTATGTCATGTAAGCTTCTTGGTGTGTTTGTGTGGTGTGGTGTGGTGTGTGTAGATGTGTATCTATGTCATGTAAGCTTCTTGGTGTGTGGGTGATGTGGTGTGTGTGGTGTGCTGTGTGAGTTTATGTAAGTGTAGATGTGTGTGTGTGGATCTTTGTGCTTAGATGTGTGTGTATGTGTGTTTATGTGGGTGTTGGTGTGGGTGTTGCTTGTGTATATGAATACCTTTGTCCTATAAATGCATGTATTGTATATTATCTATGTCTGTGTCTGCTGAGTATGTGTTTAGGTGTGTTATCCTATAAATAGAAATTGATATGTTTATTTGTATTTAGATGTATTTAAATATAATTTGTAGTTTGAGGGTTTCAAAAAACCGTTAACGATACTTTTGTTGCGCTTTGTTTTTTTATTGGCTTGACCATCGCATCCACCAGAAACGCATCATACACGGGAGTTGTAGATGAGACGGTCAACTATTTCGTCTGCTGGGAGCTTCAGAAGGTCACGGCCAGTGCCTACCTGATGTTTGATCTCACAGGTAACCTTTGGCGAGCAGATACCTGGTGCTCATAGATATCACATGACGACCATACATATGGTCAGTCCTACATAGGCTGGTATGACAGTCCTACATAGGCTGGTATGTCAGTCCTAGCAGTACAGTGGGCGTGTACTTGATCAGTTACCCTACGACCCCCATATATTGACCAGTTACCCTACGACCCCCATATGTTGACCTGTTACCCTACGACCCCCATATGTTGACCTGTTACCCTACGACCCCCCCCATATGTTGACCTGCTACCCTACGACCCCCCCCCCGTATGTTGACCTGTTACCCTACGACCCCCATATGTTGACCTGCTACCCTACGACCCCCAAATGTTGACCTGTTACCCTACGACCCCCCCCCCGTATGTTGACCTGTTACCCTACGACCCCCATATGTTGACCTGCTACCCTACGACCCCCAAATGTTGACCTGTTACCCTACGACCCCCCCCCGTATGTTGACCTGTTACCCTACGACCCCCAAATGTTGACCTGTTACCCTACGACCCCCCCCCGTATGTTGACCTGCTACCCTACGACCCCCAAATGTTGACCTGTTACCCTAAGACCCCCATATGTTGACCAGTTACCCTACGACCCCCATATGTTGACCAGTTACCCTACGACCCCCATATGTTGACCTGTTACCCTACGACCCCCAAATGTTGACCTGTTACCCTACGACCCCCCCCCCATATATTGACCAGTTACCCTACGACCCCCATTTGTTGACCACTTACCTTACGACCCCCCCCCATATGTTGTACTTCCAGCTATCCTGACTGCAACTGGATTCGACCAGGGTCGGACAGGGGTCATCCAGAACATTGACGACCCGTTTAACATGTCCGCCATCTGCACTAAAAACAGCGCATCGGAACTTCCCACTACCCTCGTTAAAAATGGTGAACTATTTACACTTCATTAAGATAATTTATTCTATATAGTTTACTTAATAGCACCGGACATGCGTTGTGTGGTTCGTATGTCGGGCATCACGTGATATGAGAGTGTGATGTTAGATGTTAGGGTCATCAGATCATGTGACTTATGTCACGTTGCAGGTGCCACGTCAGCTGATGTGTCTGTCACGTGTCCACGTGACCTGATCACGTGGTTCTCCTACGGCCTGTGTGCAAGCACGGAGCTAAGTTTCTGCTCCAACAACCAGACGGCCACAGCCAACTACAGCATGTGCTCGACCCGGGTCTTCAACTCAGGTAATGGGGGGGGGGGGGGGGGGGGGTCAGGACATGTGGGTGTCAGTGATGTGGGGGTCAGGTCATGTGGGGGTCAGGTGGTGTGGGGGTCAGGTGATTTGGGGGTCAGGTGGTGTGGGGGTCAGGTCATGTGGGGGTCAGGTGGTGTGGGGGTCAGGTGGGTATGGGGGTCAGGTGATGTGGGGGTCAGGTGATGTGGGGGTCAGGTGGTGTGGGGGTCAGGTGATTTGGGGGTCAGGTCATGTGGGGGTCAGGTCATGTGGGGGTCAGGTGATGTGGGGGTCAGGTCATGTGGGGGTCAGGTGGTGTGGGGGTCAGGTGGGTATGGGGGTCAGGTGATGTGGGGGTCAGGTCATGTGGGGGTCAGGTCATGTGGGGGTCAGGTCATGTGGGGGTCAGGTGGTGTGGGGGGCAGGTGATGTGCGGGTCAGGTGGTGTGGGGGTGAGGTGGTGTGGGGGTCAGATCATGTGGGGGTCAGGTCATGTGGGTGTCAGGTCATGTGGGGGTCAGGTCGTGTGGGGGTCAGGTGGTGTGGGGGGGAGGTGATGTGGGGGTCAGGTGGTGTGGGGGGCAGGTCATGTGGGGGTCAGGTCATGTGCGGGTCAGGTCATGTGGGGGTCAGGTCATGTGGGGGTCAGGTGATGTGGGGGTCAGGTGATGTGGGGGTCAGGTTATATGGGGGTCAGGTGATGTGGGGGTCAGGTGATGTGGGGGTCAGGTGATGTGGGGGTCAGGTGATGTGGGGGTCAGTTGATGTGGGGGTCAGGTGATGTGGGGGTCAGGTGATGTGGGGGTCAGGTTATATGGGGGTCAGGTGATGTGGGGGTCAGGTAATGTGCGGGTCAGGTGATGTGGGGGTCAGGTGATGTGGGGGTCAGGTAATGTGGGGGTCAGGTAATGTGGGGGTCAGGTGATGTGGGGGTCGGGTGATGTGGGGGTCAGGTGTTGTGGGGGTCAGGTAATGTGGGGGTCAGGTGATGTGGGGGTCAGGTGATGTTGGGGTCAGGTAATGTGGGGGTCAGGTAATGTGGGGGTCAGGTGGTGTGGGGGTCAGGTGATGTGGGGGTCAGGTGGTGTGGGGGTCAGGTGGTGTGGGGGGCAGGTGATGTGGGGGTCAGGTGGTGTGGGGGTCAGGTGGGTATGGGGGTCAGGTGATGTGGGGGTCAGGTGATGTGGGGGTCAGGTAATGTGGGGGTCAGGTGATATGGGGGTCAGGTGATGTGGGGGTCAGGTGATGTGGGGGGGGGGGGGGGGTTAGGTGATGTGGGGGTCAGGTGATGTGGGGGTCAGGTGATGTGGGGGTCAGGTGATGTGGGGGTCAGGTCATGTGGGGGTCAGGTCATGTGGGGGTCAGGTGGTGTGGGGGTCAGGTGATTTGGGGGTCAGGTGGTGTGGGGGTCAGGTCATGTGGGGGTCAGGTGGTGTGGGGGTCAGGTGGTGTGGGGGTCAGGTGGGTATGGGGGTCAGGTGATGTGGGGGTCAGGTGATGTGGGGGTCAGGTGATGTGGGGGTCAGGTAATGTGGGGGTCAGGTGATATGGGGGTCAGGTGATGTGGGGGTCAGGTGATGTGGGGGGGGGGGGGGGGTTAGGTGATGTGGGGGTCAGGTGGTGTGGGGGTCAGGTGATGTGGGGGTCAGGTCATGTGGGGTCAGGTGATGTGGGGGTCAGGTGATGTGGGGGTCAGGTGGTGTGGGGGTCAGTTTATTTGGGGGTCAGGTGGTGTGGGGGTCAGGTCATGTGGGGGGGAGGTGATGTGGGGGTCAGGTGGTGTGGGGGGCAGGTGGTGTGGGGGGCAGGTGATGTGGGGGCCAGGTGGTGTGGAGGTCAGGTCATGTGGGGGTCAGGTCATGTGCGGGTCAGGTCATGTGGGGGTCAGGTCATGTGGGGGTCAGGTGATGTGGGGGTCAGGTGATGTGGGGGTCAGGTGATGTGGGGGTCAGGTTATATGGGGGTCAGGTGATGTGGGGGTCAGGTGATGTGGGGGTCAGGTTATATGGGGGTCAGGTGATGTGGGGGTCAGGTAATGTGGGGGTCAGGTGATGTGGGGGTCAGGTAATGTGCGGGTCAGGTGATGTGGGGGTCAGGTTATATGGGGGTCAGGTGATGTGGGGGTCAGGTAATGTGGGGGTCAGGTGATGTGGGGGTCGGGTGATGTGGGGGTCAGGTGATGTGGGGGTCAGGTGATGTGGGGGTCAGGTAATGTGGGGGTCAGGTAATGTGGGGGTCAGGTGATGTGGGGTCGGGTGATGTGGGGGTCAGGTGTTGTGGGGGTCAGGTAATGTGGGGGTCAGGTAATGTGGGGGTCAGGTGATGTGGGGGTCAGGTAATGTGGGGGTCAGGTGATATGGGGTTCAGGTGATGTGGGGGTCAGGTGATGTGGGGGTCAGGTAATGTGGGGGTCAGGTGGTGTGGGGGTCAGGTGGTGTGGGGGGCAGGTGATGTGGGGGTCAGGTGATGTGGGGTCAGGTGATGTGGGGGTCAGGTGATGTGGGGGTCAGGTGATGTGGGGGTCAGGTGATGTGGGGGTCAGGTGATGTGGGGGTCAGGTAATGTGGGGGTCAGGTGGTGTGGGGGTCAGGTGGTGTTCGGGGCAGGTGATGTGGGGGTCAGGTGATGTGGGGGTCAGGTGGTGTGGGGGTCAGGTCATGTGGGGGTCAGGTGATGTGGGGGTCAGGTGATGTGGGGGTCAGGTGGTGTGGGGGTCAGGTGGTGTGGGGGTCAGGTCATGTGGGGGTCAGGTCATGTGGGGGTCAGGTCATGTGGGGGTCAGGTCGTGTGGGGGGTCAGGTGGTGTGGGGGTCAGGTGGTGTGGGGGTCATGTTGGGGTCAGGTGATGTGGGGGTCAGGTGGTGTGGGGGTCAGGTCATGTGGGGGTCAGGTCATGTGGGGGTCAGGTGGTGTGGGGGTCAGGTGGTGTGGGGGGCAGGTAATAGAGGGGTCAAGGGGGGTCAGGCAACGGGTTCAACTTGATTAATGTTTTTTGCTGGGGGGGGGGGGGGAACAACTCGGCAAACGCTCCTTGATCAAATTAAAATTTGTTTTCCAACTTTTAGCCAATGGCGTGCTGGTCTGTATGGGTGACGTCACCAGGGCGAGCTTTGTCTACCTCAACTTGTTCCAGACAGATGCCAGGAAGGTCACGTGTTTTGTGAGTAGAGGTCACGTGATTTGTGGGCGGATCTTGTGGTCACAACAATAGTGGTAGTTGCTGTAGTGGTAGAGATTAGCCAACTTGTTACCAGCGTTTAATATAATAATGGGATGTAGATTCGTATTTCATTCTGTCAACACACTTCGCTATCGTCACAACTTGTCGTGTACTGCATTCATACCTTCTCACATATCACGATGCTATTGCCACAACTAATCACGATGCTATTGTCACAACTAATTACGATAATATTGTCACAACTAATCACGATGCTATTGCCACAACTAATCACGATGCTATTGTCACAACTAATTACGATAATATTGTCACAACTAATCACGATGCTATTGCCACAACTAATCACGATGCTATTGCCACGAATGTTTTCTTCCAGAGGTTTCCATCCAGTGCCGGAACTACCTTTACCGGAACTTACTACTCCGGGGACTGCACCAAGGTCAAGGGCACCTTCACCGATCTGACCTTCACCCAGATACGACCTTGCTTCACGACCACAACATCTACCACCACAACCACGACCACCACAACCGTCAGCAGCAGCAGCACCACCACAACATCGACCACGCCGACAACATCCATTACAACATCAGCTGCAACAGGCACCACAAGTAAGGAGACATCACGCTAGACACGCTAATTGTCTCCCATCCACGCTAGACACGCTAAATATCTCCATCCACGCTAGACACGCTAATTATCTTCCATCCACGCTAGACACGCTAATTGTCTCCATCCACGCTAGACACGCTAATTGTCTCCATCCACGCTAGACACGCTAATTGTCTCCATCCACGCTAGATACGCTAATTGTCTCCATCCACGCTAGAAACGCAATTTTTTTCATCCACGCTAGATACGCTAAAGGTCCCCCATCCACGCTAGAAGCGTTCTTTCATTTCATTTAGTCTAACTTCCTTAGGTTTTATATTTTTACCTAATGTCTTATTGTGTCGTCACTATGACGTCATGTTATTGTGTCCCCCCAGAGACCGACGTGTCCAGCGCTGAGACCAGCCGTGACTCTGGGACTGACTCCAAGGTTGGCGTGGCTGTTGGAGTCAGCTTAGGCCTAGTGGCTCTGGCCGCTCTTGGTCTGCTGATGTTTCTAGTCTTCGTCAGGAAAATCAAATTTGGCGGTAAAATCTCAGGTCAGAAAAAGTAAATATATTTGTGTAAGATAAGGCAGAGTCGAGATTGTTTGAATGAACTGGCCGTCTATTGATGTTTACTAAATTGGCCGTCTATTATTTGTTGACTAAATTGGCCGTCTGATAACGTCGACTCAAGTTGTATCATGCATGATGTCAACAATTAATTTGTCGCTCTGTTAAACGTAAGTTAACATCACATCGCTGCGGCATTTCTTACCTGTCGACACTGCTGGTTCACATCCCGACCTTGACCTACATTTTTTGGTCTCTCCAGACAGTACCAGGACCACGTCTGACAAACCAGCCAATCAAAACACCGGCTCGACGGAGAAGAGCGATGAGAATGAGAAGGAGAAGAACGATGATAAAAGTAAGAAAGAAGAAATGAAAGAAAGTGAAAAACCTGAGAGCAAGGTCAACGGATCCAATGGACACTCGGTAACCAATGGCAACGGTCAGCTTTCTCCCAGAAAGCCGACGTCACTTCCTCCAATTAGGAACACAAAACCAGTGGCTCCCCCTGTGAACAGTTAGCCCGTCATGTTATGATGTCTTAAATCGTCTCACTCATTTCATTTTGAAAACACGACATTTTGAAAACACCACATTTTGAAAACACCACATTTTGAAAACACCACATTTTGAAAATACTACATTTTTACTTTCTCGTATACGAAGTTTAGAGAAAGTGTTGTAATTGTGCAAAAAAAAAAAAAATTGAGATTTTTTGCAAATCTCGACGTTTTACATCTCCCTGAGTCGGATAAAACATAATTTTGCAATCTTGTTCGTATGTATGTGTGTGTGTGTATGTGTGTCTGTGAACACGATAACTTGAGTACCGTTACAGCTAGGTTTATGAAATTCCATATATAAGTATTATATCAGACGAACCGACCCGCGGCGTATCATACGCCGCTATTTAGTTGTTTTATTTTCTACTTTTCAGTAATTCATAATTTGTGAATTCGACAGTAACAACGCTGCCATTGAAAATATTTGCTTTAAAACTCTATCAGTAGCGCGTTAAGGACGATACCCCCCCCCCCTTTTCCCCTAACCCCCCCCCCCCCCCCGTGAAAGTAAACTCCTCTTAGTTACCGCGCCTAAGTTTAAAATCGTTTCAAACTAAATTATCTGCCCCTAATAGCCGTTACTAAACCCGGCCCTACGATTGTAAACATTTGGCGTGAACAACAGCTCACCAGACCATGTAGGGGTGGGGATGGTAGGGAGCGCGCATACAGCTTGGTGTTTTCTATCGTCTCCAAGAAGGGAATTATATATATAGATTTGTAGATGCGTATAAACTTTTCAGCGATTTCCGGTAACCGGAAGTGGAACTTATTGTACTTTCAATTTTTCAAGAGCCTATCACTTGAGTACTGTTTGAGATAGATAAACGAAATTTCACATGTAAGTAAATGATCTAATTATCTGCCT
Organism: Physella acuta; assembly: GCF_028476545.2. Classification (NCBI taxonomy): domain Eukaryota; kingdom Metazoa; phylum Mollusca; class Gastropoda; family Physidae; genus Physella; species Physella acuta. The sequence goes on from NW_026731537.1 coordinate 470,371, forward strand.
TCTCTCAAAATTTGAGTAATTTCTTTTACTGGAAGTAGTAATTTACGCTATTTCTGATTTCTCAAAAAACACATGTGAATTTATAAAGTACTAATCATAATCATAATCATTATTATACACAGATTTTTTTTTTGGCGTTCGCTTAGTGCGCAATTCTTTTTTCTACGAGATTCTATTCTTTTAAAAGTTTAAGCAATTAAAAATGGATTAAAAATCATGTCTATCCCCCGTAGTGTTATATAAGAATATTCGAGAAAGTTTAGGGGAGATCACTCCCGGTTTATTTTTTCAAAAATCAGCCCCGGCGTCTTAACTCCCCACTGACCCTGACCCTGACACAACTGCCCCAGAACACACCAACAGGCTGACCTAAAAACCTACATATTTGAACACAATGCTGCTTAGGCCTTAGATCAAAACCTGATAATTCATGTAGTCCATTCTCTGTTTGCTTCCCCCCCCTCCCCCATGTTTAACGCCTGACACATTCACCATGCACGCGATGTCTTTTACCTGTTTTAACTCACCTGATCACGTGATAAGACCTCACACGTGTATGTGACGTATCCTAAGCTCATGTGTGTACATATTTATCCTATGTTATTTGACATATTGTGATATTCGCTAAAGTATTATGTTATTTTAAAATTATTGATACTTATATTTATTTTAACTTATTACAATAAATTATGTTTTTATTATATCCGAGTGATATATTTCTATTAACCAGAGTGTTATAATTAATTGTTTTTGTTTACCTATACGTCAACATACACCTGACTGCTGGATTGCTACCTTGTATCCGATGGAAACTTTTCCTCGCGTATTTTCTGTTGTAGTTTTTTGTTAGGTTTTTTTTTTTTCAAATTGTTTCATATACTATACGCTAGTAAATTTTTTGGTTAACTACGCCTTTACTCTCATTAGACCTGCTAAAAATATCACGGGTAAGGGGAAGTGATAGAGCTCAACTGTACAAAGTTTCCTTTAAATTGAGTTACTTCCCTTTACCCTGTAGGCAGTTTGTCCTAACTACGCAGTAGCTTGTGGGAAGGTTGTCGATCCACACACACACACACAGGTTTGTCAAAAGTGGGACGGTCTGGGGGAGTGAAGGAGAGCCAGGGGAGGGTGTGGAGTGGTGGGTCTACCCACACTTTAAAATTTCCAACGTCTGATAAACACGGGTGACAGAGTTCAGCGGTTGAAGCAAGGCTGTCCAAACCTCCTCTAAAACTGGTCAAACGTTTGGTTAGGTGTGATCCTCTTACTCAACCTGTGGTATGGTGCTACTCTGATTAAAGTGCTACTGACCCTATCACCTGGTGCTACTGACCGTCGTGTCGTAACAGAATGACCCACAGGTCATTGACCTTAGAGCGAACATACCTGTATGTACGTGTGTCACTAGTGGGCACGCGAAAAACTGGTAGATCAGAAAAGTTCAGTCAAGTTTCAGTGGCTTCAGTCAAGTCAGTCAAGTCACCACCCCAAGGTCAGGTAAATAAAACCAGCGAAGCGAGACGTCAGCGCTGGCTGACTGGTCAGGTGGATGAACTCAAGTTTGTGTGTCTGTCTGTCTGTCTGTGTGTCTGTGTTTGTGTGTGTGTCTGTCTGTGTGTCCGTGTGTCCGTGTTTGTCTGTGTGTGTGTCTGTCTTTGTTTACCCAGTAAACTAGTACTTTAAAATATCTCTCGATCACATACACCTTTAAAGTATGGATGTAAAAGTCCTGATATCCCATCGGGCAGATGAAGTAGAGTTAATCAGTTTCTGATAGCATACGATGCTAGTCCTCTTATGACGTCAGAGATAGAACCCGAGCTTTCACTGCTCATGGTCTTTCCTTTGGGGGGGGGGGGGGAGCGGCATACTACCACTCCCTCCCCAGAAACACCTTCATCGCCCCCCCCCCCCCCCCCCCGGACAAACTGGATAAATAACCCGAGAAAAATGTCTGAAAGAATCATTGGGTTTGAAGTCGCGAACTATGTTTAGCGATCACACGTTTTAAACCCCGGGTATACCACCTGACAACCAGTATGACTGAATGTTCTAGAACAATCTTCACCTAGACCTGAAAGTTAAGTTACGGTAGATGGATTTATCGGGAATAACTGTGTCTATTTATAGAACGGTACACAAACAACCTTGTTGAGCCAATAATCACGTGGGTTATGACGTCAGCAGACTATAAAAATGCCCTGATGTTTATTGAATTTAATAAAATAACCCCCCCCCCCCCACACACACACACATGAGTTTCAACCAATAAGAAATCAATGCTAACCTCGCGCTAATGTACCTCAAGGTACGTCACTAGACATTGTAGAACCAGCAGCCGGTACAATTAAACAATCTATATATGGGACAGATGGGGAGGGGAGGGACAAGGAGGGTGCGAATAGCGACGGTTCTCAAGTTTAATGACTTGGTCCTAGCCGATTGCACGTCGCACGTCTGTCTCTTGTCTCAGCGTTAGACGTCAATTTAAGCAGTTCATTAGTCATTACAAGACGTCTCCATAATTAACGTCACATACTATAGGCAATTCCTGCCCCAAGTGGCTAATGGGGGTGGAGTGTGGCCATGGGGGAGGGGTGGGGGGTTAAAAGCAGCAGAAATGTCGTGTCGACATTTAGCACCGGTTATTTCCACTAGAAAACAAAATTCTATGATGTGTCGGGAATTCTGGGTTGATCGTAGTGCTATAAATAGGTCGGCTGGTGTCAATTCTGAGGTAAGCTCAGGTAAGCTCCACAACTACCCCACAATGCACCAATCTTCCTGTTTCTTGATTTGTTCTAGAATCATCAACATCAACGCTGAAATGTGTCTTTAAAGCTTGAATTAATGAACTCATGCCATCAGACTCCTATATTAAAGCAACAGATTAAATAAGCTATATGATTATAAGATTATATAAGCTGACTAATCATACAGACGACCGTGGGTGATTTCAAGTGTCTCCCCCCCCCCCCCCCCCCCATGAAGAAATGATGTGATTGGTTGGGTTCATGGTGTCACATGACCACATAAACAACAGATAATTTGCGTTTGTTGCATAATCCTAATCACCATAAACTGTTGCAGTTACATAATGAGGTCATTAATCATGAGATTGTTTCAGAGAAATTATTCAGCCGGTGTGAATGAGTGTTGTGTTTCACTTGCTGTGTTTGTGTTCATTTTGTGATGCTTAAATTGTGTTTGTGCCGTTGTGTCTGATATGTGTTTTTTGGTGTGTTTAACGTGTTTAGTTAGCACCGATTTAAACTGTTATGCTGATCCTCACTATAATGTTCATCTTTTATCTTTAACTCTTGTGTTCAATAGCTGGTTCACACAATTTACTTTGCTGTTCATGTGTTTAACTAATGGGTTCAACCAATGTGTTCAGCCAATGACGTCACACTCGTAGGGGGGGTCCTTAATTTTGTGACGGTGTGTGATGAGGGGGGAAGGGATTCAGATGGTGTGACGTCCCTTTTTTTTGCATTATAAAAATGCAATGTTGGAAAACGAGTTTTAAACGTTATTTCGCGTTTTAGATAACTGTTTTAATACATTATAAAAGGAATTGGTCAAAATACTACATGGCTTTTTGTGTCATTTACCCCAACCAATGTGTTCACTGACCCCCACACTACCGAGTCTGTCAACGGTTCCACTGACCTCTGGATGTCTGGAACTACCAACGGTTACCGACCCTGCGAGTTCCTCCACTACCCCCCCCTCCCCTGCATAAAATCCCCGTGGATCAACAGCCAGTGGAACAGATCTGCTTGGATGGTTTGGCAGACGATCAGATTCATCACCAGACATTGTTTGAACACGTGATCATCAGCTGGCCTTGACCGTCAGTTCCATCTGTTACAGTTGGCGGCCACGACCTTGACCCCTGGCACTGTCTGGCATATACTTCTAAGAAGCCGCCGCACTCTTGTCTCGTGGGTTTATTTATAACCCGCTCCAGCGACCTAGATACAGCGAGTGCTGGGTACAGTTATTGGATGAGTGAAGTACAGCTACACGTACACATCTTATACTACAGCACTCTAGCTTATAAATGTGCAAATCTTATACTACAACACTCTAGCTTGTACACATCTTATACTACAGCACTCTAGCTTGTACACGTACACACCTTATACAACAGCTTGTACACAGCTTGTACATATCTTATACTACAGCACTCTAGCTTGTACACGTACACATCTTATACTACAGCACTCTAGTTTGTACATGTACACATCTTACACACACTACTTGGGCTTATGTTGCACAAATACACATTTTAGTACCTAAAAAGTGCACATTCCGAAGTACAAGTTCACATTGCGTACTATTGTGGCTGTTGATTCTTACATTGAGTGGAACCTGTCCAGACCTTCTAGAACTTCCTCACGTAAAAATTGTTACTGTGTCAAAAAATGTAACAATTGGTGCTGTGTCAAATATGTAACAATTGTTGCTGTGTCAAATATGTAACAATTGTTGCTGTGTCAAACTTTCATTACACATCTAGATCTAGCCGTCAATACACATCTAAATCTAACCGTCAATACACATCTAGATCTAGCCAATGAACCAACCTCACTCAAATCACCGGGTGTCTTGAGTCTTAGCTCTACCTTGGTTAGGGTGGGGAACAGTGTTTTTTTCCGGACTTTTTTCTCCGGGGGGGGGGGGGGCGGTAGACTTTCTTAGGGGGGGGGGGGGGGGCGGACACTGTTAAAAGTATATATTTTCTATATAAATTATATAAATTTCATTTAGTTCGGGGGGAAGAAACTCTGGTGGGGAAATAATCCGGATGGGTGAGGTTTGTCTCCCCCTCCCCACTAACGATTGGTAGGGTTTATCTCCCCCCACTACCTATGTGTGAGGTTTATCGTCCACCCCCCTCCCCCAACACACTACCAATGTGTAGGCAGGATGTAACCAATGTTGTACAAAGATGAACAAGTGTCCAGGCTAAAATCTTGAGACCGCCCTCGGCCAGATGACCATCTGATGACGTCACATCGCCTACCATTAGAGACTTCGCAGTTCAAATATTAAGCGGGTTCATGTTCTGGAATAAATTAGGTCTGGGCGTGGGTATTTTATCTTTTCATTGTATTAGTGAGTGGGTGGAGGGGGGGGGGGGGGGGGTGGAGGACCGCGTTTAGTGTCTGGGCTATACAGCTTGCTTGACCTCCGCTAGTGTAGAACTACCATCTAACCAAACATCAGTCAACTTGACCTCCGCTAGTGTAGAACTACCATCTAACCAAACATCAGTCAACTTGACCGCTAGTGTAGAACTACCATCTAACCAAACATCACAGTCAAGTTAAAATAAAAGACAAGGTAAACTTCGAACCAACACGTGTATTTATTTTTCTCAAAATAATACAGGAATCTTGTACAGATCCAAAGCATTTCATCAACAAAAATTTTATGGACGGCATAGACCTTGTCAACGTTTGTAGCAGGTGTCAATGAAAGACGTGGGTTATAAATAGAACTATCACGTGACTGATGTAAACATTCACCTTTCAAGCTGTGACAGCTGGTTGTTACAGCTTCAGATCACAGCTTGGGTCACACACAGGCCAGATCATACAACTTTCAGATCATACAGCCCAGGTCATACAGAGATCACATCACACAGATCAAGATCACACACAGACCAAGATCATACATAACTTTCAGATCACACAGACCCAGGTACAAGAGGGTGGGCAGATGAGGGGGGGGGGGGGCTACAAGAATTTGAAATTTTTAAGACCCCAAAAAAACAGGGGTTTCATGCTAGTACACATCTGAAGGTATTTTATTGAACATTCCAGACAAGAAGCATGTTCACAGAAATAATTTGTACATTAAATACATATGGTACACAGTACATATTAAATAATAGCATGTAATATCAACATGTTGTGGCCGGTTAGATCACACAGACAATGAGCAACATGACCAGCCACAAAAATAATGGACAGTATAACTAAACCATGAAGTGTACAAGATTTAGTTCAGCTCTTCTTTCACGCCCCCCCCCCCCCCACTTTTCATATATCCAGGAATTTTAAATGCTTCAAGCACGTTGATTAAACATCTCAGACCCCGCACATTCCAAACATTGGTACTCACTGACACCATTCAGCTGACAATCTATGACACCATTCCACATGACACCACTCAAAATCCATGTTACATAACTGTATCAGACACACCACAAATAAATCACCACTACACCATCAATGAAGTAATGCCTTGGACAATCAAAAGATTCTAACAAACTTGTGGTTTTTACACCCCACATTGAGGAGGTGGGGGGGGGGGGGGGGGTGATGACACAGTTAAACACCCCCACATTGAAGAGGGGCTCTGAAGTGGTTTTGCCACATGTCCGTGCCATGTGTGCCGTCACTGATAAGTGACATGCCATTTTGTCTAACTAATGCTGACAGGTTGTCAGAGGAAACAAACACGTCATCGTCACCATCCTCGACATCTTTGTCTGTCTCAGCGTCACTCTCATACACGTCCAGCCACCTCAGGTTGTTGCCATTAAGCTCAGAGCTGCACTCTGAGCTACCAGTAGACAGAGAGCCAGTCGAGTCAGTGATGACGTCATCTAAGGCCTTCAAGTCTAGAACTTTCCCTGACTTGTGGGTCGGCCTGACGGAGGAGCTGAGTCCGCTCCAGACGCGACACTGTCTGCGCATGCCCAGCATGCCACAGGAGGCTGACGGGCGGTTGGTCAGCTCCGTCATGTCAGCAGGCGTGTTGTCCAGCACCACGGTGGTAGAGTTGTTGTTGGTGGTGTCTGGTATATGGTCTTCTTCATCTGTACTGTGTGATAGGTCAAGGTCGGATAAATTATCGAAGAGGTTAACTTGGTCACTAATGGCTCCTGGTACATCTGTAGGATAAACATGACATATGAATGACACATTGATGACACGACACATTGATGACATCACACATTGATGACATCACACATTGATGACATCACACATTGATGACATCACACATTGATGACATCACACATTGATGACATCACACATTGATGACATCACACATTGATGACACGACACATTGATGACACGACACATTGATGACACGACACATTGAGAACATTTCAAACATTCAACTGGGATAGATTTTAGCTAGACACATCTAAAGATAAATTTAAACTATCTCTACCCCCCTCCTCCTCTTAATCCCTGTCTAGAGCTATTGAGAAAATGTCACTACAGAAAAGTTGAAAGACAGGACCAAGGTAAGACAAGATCTGGTAGCAAGATCAGACTAAAGAGAGAAAAACAGATATTTGTCTTACCAGAATTCTCCTTCCCTTTCTCCCGTGTCTGTCTTTTATGGCTGGATCTGACCTTGAGACTACGTAGCTTAGAGGTCAAGCCTGGAAATTAAAAAAAAAAGCCATTGGTCAACAAAAGCATCATGATGTATGAGACATGTTGACACCAGTTTGTGATGTCACAACTGCGTGTTTTGACCAGATGTTGAAGACAACAATCTGTTGTCCAGCATTCGCGTCCAGATAAATATCGCTGGTTCGGACATTCAACCATTTATGTCCGGCATACGAGACCCGGACAAGGATTGTCCGGACACGTGTACTAGCAGGAAATAGGAGTAGTTTAAACAGAAACCGGAAGTTCCCGAACAGGACATTACGACTGAAAAATGGATGTGAATTTCGTCGTAGTACAGGATATCGATACAGGAAGAGTATCGCTGGCAAAAAGTAATCGTACACATAAGGCTGTTTATCGTTTATTGTAATGGCAGGGACTGATTGTGCGCATTTAGAGCAAATAGCGACAGTGCTCATCTACGGTCATGAAGTTCCCTTTAAGTTCCAGAAATTTAATTTTAAAAGTCATGACGACGATGGTAGTTATTCCGGCCGTCCCACCAACAATCCGTCAATAAAACCAAACTGTCCGGCCGTCTATCCAATGGCCGCCTGTACTAAATGACCAACTGATACCGTAGCCTGCTGGATCAGTCATGCCAAGAATATATAAACACCAGCAGACCAGGGGACGGAAAGACCGTCTCGGATAACTAGGGATGGGGAGGGGAGGTGGACGGTCGTGGGGTGGGGAGAGGGTGTGGGGGGCATGAGATAGAGTGGGAGACAGGGCCTTAGGCGGGATTGGCAGTCATTCTAGACACGTGCTAGTGGCTAGACAGCGGGGGCTAACACACGTGTTGTAATGATGGTCCTACACGTGTAGTAATGATGGTCCTACACGTGTAGTAATGATGGTCCTACATGTGTTGTAATGATGGTCCTACATGTGTTGTAATGATGGTCTAACCTGTGTAGTAATGATGGTCTAACCTGTGTAGTAATGATGGTCTAACCTGTGTAGTAATGATGGTCTAACCTGTGTAGTAATGATGGTCTAACCTGTGTAGTAATGATGGTCTAACCTGTGTAGTAATGATGGTCTAACCTGTGTAGTAATGATGGTCCTACATGTGTAGTAATGATGGTCCTACATGTGTAGTAATGATGGTCCTACATGTGTTGTAATGATGGTCCTACATGTGTAATGACTGTCCAACATGTGTAATGACTGTCCAACATGTGTAATGACTGTCCAACGTGTTGACTGTCTAACATTACTAACATGTGTTGTAATGACGGTCTAACACACGTGTTGTAATGACGGGGTAGCCGTGTGTACTACTGACGATAGATATTTCAACCCACTGAAGTATTGAAGGCCGTGTCAATGGCATGCCGTATAGGGCCTATACTGCCCTATACATACTAGACTCTCTAGATCTAGATCCTACACTAATCTAGTAATAACTAGATCTCTAGTTCAGTTACCGCTACTACACAATGACAAGATCTAGACTATAGATCTATATCTAGATCTAGATCTTTATTCTAGATCTGTACAAGAACCAGCAGCTGATGGTTGGACCATATGGATATGTTTGTTACATTCAGCATGGACATCATTACGCATAAACTAATTACTAATTAAAATAAAACATTCTAACATTATTAAGATAAAGTTCACCGGCAATTAAATATAAAAAAAAAACATTTCTATGCCTACCGAATATACCTGTGAGTTGTTAACGTTAGATTTTTATACTTTAGTGACATTAGTCATTAGATGATGAGATACTAGAATCTAGTATAGATCTACCACTACTGTGACTACTAGATTCTAGATGGCCACATCTACCACTACTACATCTAGATCTCTATATTGCGTGTTTTAAGACGAAATTTGAAGTTACTCACCATTTAATTTTCTTCTCAAAGAGTTTCTGTGCTTTGTGACGTCACAATGGTCATCATTCCTCTTAGTTTCGACCTCCTCGCCACCACATTGTTTCATCATATCGCTAACCATGGTCAAAATAATCTGGTTTGAATCTAACTGAAACCGTCGAATCAAATTATCAAGTAATGTTCGGATATATCCTTAGAGTAAAATTCGCTTTGTTTAAGTATCGTTTAGCTTGAGTTGCTTTCACTCGCGTTCAGTGAAACTGCGCTTCTCACAGCTGGCTGTCACGTCATTTATACCAGCCCGCCGTGTATTTTTAACTTCCCGCCCCACCGCACCACGTGACGTAGCACGCTCGTGTTTGGGTCGTTAAGTAGGTCACGTTTCGCAAGCCGCCTGCGAAGATATCCTTGTAACGTCGACTGCCAGTGGGCGTGTCGGAACTCTCTCGCGAGCTGTGTGAAAGCGAGACCGACGCGAGGGGCAGATCAACACGGGTAATACCTGTGACGTCAGAGGTCTGGAGTTAAATTTAGACACTGGTGGGGTCATGGGTCATTGAATGACCTGTCAGGAAAGTTCGCAGTTGTGAATGAGAAACTTCTCGCCATTCCAACCCCGTTCTACACATTTCTCTTACTTGTACATCACTAGATAAATAAACCTTTGGACAGGATATTGTATTCCGTAATATAAAATATAAATCTGCATAGTATGATGTATTTCCATGGACTTAAGGCCTTCATTATTTATATTTTACACAATACAATCGCATTGTTGTCCTTAAAGACAAACGGTTTTGTCTAGCGCTATACAACAAAAGGAAACATAAATAAAATAAATAGGACTGCAACAAATGGTGAACGGAAAAAAGCCAGTTTTTGTTAGTCACAAAAAACTTTAAATAAATATTTTGATTTAATTGTTAATAATTGTAAATTGTGGATGTTTATTGATGTGGGTTGTTTTTGTTTTGATAGAATATTTATAAACGGCCAATGTGAAAAAAAGGCCGTCGTGCCTACAATTGTAACCGTTTTTTTAATAAAGTTGAATAAATTTGAATAAATTTGAACGTAAAAGTATTATGTTTTATAACAAATTACAATACTACGTACAATAATATGATGTAATTTACTCAGCAGCCTCCACTTTAGTCACGTGTTTAGTTAAAATACACGGTAGAAAAAATAATTACAAAAGAAATTTCGGCCCATCATTGAGTTTTGCATATTTGTTTTTGCCGTTGGTCATTCCTTGGTCGGCTTCTCCTCAGTCGGCCTTGTCCGTCCATATTGTGTGTTGTTGACGTTTTGTGTCAAAGCCAGCCTTTGTACCGTGTCGGCCTTCTGTTTTGATCATATGCTTTGTTACGTAATGAGCGTGATGAACGTGGGAAGAATAGGTGGTTGAACTATTGTTGCAGTGAGGAGGGCAGCAAGTCAGATTAGCAACGTCTTTATGCCATTTCACGCTAATTTAAAAGACACGATGAAAACCGAAAAGGCTGGAACATTCTATTTAACTCTATTTAATATTATATGTATATAATTATATGTATAGCGGAATTAAAGCATATACACTACATAGTAAATATTTTTACGTTTGCTATAAATATTATAATACATATACAACCTACGCACACTACAGTTTATTAATCTAAGTTGATTTGCACTCAATATTCAACACATACAAATTAGTATTAACAAACTCCATGCAAATATATAATTGTGACTTTTTTTCCTGTGACTTTTTTTCTGTGTTTTTTTTTCTTGTGTTTTTTTTCCTGTGACTTTTCCCCAAAAGTGTCCACCCAATTTGCGTGCACCTTACGTAACGTAAGAGCTTAAAGTACACGTGTTTGTTTACACACGGTGTGTTGAGGGAGTGGAGGTGAACATTAATCTTTCATCACCACAAACACCCCCCCCCCCTCGTACTGCCCCGGGGTCTAATACCAACGGCTATTTCTGTCGGTGGTAAATAACCTGCACTGACAAAACACGGCAATCACGTGACTAACTACAGTTCGAGCTAAGTCAACGATTGATGCCAGGCTAATTAAGGCAAGGGATTAATTAGCTTGTCATCGTCTTTCCGTGTGACACGTGATAAACACCCTCCCCCACTGCCCCACACACATACAACATCAGGTCTGGCTCCCCACCCCCCCCCCCCCAGACAGTGACCATAAATGTAGATGTCGTTATATTTTATTGGTGCCAGGCCTGGTGGATGATCAGGCCAATTTCATAATGACAATCTCTGCACAGTTATTACAATCATTGTGATTGGTTAAATAATATTGGACTGATCGTTTTCCCTCTTCTCTCTTCGTCTACCTCTGCCCAATTCTCTTTTGTCTACCTCTGCCCTATGAGGATGCCTGTCCGCACGTCCTGTCTCCACAATGTTCTGTCTTAGGTCAGCTGTTTCCACATGGTTTAATTATGTCAGCTTGCCGCAGGTCTCGTTTACAGACACCTCTTTACCTTATAAGGTGTCGCCCCTTGGGGTTTGTACCGTTGGTACGATCCCCGTAGAGGATGTCTTTTGGGGCTCGGCCGCCAAAGTGGCATTCAGACTGCGTCATAGGCAGCACCTTTGAATGGTGTTCTGTTTACATTTCTGGTGCGTGTACGTTGGCCAACACTTGCTGTCGTAGAGCACTCACCACACAGAGATTACACATCAGCATGTTGGTGTGCTGGTCAGCTCTGTATTCTCCCACACGTGCTTTGACAGTTTGACCATTGCAGCAGTTACCTTGCTCACTCTCTGTGACATCTCTGTGTGACGTGAGAGGTTGATGGCGATGGTCAGACCAGGCAAGTCCTGCAATCTGTGAGTAAGTGTTTTCCATTGATTATTTTATCAAGGCCACAGTGGTATACATTTGACCACAACAAACTCTTAGCATCGTCTTCTCTAAGGACTATTGGCTGGTGTGTAGGACGAGCAGTGTAGCAGTCAGGTACCGACCTTGGGGTCAGAGAGACACGTCCTTCACCTTGGTGTCTCTTGCAATTGTTTATAGGGATGTACAGGTGTCTGGACTACAATAGTAAACATGATCACGTGGTTCCCAGTGTTTACCAACAAACGCCGTGTAACTAAAAATAGATCACGGAAGTAGGAAGTGGGCAACATAAATAGTGGCCGGCTAACAACAACAACAGAAAAACGGAAGTTCCCAATCAGGGATCGGTGGGACAGGTAGCTATATGTCACTGTCACCCAGGTAAATAATGTCACTGTCACTTGTGGCAACTGTCGGGAGATCCTGCATGTGATTAACGGGGCCGTCAATTTCCGTTTGTTCCGTGGGTCACTTATTGGCCGTCCCTGGCCTTATGTTCAGTGGGTCACTTGTTGGCCGTCTATGGCCTTATGTTCCGTGGGTCACTTATAGGGTAAGCGAGAGGGATGTATTTCCATAAACAAACGGATAGTTCATCGATGTGGTATTTCGTGGCGGTGGTATTTAAATGAGGTATCATTTGTTTGAGTTTGTATGTCAATTCCTGGACCGCCGTTACAAGCACCAATCCCAACTAGAGCTTCCGGTCTGTCTCGCGCAGTAGAAGGGTTGGCCAGGTAGGTCACTGTGTGTGTTGGGGATCGGGTCAAAAGTAGGTCAAGGTTGTGAGTTGTCATATTTGTGTGTTAGATTTTAAAAGTGTGTGTGTGGGGGGGAGGAATGGGCCCCAAACAACAATGACTTCATTTCTTTTGTGATTATTTTGTTAACCAGTCATTCAAATAGATGTGTAACAACGTTGGAGGCTGCTATGTAAATTATCTTATAGGCCTAGAGTTTTTACTTTTTAAAAACTCGTTTCACTATTCTAAACCTTAATGCCTTTTGTGTTTATAAATTATTATTAAACATCACCGACATTGATAAACGCGCTATTATTTACAATTCTCAACAGGTAAAACAAAATATTTCTTAGAACGTTTTTGTAGCTTCTCGAACTTTTTCTGTGACTTTTTCCAAGATTATATTTTGTGAATTTATTTCAATGATTTTTTTTTTCTGTGGCTTTTTTCCTGGGTAAAACTCTGACTTTGTTTCTATGAATTTTTTGTGTTACTTTATTATATGACTTTTTGTGTTACTTTATTATATGACTTTTTGTGTTACTTTATTATATGACTTTTTGTGTTACTTTATTATATGACTTTTTGTGTTACTTTATTATATGACTTTTTGTGTTACTTTATTATATGACTTTTTGTGTTACTTTATTATATGACTTTTTGTGTTACTTTATTATATGACTTTTTGTGTTACTTTATTATATGACTTTTTGTGTTACTTTATTATATGACTTTTTGTGTTACTTTATTATATGACTTTTTGTGTTACTTTATTATATGACTTTTTGTGTTACTTTATTATATGACTTTTTGTGTTACTTTATTATATGACTTTTTGTGTTACTTTATTATATGACTTTTTGTGTTACTTTATTATATGACTTTTTGTGTTACTTTATTATATGACTTTTTGTGTTACTTTATTATATGACTTTTTGTGTTACTTTATTATATGACTTTTTGTGTTACTTTATTATATGACTTTTTGTGTTACTTTATTATATGACTTTTTGTGTTACTTTATTATATGACTTTTTGTGTTACTTTATTATATGACTTTTTGTGTTACTTTATTATATGACTTTTTGTGTTACTTTATTATATGACTTTTTGTGTTACTTTATTATATGACTTTTTGTGTTACTTTATTATATGACTTTTTGTGTTACTTTATTATATGACTTTTTGTGTTACTTTATTATATGACTTTTTGTGTTACTTTATTATATGACTTTTTGTGTTACTTTATTATATGACTTTTTGTGTTACTTTATTATATGACTTTTTGTGTTACTTTATTATATGACTTTTTGTGTTACTTTATTATATGACTTTTTGTGTTACTTTATTATATGACTTTTTGTGTTACTTTATTATATGACTTTTTGTGTTACTTTATTATATGACTTTTTGTGTTACTTTATTATATGACTTTTTTGGTCCGCTTACAGTCAGACGGGGGAGGGGCGGGGCGACAGCCACACCTGATTGTGGTGACCACAGCCACACCTGACTGTTTGTACACCTAACCACCCGCATCACGTGAACACCAACCGCCAATGGGGGCTCAAGTTTCTGTTGACCTGGTGAGGCAGCCATTTTATCTGACCAGCCGGAAGACATTAGGCGGCGGACAGACACAAGACATTTGTCTTCTAGTGAATACTCACGAGCTGGTCACGTGATAACCACCACCCGCCTGCGTCATGTGTACGTCAGAATTTGGCGTTGTAATTTGACGTCACCAACCGACAAATGCAGTGACGTGTCCGGTCACGTCACTGGCTTGAATGTGTGACGTCACGTAAGTTAATGAGACATTAAGAGAGATCTTTCAGTGTGGTGGAGTAGAGTCAGTCAACTTGTGAGAACTGTCAAGGTGGAGTAGTGTCAGTCAACTTGTGAGAAATGTCAGTGTGGTGGAGTAGAGTCAGCCAATTTGTGAGAACTGTCAGGTAGGTGGAGTAGAGTCAGTCAACTTGTGAGAACTATCAGGTAGGTGGAGTAGAGTCAGCCAACTTGTGAGAAATGTCAAGGTGGAGTAGAGTTAGTCAACTTGTGAGAACTGCCAAGGTGGTGGAGTAGAGTCAGTCAACTTGTGAGAACTATCAGGTAGGTGGAGTAGAGTCATCCAATTTGTGAGAACTGTGAGGTAGGTGGAGTTGAGTCAGCCAACTTGTGAGAACTATCAGGTAGGTGGAGTAGAGTCAGCCAACTTGTGAGAACTGTGAGGTAGTTAGAGTAGAGTCAGTCAAATTGTGAGAACTATCAGGGTGTTGCAGTAGAGTTGCCCTGCCCGTAGATTTGTGTCAGTTTTTGACAGCATGCTACAGGGTGTGGGACAGCAACACAATCGGCTATAAATAGCTTCACGCGTGTTAGCTAATCCACGACCCCTGCTATTTTTAGATTTTGGTGCAAAACATTGTGTGCCTGACGTGACAGCGACACCTGAAATGTGACGTCACTTAGTTCACGTCATATTGGAATGCTCCTATTGGACGACAGCTACGCCCACGCCATCTCATTAGCATATCACTTCAATTCACTTCTCACCAAACATTTTGTGTTTATTGATAAACGTTGTCAATATTTGGCCGCGTGGCGAGGGACTTTTGTATGAGAATGAACGTAAGAATATGTAACATAAGGTAGAGCTAGAGGGTAGAACATACCTAGTGGGCTGGGGTTTTATTGGTGTGTTGGGGTTTTATTGGTGTGTTGGGGTTTTATTGGTGTGTTGGTGTGTTTAATTGATTGTAGGAAAAAAAGTCACAGGAAAAAAAAACAGGAAAAAAAAAACACAGAAAAAAAGTCACAGGAAAAAAAGTCACAGGAAAAAAAGTCACAGGAAAAAAAGTCACAAATATATATTTGCGTGATATTTGTTAATACTTTTATGTATTAAACTAGGCATGCTGCCCAGCTTCGCTTAGGCTTTCGAAAACATTGAGAATGTGAATGCTTAATTAATTCGCCATAGGGTCGGTCTACGACCTCAAGAGTTATGAAGAGGTTCTTCCGTGGACATTTTTTTTTCGATTTATAGCTCATATAAGGTACCGGTCAGTCGAGGTCAGTTTTGACCCCCTCATCGTAGACTTTTCGGCCAACCGGCCCCTGTGTTATGTCGCCCCAAGGCAAGATCCTGCCAAATTTGAAGCGCCTGCGGCGCCGGGAAGTGCCTTATCGGACACCCGACAATCTAGATCTAGAATCCTAATTGAATTTTTTTTTTAAGTTTAGTCCGAGCAAAATAAAAAAAAAATACATTAACCAAGTTGACTTGGTGGGTCTCGAACCCGCACCACCTGCGTGGTTTATAGTACACTAACATCTCCGCTATTTAGGCACCTTATACATTTCAGAGAATGAAAGACGTATTTTAAAATCTTAACTTACGCGAATATGCCTATTCTTTCAAATTAATTTTTTTATCCCAAATTAGCCAGTTCCAAACAAAGATTTTGTATAAATAAATGTTATGAGTTTAGGCCGGAAAAATTGTATTGTATACATTTCATAGTGTACGTAGATCTAAATCAAATTTGAATGAAATAGTTCATTTCTTTTTTATTTTAAACACGGCAGATGACGTCATTAGTAAGCAATAGTGTCGTCACAGTTTTATGCGTTCTTTTACACATCTATTAATGCTTTTCCGGTTGCATAAATAATACTGTTTCTCTATATTCGAATACGCCTTGATTTTTTATTTTTCTTATTTAAATAAAATTGTGGTTATACATTTAAAACATCTAACATATTATTTTCAACAAAAGTCCGTATAAAGTTCTCCATATATCGCTGCCGTTTCTGACGTGATGTCCGGCGAAAATTTTTTGCGGACAGAGAGAGAGAGAGAGATGTGCGAACGTAGCCCATTATAGTATTAGATATTTAGAGAGTGCAAATTAACTTAGGATTAATTAAATATAATGTAATGTGTGTAGGCTGTATACGCATAGGAATTTTTATAATTCATCTAAAAATATTTATTATGAAGTATGTAGATTATAATTATGTTAAACTTAAGATTAGTAGCATTTAATAGAATGCTCCAAAGTCCACGGTTTTCATCGTGTTTTTTTTTTAAATACCAATATTAAATTACCGTGAAATGGTAAGTTCATCTGACTTGCTGCCCTCAACTCATGGCAACAATAGTTATGTTTAGTTCAACCACCTTTACTGCCCACATTTATCACGCTCATTACATAGCAAAACTTGGGATCAAAACAGAAAGCCGACAAGGTTCAAAGGCTGTCATTGACGCGTAACGTCAACAACACAAAATATGTTCGGACAATGGCTACTGAGGAGAGGTCGACCAAAGAATAGCCTACGGCAAAATTTGCCTAAAGTTCTTTTATGATTAACTTTTCTACCGCGTATTTAACTAAGTACGTAACAAGTTGAGATTGTTGTGTAAATTATCTTATAGTATTTTTTACTTACAATTGTTATAAATCATAATGCTTTTTAACGTCTATAAATAATTTATGCTATCAAAAAATACAACCCACAACAATAAACATACAAAATTTTACAATTCTTAACAAATTAATAAAAATATTTCTAAAAAGATTTTTGTGACTTTTTTTCTGTGACTTTATTTCTGTGACTTTTTTTCCGATAAAATTTTTCCACTGTGACTTTTTTTCTGTGACTTTTTTTCCTAGCAAAAACTGTGACTTTTTTTCTGTGTTTTTTTTTTCCTGTGACTTTTTTTCCGTTTACCGTTTAATTGATGGACTGGGGTTTACTGGTAGACTGAGGGTTTTATTTATCAAGTTTAGCGTCAAGTTTAGCATCAAGTTTAGCGTCAAGTTTAACATCAAGTTTAGCATCAAGTTTAGCGTCAAGTTTAGCGTCAAGTTTAGCATCAAGTTTAGCATCAAGTTTAACATCAAGTTTAGCGTCAAGTTTAGCGTCAAGTTTAGCGTCAAGTTTAGGGCTATCAACCAGAGCACGGTTTGCACTATGTGACACAACAACACTGAGCACTTGGTCAAGTGGGTCAAGGTTCAAGTGTGTCGTGTGACGGTGACAAGTGTGTACCTAAAGCACATGTCGATCACGTGACCACCACACGGTCGTCGCGTGTCACTTGACCAGTGACCGCATTCACCCAACCGTGACGACAGTCTTAGACATTACGTCCCCCCCCCCCCCCGTAGCTAAGGTCAAGGCATGACCACTGCTGTTGGATAGTGAGCGGAAGTATATGGTGTTGACTGGTTGCCATGAGAACAGACCAGTTCTCATAACGACATCACTAAACATTTTCTAGCGTAGATTTTCTTATAAACTTTTCAAAATGTTGTTACATAACATTGTTCCGACCGAATTTACTGTTATACCAACATGGTGACCCCCCCCCCCCCCCCCGCCTCCACAGGTGAGTGTATGACGTCATCCTGGCGATATATGTGACCAGCCTATCCCGGCTACTGACACCCAAGACTCGAACCGCCGTACTGGACCACACACGTTTCACCGACCTTGACCTACATTTGACCAGGGTACTGGGTGTCTGATTGGGAATCTGTGTCGTCGGCTTTAACTCTGGCATGAATGGAATCGTCTAATTAAAGGTCAGCGTAGGTAGTGGTCAATTATTTCATTAAACCCAGTTGAATGTGGTCAGTCTTTTACTTAAGGTCGTCCCGGTTTGATTGTTGTCAATCACCTAATTAGAGGTCAGTGTTGATTGTGGTCAAATCGCCTAATTAACGTCGTCCGTCACAGTCTTGCGTTGAATGTGGATTTAGACGTTACAAGACAGGTGGGTCACACTTAGACAGGTAGGTCACACATAGACGTGATGGACAGTACTGTAGCAAGTGCTAGAACCTTACAGTGATCAGTGTTTCTTCCAGGCTTTTTTCTCCATAGGGGGGGGGGGGGCGGAGGGACGGACTAAAATTTCCGGGGGGGGGGGGCGGAAGCTGTATAGATGCCTGGAAAAAACTCTGACGGTGATCCCGCCGTTAGGTAAGCGGGAAGTATCATGGCCTGGAACGTTCGTAGCACGAAGCGTTCGGAACCCGAAATTATTTTGTCACTATCAAAGGGTAGGGCTGGGCGAGAGAGTGGGCTGAGGATAAACTAAATATATCTGGATCTAATGGCCTTTTGTTGTGTGATAGAACTTGATATAAGGCAGGGTTGGGACTGAATTTTAACTTTGGGAATAAAACTTTTGAAAAGGTGTGAGCTGAAGTTGTGTCCCATAAGATTTCTAGCTGGAGTTATGTCCCATATTCTCAGTATCTTTTCAAACAGCAACATGTCAATACCGCGAACTGTTCGATAAAACCTGAATTAATGTGTCACGTACATGTCATTAATGTGACATATGACAACAACTGTCATCTACTGTAAAGCTGAGGTCATATCACAACTAACATCTGACATTCACTCAACTGATGACATCTACCGGACAGTGCCATGTCATGTCGCAACAAACTAGCCGGGAGGAAAATACCGTATTGACCACAGCAAGTAGGTCACTAGACGGCCAAGTAGGTCACTGCTCTAATCTTTATGTTTTCCATGGAAATCTCAGGCAACACCTGGACGGTTCCAGCGGAAATGACGTCAATCCCAGGTATCCACTCAACTGTAAACAAAAATTTCATGGGACCGCCCTCCATAACTACCTCTACTCCCACAGATCTGGAATTAGACAGCCCCCCCCCCCCCCCCCCCCCCCGCCACCCCCTGGGCGACCATCGCCCATCCATGGCCTTCAAACAAATATCTTGCCGCAGCAGTTACTTTTGTTTTAAGGTAAAGAGACGATTTAAAGCAAGAAAAACCGTCCCTTATATGTTGGTTTAGATATTTAGTAAATGTTATACAGCTCTGTACTGCAAGAGTCTAGACAGGCAACATATCAATAAATAAAACGTTTATTGTCCATACAATATATCATGCAGTAGAATTTTTCAATCGTAAATGCATATTTACAAGACATGTTTGTGTTATTACCGCGATTGTCGTCTCAGAGCTTCTAATTTTCCTTCTCGTCGTTAGGAGCAGGGGAGCTAACTGCATATAAACATGTCATGTGACTGATATTTTCCATGGTTATATTTCCTTCGTGAATTTTCCACAATCGGTGTCGTAACGTGCTAAAAATAGATTCCTGTTATCTGTCAACAGTGTTTGATCAACATGTGAGTAAGTAGGGGGGGGGGGGGGTTGGTGGGGGGAGTGGTGGGGTTTGGGCGGTGTGGGTGTAGTGTGGGGAAATGTGGTAGATGGGGTAGGATAACGGGGTAGTATTGGAATGGGGGTAGGGGAGTAGGGGTAGTGGGAGGGAATGGGTGAGGGGGTATTCGGGTGGGTGTACGGTTAGGGTTAACGGTTGTGTGTATTCTAATCATGGTGTGTGTGTGTGGGGGGGGGGGTGTAATGACGAGCGAAGATTCTATTGGGATCCCCCAGGACAGCTGGGTGGGTGAGGTGTAAAACATTTCCTAATGCGCCTGACTTAAGTGACTCTAGGACAATGTCCTACACGTCCTGAGATCCAACCCGACACAAGGACTACCATCAAATAAATCCCAGGACAATGTCCTACACGTCCTAAGATTCAATCATCAAATAGATCCCAGGACAATGTCCTACATGTCCTGAGATCCAACCCGACACAAGGGCTATCATCAAACAGACCCTAAGACAAAGCTTTGAACAGACACATCGCAGACTTGGTTCTCTACCCACTGTTGAGGGTTGAGTGCTCTACAACCTCGACCACTCACATCGCAGACTTGGTTCTCTACCCACTGTTGAGGGTTGAGTGCTCTACAACCTCGACCACTCACATCGCAGACTTGGTTCTCTACCCACTGTTGAGGGTTGAGTGCTCTACAACCTCGACCACTCACATCGCAGACTTGGTTCTCTACCCACTGTTGAGGGTTGAGTACTCTACAACCTCGACCACTCACATCGCAGACTTGGTTCTCTACCCACTGTTGAGGGTTGAGTGCTCTACAACCTCGACCACTCACATCGCAGACTTGGTTCTCTACCCACTGTTGAGGGTTGAGTGCTCTACAACCTCGACCACTCACATCGCAGACTTGGTTCTCTACCCACTGTTGAGGGTTGAGTGCTCTACAACCTCGACCACTCACATCGCAGACTTGGTTCTCTACCCACTGTTGAGGGTTGAGTGCTCTACAACCTCGACCACTCACATCGCAGACTTGGTTCTCTACCCACTGTTGAGGGTTGAGTACTCTACAACCTCGACCACTCACATCGCAGACTTGGTTCTCTACCCACTGTTGAGGGTTGAGTGCTCTACAACCTCGACCACACACATCGCAGACTTGGTTCTCTACCCACTGTTGAGGGTTGAGTGCTCTACAACCTCGACCACTCACATCGCAGACTTGGTTCTCTACCCACTGTTGAGGGTTGAGTGCTCTACAACCTCGACCACTCACATCGCAGACTTGGTTCTCTACCCACTGTTGAGGGTTGAGTGCTCTACAACCTCGACCACTCACATCGCAGACTTGGTTCTCTACCCACTGTTGAGGGTTGAGTGCTCTACAACCTCGACCACTCACATCGCAGACTTGGTTCTCTACCCACTGTTGAGGGTTGAGTGCTCTACAACCTCGACCACTCACATCGCAGACTTGGTTCTCTACCCACTGTTGAGGGTTGAGTACTCTACAACCTCGACCACTCACATTCCCAGAAAAACCCTCGGCGTCTGGCCAGTGACGTCTGTTAGTGGGGGGGGGGGGGTGGTCACATGTTAGAGCGGTCATTAGTACCAACCACGTGAGCGATGTTTACCTTCTCATGTTATTGATTTTATCACGCAGACGTCCATCGTGCCCCGCCCCCCTCCCCGGGCTGTACGGCACTTTTCAACCGTCAGACTTTTCTTCTGGTATTTTCCACGAGGTTTGAACCCCGGGCCAATGTCTGAGGGCTGAGGGCGGCAACATCACACCAGCTGACACGTGGGTGATGCACGTGACCGTCTACATCCTGTCATGCGCAAATCCCATGTCACACTGTCACAATGGACGCAAGCAATTGGACGTTCAGTTCCTGGAGGTCAGTGCCAAACTTGACAGTTGACCTCCCTCACTGACAGACATGACAGCAGACACCACGATACGTTCCTTCACTGACAGACATGACAGCAGACACCACGATACGTCCCCTCACTGACAGACATGACAGCAGACACCACGATACGTCCCCTCACTGACAGACATGACAGCAGACACCACGATACGTCCCCTCACTGACAGACATGACAGCAGACACCACGATACGTCCCCTCACTGACAGACATGACACTGACCATCATTGACAGTCAACATATCACCGGCCCACATATACCGAATATAAGTGAAATATTATATTAACAACGTATGAAAAACATGAACACACATTTAAATTAATTAAAATTGTTTAATTATAGAAACACACGTTAAACTGATTAAAACCGTCACATTCTTGAAGCCACCAAACACAAAGCGTAAAGTTAAAAAAAAACATGAGTGTAGGTAAAGTGTGGAGTTGACAGCAACAGAATCTCAAAGAACATTTTGAGGGACATTAGTCCCGGCTGGAATCTAGACCTAATCTCTTAATGAGGGGAAAATGTCCCGAGACACAACTACAGTGTCTTGGAGTCATGGATGAGAGACCTCAGTCCTTAAAGTCACGTGAGATGGTTCCATAAATAAGGACCGCAGTAGAACAAGGAGAAGCTACCACATAAAGTCTAGAACAAGGAGAATCTACCAGTTTGTCGTGTGGAATATCAGCTTTGTGGTAGAATTAGAAGATTTCAAGCACATTTTATCCAATACAAACATAAGATATGTTGGTAAGTAAAGTCTAGAGATCGAACATATCAAGAAACAAATGTACCGTAAAGTCTAGAGATAGAACATTTGAAAGACATCAAAAAAACTCCCGGGAAAAAATTAACCAAAAAAAAAATGAAGGAGCCGCCACCACATTATAGAAAAAAACAACTCTGGTGTACAATTCTAGTACACACAATTATAATGTATAAGTCTAGTACACATAATTATGGTGTACAAGTCTAGTACACACAATTATGGTGTACAACAAAAGTTTGGTATATCAAAGTCTGATACATTAAAATCTCATACAAAATCCTGGTACACAAGTCTAGTACACACAATTCTGGTAAAAACATGTCTAGTACACAAAATTCTGGTACACAAGTTTAGCTGTAGCTAGTGGTTCTAGCTGATGTTAGCTTCAGCAAACAGCTTTACAAATATCAATGACGTCACGTAATGGAGACAGGATGCTCATGTCATTAGCCGAATGTCATTAGCAGAATGTCATTAGCCGAATGTCATTAGCCGAATGTCAGGCAGATGACAACTTTTTACATTGTTTGAGTTTTCAAATAGAAATAGTAAGACATAAGTTGACAACACAAAGTTGACTTCAGTCATGACCAGTGTTTCTTTCAGACTTTTTTCTCCAGAGGGGGGGGGGGGCGCTTGAAATTTTCGGGGGGGGGGGGAGGGTAGACTTTCTTCGGGGGGGGGGACGGACACTATTAAAAGTATGTTTTCTATATAAATTTCATTTCGTTCGGGGGGGGGGGGGGGGCGAAGAGATGCCTGGTAGAAACTCTGGTCATGACTTGTACGACAGGGTAGTGTGTACGTCAGTCAATTAGACGACACGATCAGACGACACAATCAGACGACACAATCAATCAGACGACACGATCAGACGAACGACACAATCAGACGACACAATCAATCAGACAACACGATCAGACGAACGACACAATCAGACGACACAATCAGACGACACAATCAATCAGACGACACAATCAGACGACACAATCAGACGACACAATCAATCAGACGACACAATCAGACGACACAACCAATCAGACGACACAATCAGACGACACAATCAGACGACAATGAACTCCTCGTTGTCGTTGTCAGAGATGATGGAGAACGATGTGCTGTCGTCATCACCGTCATCGTCTGCTCCGGCTTGCGTCAGGGCCGGACTGTCAGCTGACACGTCAGATTGTATGACGTCAGGCGGCTGTGTGACGTCAGCAGCTAGGACTGGGTTCAGCGTGTTGAAATGTCGGTTGATGATGAGCTCTTTAAAGTTGAAGTTAACAAACTCAGCGCTTGACGTTAGACCGGGGTTGACGCTGACAAAGGCGGATACACTCAGGGAGTCCGTGTTGTCATGGTTACCGTGGTACAGCCTCGACAGGAAGGATCTCTCACCGGGTGGAGGGGTGAGTCGAACCCTCATGGGGTCATGGCTGCAGGGGTCATGGCTGCAGGGTTCATGGCTGCAGGGGTCACAGGGGTCACAGGGGTCGATGATCTCGAAGCTCTCGCACGAGTATGTTGACCGAATGATGGACGAGTCTGGCGAGATGACGTCACAGATCGTCTGGAAATGTCCCTCGCGCGTCTGCAAGTCTGGTGTCGTCTGCTGGCGAGGCGTGTCGTACGTCAGGGTCATCTGTCGGCTGGGCGGTCTGTCGTAGGTCAACTGTCGGCTGGGGGGTCTGTCGTACGTCTGCTGGTCGTCTGATAGCATGAGGATGATGTTGGCCAACTGGCTGAAGGCGAAGGACAAGACACGTGACAAGGGCTCCAGGGTCATCCACCTGAGCGGATGTGGGTCCCTCTCGATGGATACGTGGGTCGGGGCGTTGACCAACACGCACTGCCTGTCGGTGACGTCACTGCTGCTGTCAGTGGTCTGCTCGCCTTCTGCCGTCTGCTGCTCGTCTGCCCCCGAGGTCCGCACTACCCGCCCCGGGCGTTTCTGGCAGACGACCCGGGACCTGCCGAACCTGCCGGGTTTCGAACCCTGGAACTCCAGCGTATCTCCGCGTGAGATGACTTCCGGTCCCGGTAGATTGATCGTCTGGGAGAAGTTTGGGTTTTCCCGATAGAAAAGTCGCCTGGTCTGGAGACAGCCCTGTGTCTGTGTGTGTGTTTGTGTCTGTGTATGTGTTTGTGTGTGTGTCTGCTGGTACAGACAGGGGGAGGAGGCCGAGTAGATAGAGTCGAGAGGGGAGGATCTGTCACTGTTCTCTGATTTCCTCTCCCATGATGCATCATCCGGGAATAGGGAGGGGGATGACCTGGAGAGTCGGGCATTTAAAATTGGCGCGAAGCCAATCGTCTGCGGCTGTTTGGTTGTTACTGCAGGAAGTTGAAAGTAAGTCTCACTTTCTTGAAGGTGAGGTGGACAGGTCTCACTTTCTTGAAGGTGAGATACAGTCTCACTTTCTTGCAGGTGAGGTGGGCTAGTCTCACTTTCTTGCAGGTGAGATACAGTCTCACTTTCTTGCAGGTGAGGTAGGCTAGTCTCACTTTCTTGCAGGTGAGGTAGGCTAGTCTCACACTGCTGGGGGTCTAAAGCAAGAACCACATCAGACTTGTTAGTGAGTGGTTTAGCTTGAGGTGGATGCTCCACCACGGTGGAGTGCGGGTGGATATCGCTGGGTGCGCCATGTACTCTAGCGGCTTGAGGTGGATGTTCCACCACGGTGGAGTGCGGGTGGATCTCGCTGGGCGCGCCATGTACTCTAGCGGCTTCCTGCTTGTTGCTCAGGTTGTGGATCGCGTCTGCGAAAAAAAAAATATTCCAGAAATTTTAAATTGGCAGACGTGTGGTAGGTCGTGGTGCAGTGGTCAGTTTTGTTTAAAGCTTCGGGAGGCAGTTTAGATTCATAGGATGGTAATCGATACCATTTTACTGGTATCTATGTGTATGACTGGATTTGATGACTACTTTACATAACTGGCAGTTTAAGTTTTTTTAACCGATATTGATGATTCATTTTGTTACTATTATCTAAATTATCGATATCTATTGTTAGTTTGGCGGCATCGATGTCTAAACGGACAGTATCGATACCAAATCTTACCGTTAAAGTCGAGTACCGTCTGCTCGAGCTCCCCAGCTATGGACGTGATGGCAGACGACAGGAACTTTTTGGTCGAGCACACCCAGGTAGCCATGGCACAATCATGGACCTGGTGGCACAATCATTGACTTCTAGCACACAATCACTGAAGTACTGTGACACAATCATCGGTAGCTAGACCTGTCGGAAATGTAACATTATATCTTATGATTTTGTTTTACAACAAAACATGTTGACGTAAGCAGAAGAAATATGACGTCACGTCCATACCTCATCACCACACATTCACACCAATTAACACATCATTAGCATAGCTGGATATAATTGCTGGAGATACATCAATCAGTACAGTTGAGCCAATGAAGGCCAGTCCTATTCTACACGATGACGTCATGTCACCGTGCTAATGTTGGAACTAATCAATCGTTCATCGATTTGTTTCGATTTGTCAAAGAAAATATTTACAAACATGTTGGCGAGGTGTTTGATTACGTCACAGATATTTTAGGCCAGACAAGAATGGAATCTTGGCACGAATCTCTCGGGGCACTCATAGAACGGACGTTGGGAGATTTAAAGAAATCTGGCATGGTTTATAAATGTGGCTGACAGAAGACTGTCTGGTCAACCAACAAATTAAAAACTGACTGTCGCTAACTTGGCTACATGCTACTGATGGCTAGTACGAGTTGTTGGCTAGTTGTTGGCTAGTTGTTGTCTAGTTGTTGGCTAGTTGTTGGCTAGTACATAGTGTACGAGTTGTTGGCTAGTACATAGTGTACGAGTTGTTGGCTAGTTGTTGGCTAGTACATAGTGTACGAGTTGTTGGCTAGTTGTTGGCTAGTACATAGTGTACGAGTTGTTGGCCTTTAATATCGGTCAGTATAAAGATTGCACTAAAGTGGGTTAAATAGCCCGGCTAAAAATAGAACAAGAGAGATAACGGCGGAGAAAGCGGACAAGTTGACCGCATCAATATGTCGGTGGTGATACAAGATGTAATCAAGGCATTGGGGTGATTCAGTTTAAACTAGGTCAGTAGGTCGGGTGGACCAAGCCTGGGATTGGGTGTTGGGGTGTTGGGTTGACGGGGTGCTGGGTTGACGGGGTGCTGGGTTGACGGGGTGCTGACACAGCATAGATTCCCGCCCTCAGGTTGACACAAGTGCTACTGCAAAAAATATGTTGTCTGACGTCAGTTTGAAGGTCGGTATGTGACGTCAAAGTCTGATGGTACACACTGTGACGTCAATGATGATGCTAAGAATTCTCGTTCTAGACAGACCAGGACTCGGCACTGAACTCACTGATGTACGTGTCACGTGGTCTGACCTAGATCTCTACAGGCTTTCAAAATAATCATTGCCGTTTCCATGGCAACAGTGATGTCAATAGAAAATGGAAGGGTTGATTGGCCTGGATGTATTTCCTTGTCATGCCAAACATATGACACTGACACACGACACTGATACATGACAAATGGCACTAACAAACGACACTGACACATGGCATTGACTGTTGACATTGATATGTTATGGACAAATGTCATTTCGGTGTGACACTGGCACATACTATGACACATGTCACCGGCGTCTGACATCACACAATCATCGAGTCTGATAGCCGAGTCTATCAGATAGACAGACGGGCAGGTTTGACAAAAAAATCACCTAATTAATTGGATGGAGGCTTGGCTAAATAAGATGGACGATTGACACGCTACACTGGTGATTGGAATGATTGAATGGCTGTATACAATGATTGGATGTATGGGTAAAATATGGCATCAGGTGTGTGTGTGTGTGTGTGTGTATGTGTGTAGGGTAGCTGCTTGTGTGTTAACGACTGGATTGATGGTGCAGGAGGTAAAATCAGCAGGTGCGCATTGCTTGAGACAAAGGAGTGGGCGCCTACTACTCAGGACAAGGGAGGGGGTGTCTTTAGGTCACGACAAGGGAGGGGTGTCTTTAGGTAAGGACAAGTGAGGGGGCGTCTTTAGGTCACGACATGGGAGGGGGTGTCTTTAGGTCACGACAAGGGAGGGGGTGTCTTTAGGTCACGACATGGGAGGGGTGTCTTTAGGTAAGGACAAGGGAGGGGGTGTCTTTAGGTCACGACAAGGGAGGGGTGTCTTTAGGTAAGGACAAGTGACGGGGCGTCTTTAGGTCACGACAAGGGAGGGGGTGTCTTTAGGTCACGACAAGTGAGGGGGCGTCTTTAGGTCACGACAAGGGAGGGGTGTCTTTAGGTAAGGACAAGTGAGGGGGTGTCTTTAGGTAAGGACAAGTGAGGGGGCGTCTTTAGGTCACGACATGGGAGGGGGTGTCTTTAGGTCACGACAAGTGAGGGGGCGTCTTTAGGTCACGACATGGGAGGGGGTGTCTTTAGGTCACGACAAGGGAGGGGTGTCTTTAGGTAAGGACAAGTGACGGGGCGTCTTTAGGTCACGACATGGGAAGGGGTGTCTTTAGGTCACGACAAGGGAGGGGTGTCTTTAGGTAAGGACAAGTGAGGGGGCGTCTTTAGGTCACGACATGGGAGTGGGTGTCTTTAGGTCACGACAAGGGAGGGGTGTCTTTAGGTAAGGACAAGTGACGGGGCGTCTTTAGGTCACGACATGGGAAGGGGTGTCTTTAGGTCACGACAAGGGAGGGGTGTCTTTAGGTAAGGACAAGTGACGGGGCGTCTTTAGGTCACGACAAGGGAGGGGGTGTCTTTAGGTCACGACAAGGGAGGGGGTGTCTTTAGGTCACCACAAGGGAGGGGTGTCTTTAGGTCACGACAAGGGAGGGGTGTCTTTAGGTCACCACAAGGGAGGGGGTGTCTTTAGGTCACCACAAGGGAGGGGTGTCTTTAGGTCACGACAAGGGAGGGGGCGTCTATAGGTCACCACAAGGGAGGGGGTGTCTATCGTCACTGACGGGCAGGAGGGAGAAAGAGGGAGGGTGTGATTATTGATCTCTAAGATACAACTCGCCAAGCCCTCGTGAATCCATCTATCAGCCGCGGGTGGCGAGCAGTGATGGCTAAAAAAACATGAGGATTTGTTGTGGCGACTTGTTGGGGGGGGGGGGGGGGGACGACAGTGGAAGAAATTCATCATGATGAATGCGACTGGCCTCAGGCCTCAAGGTGCAGTTAATCTAGTCCATTGTTAGATTTGTGAATTGATTGTTGCGTGCTGCCCCCCCCCCCCCCGGTATACACACCGCGTGCATCTCCCCCCCCCCCCCCCACACCACACGAGAGGAAAGTGTAAAATAGTGCCAGCACACACCGAACACAGCGTGCTTCTATTGCTAGTTGGTGAGTGAGTGTTTGACAGTTTGTAGGTCACCAACTGACGACAACGGTTAGCTAGGTAAATAATTACACACTCACACATTACATACTTACATGGTTAGCTAGGTCAATGATTACACACTGACATGTTACATACTTACATGGTTAAAGACTTGCATGATACTTTCACTAGCTGTGAGAACAAAGCCATAAAACACACTCCCCCAAACTAAAGTAGGCAGCTACTTTAGCTCTTACATCTCTAGATGTCAATATGTGTGTTATCTGAAGGTCAACATCTGCCACCCCGTCCATCCCTCCCACCGCAACCTAAGGACCTTTAAATAACTGTTTACTACAACACAAATAGTAAACAAACAGATACACCATGTTTGTTTATAGTGTCACGTGAATCGACACACATACTGTACACACTACACACATACAGTACACACTGCACACATACACTACACACACTACACATATACACTACACTACACACATACAGTGCATACTACACAGATACAGTACACACTACACTACACACATCCAACAGTTGTAGCTAGTTAAAGGTAGATCACGTGACAAAAACTCAAGGTCTGTCTATGATCACGTGATGTTTGAAGTAAATATACTCGCCTGTCAACCAAAGTTGGATGTTAAAACACGACAGACTATTGCCGTACGATAGACTATTGCCGTACGATAGACTATTGCCGTACGATAGACTATTGCCGTACGATAGACTATTGCCGTACGATAGACTATTGCCGTACGATAGACTATTGCCGTACGATAGACTATTGCCGTACGATAGACTATTGCCGTACGATAGACTATTGCCGTACTATGACACCCCAACTATCCCACACTATGTCACCTTGACCCAAAAACATCAACGTCCGACCCTCACACTGGAGCTTAAGATGTTGCAATAAAACACCAATCGACACACCACCAGAGTTGACCTCACAATAAAACACCAATCAACACACCGCCAGAGGTGACCTAATCGAATCTATACTCGCGCGCATCAGATGGTGAGCCACATGACGTGTGCTTTTATTCATTTGAGACATGTCAAGGTCATTGTTTAATGTTCATACAGGAACGTGAGTTTATGGTGTGGTGAGACAGTGGTGTGGTGAGACAATGGTGAGTTAATGGTGTGGTGAGACAATGGTGTGGTGAGACAGTGGTGAGTTAATGGTGTGGTGAGACAGTGGTGAGTTAATGGTGTGGTGAGACAGTGGTGTGGTGAGACAGTGGTGTGGTGAGACAGTGGTGAGTTAATGGTGTGGTGAGACAGTGGTGTGGTGAGACAATGGTGTGGTGAGACAGTGGTGAGTTAATGGTGTGGTGAGACAGTGGTGTGGTGAGACAGTGGTGAGTTTATGGTATGGTGAGACAATGGTGTGGTGAGACAGTGGTGAGTTAATGGTGTGGTGAGACAGTGGTGTGGTGAGACAATGATGTGGTGAGACAATGGTGTGGTGAGACAGTGGTGTGGTGAGACAGTGGTGTGGTGAGACAATGAAGTGGTGAGACAGTGGTGTGGTGAGACAGTGGTGTGGTGATGGTGTGGTGATGGTGTGGTGATGGTGTGGTGAGACAGTGGTGTGGTGAGACAGTGGTGTGGTGAGACAATGAAGTGGTGAGACAGTGGTGTGGTGAGACAGTGGTGTGGTGAGACAATGGTGTGGTGAGACAATGGTGTGGTGAGACAGTGGTGTGGTGAGACAGTGGTGTGGTGATGGTGTGGTGATGGTGTGGTGATGGTGTGGTGAGACAGTGGTGTGGTGAGACAATGGTGTGGTGAGACAATGGTGGGGTGAGACAGTGGTGTGGTAAGACAGTGGTGTGGTGAGACAGTGGTGTGGTGAGACAGTAGTGTGGTGAGACAATGGTGTGGAGAGACAGTGGTGTAGTGAGACAGTGGTGTGGTGAGACAGTGGTGAGTTTATGGTGTGGTGAGACAATGGTGTGGTGAGACAGTGGTGAGTTTATGGTGTGGTGAGACAGTGGTGTAGTGAGACAGTAGTGTGGTGAGACAGTGATGTGGTGAGACAATGGTGTGGTGAGACAGTGGTGAGTCGAGGGTGGGGTGAGATAGTGGTGAGTTTATGTTGTGTTGAGAACGTTAACGGGAAGAATTTGTAAAATACATGGTGTAATAAAGGCTAGATGTTTCTGTAAACATCAAGCACACCAGCTATATCATACAACACACTATGGCCTATGGTGATACAACACACGATGGCCTATGGTGATACAACACACTATGGTGAACAAGGAGAATACAGACACAAGCAAACTCTCCCAACAAATCGAACCTTTCTCAGAGCCACGCCATACACAGTTCACACGCTGAACACAAGAAACTGGACACACAAGAAACTGGACACACAAGAAACTGGACACACAAGAAACTGGACACACAAGAAACTGGACACACAAGAAACTGGACACACAAGAAACTGGACACACAAGAAACTGGACACACAAGAAACTGGACACACAAGAAACTGGACACACAAGAAACTGGACACACAAGAAACTGGACACACAAGAAACTGGACACACAAGAAACTGGACACACAAGAAACTGGACACACAAGAAACTGGACTAACCTACTTACATTCAGGCCTAGCAGCAAGCGAAGACTGCCCCAACACACAGTCAACAAAGATAGTGACTCGCCGCTAAATATAGAACCTCGCCAGATGGTGTGTAGTTCACTCGTGTGTCAACAAACAAAAATAACCATCGGGAATTTCCTATTGAATCCAAATTGAGTAGTGTAGAATCTCGTTTGTGTAGAATCTAGTATGTGTTATTTATGTAGCACAGACGTATGTTGTGTGTCGTACAGCTAACCTCCATCACCAGCTGTGTGTCAGAAGGACGAGAGTTGTCGGCTGCTGCCTGACCCAGTTTTCAGCGGGTTACTGTGTCGAAGGTCGATCTTCGCTGCGGCGTGTGTTTGTTTTTATTTTATTCATCGGGTTTTTGGCGGGTGATCAAGACTCTTAATGTCAGAAGTTTCAGGCTGATCGGTAAACTGGCGAATAGGGCAGGTGGCGTCTGAGAAGGTCTATAAAAATGACTAAAGTTTTAGGCCTACAATTATTAAAAATTAATTATTGTGATTATTTTCTTTTTTAAATGTTTAAGTGCCATCCATAAACGGTGAACGAAATAAAATCACAGGGAAAAAGAAAAGAAAAAATTAACAGTTTTTGTTAGGATCAAAAGTCACAGAAAAAAAGTCACAAAAGAAAACTTATTATGAGAAATTTTTGATAATTGTAAAATTTGTGTTGTTTATTAATGTGCTTGGTAATTTTTCCCGTAGCATATTTGTAAACTTTAAAAGCATTATGGTTTATAACAATAATAAGTTAATATAATGTAAAATAATATACCAACGTCAATATTTGTTACGTATTTAGTTAAAGACACGGTTGAAAATTATTTTAAAATAATTGTAGGCCCATCATTGTGTTTGCATATGTTTTTGCCGTAGCCCTTATACTTGGTCGGCTTCTCCTCAGTCGGCCTTGTCCGTACATATTGTGTGTTCTTGACGTTTAAAAGTATTAACAAATTCCATGCAAATACACATTTGTGACTTTTTTCTATGACTTATCTACCCCCCCCCCCCCACACACACACACCGCGTACAGTGTTCTCAAATCCTCCCCCTCCATCTGTTATTTTGTAAACTATCTCACACCTCTATGTTAAAATACCAACCAGCCCCACCCCCACCCTAGGGAACACGTGTAAGCTCCCCGATATTGTAAAGCAACCAACATTCGCCACATCGCCACATTTTACTCAACTTCTCACATTCGCCACATCAACAACCAACACTGATCTGACACAAAGAAAATTACAACAAAATTAACAAAGAAATATTTTTATTTAAATTACAATAAAAATTTAAACATAACATTTAACAAAGAAATTACAATGAAATTTAAAAGAAATTGCAATGAAAACACCAAAGAAAATTAAAGAAAAAATGAAAAAAAAAATTAGGACAACATTAACAAAGAAAATTATGGAAAAAAAATTAACAAATAAGATTTGACAAAATAAACAAATAAAATATGACAAAGTTAACAAATAAGATTTGACATAATTAACAAATAAGATTTGACATAATTAACAAATAAGATTTGACAAAACAAATAAAAATAGCAGGAAACCGAGATCTAGTTAACAAAGAAAAAGTGATATGTAAGTCGCCGTTAGTTTATATGGGCCTCAATTCTTGTTCCATTTGCTGGACACTGAAGGTCAGGTACACAATTATGTGGGTCAGGTCTACTTTTGAAATTTTAGTGAGTTAAAAAAGTAACTGACGAGTCACGTGACAACAACTGACTGACATGTCAACAACTGACTGACGAGTCACGTGACAACTATTGACTGACGCGTCAACAACTGACTGATGTTCAAAATTTGACAGAGGTAATCCTACTCGAGTGATTCAATTAACAAGGGAAGTAATCCATACAAAACAAACACTTTTTACTATTTAACCAGTCTATCTCCCCTTATTAAAAAGTGCTGTTTAAAAAAACCACTGTGTTCATTCCTTCTAACATCTATGGCAAAAAAAAAAAAAAAATGGATCTTACTGTTCAGATACCGAAAAATGTAATACTGGTTAATGCCCTTAAATATAAAGACGGCTATAAAGATGGTTATTTGGGTATGGTAGGCCTATATTGTTATGGTTATTTGGGTATGGTAGGCCTATATTGTTATGGTTATTTGGGTATGGTAGGCCTATATTGTTATGGTTATTTGGGTATGGTAGACCTATTTTGTTATGGTTATTTGGGTATTGTAGATCGATATTGTTATCAATAATGTCAGATTCACGAACAACCTAAACAAGCTATAGCTTAAGCCCGCCCGATGTGGATTTTTTTGTCGCCAATTTACTGTAATTCACAGAAATTTCAGCTAACAAATCTTATTATGGCAACATACACCTGTTAATTATAGAAATCCCAACTAACAAATCATATTATGACAACATACACCTGTTAATTATAGAAATCCCAGCTAACACATCATATTATGACAACATACACCTGTTACATTATTGCTTGTGATTTGTGGTGACTGTAGAAATCTGCTGGTGCACGTATGTTCCCTTTTATATGTTGTAGATTGGCGTGTTGACGTCAGATACCATAAGACTTATGTTCCTATTTCCTCATTATTGTTAGTCATAGCAGCACAGGCCTATAGCTTTAGTAATGTTACACCACACTCATTGTGTTAGTACATTTTTGGACATGTGTGAACACACTAAAGCGTTTTCCTATAAAACAAGGTAATTAAAAAGTCTAGTGACAATTTTAGCGCAATTTCCTTATGTTATCTAAAAATAGCTCTGTCGTAGCGTAAATCAAGGGCAGGGTTAGTAAAACCATTGGTTAGTTAATTAGTTATTAAAACGTTTTTTATTAATTTTTTTTTCAGTATTTTACATGTTTTATTTACAATAGAGTTACATGACTAAAAACCATTGCGCGCCTAGCTACTGAACGTGATGACGCAGCCATTGAACGTGATGGCGCAGCTATTGAACGTGGTGACGCGTGTGGTGTGGTTGGATAAACATGCCTACTAATTCGGTCCAAATTTTAATTAATTCAAACAATTTTTTGGGACCGAACGAAAGGATATTTTTGAAAACTTTCTTCGGCAATATTGTTCTAAATTATGGCAGGAATCGATTGGTACATGTTTCAAGTCGCTAAGTGGTCTAGTTGCCGAGATATGGGCCAAAAACTGCATTTTTTTCGAGGTTTTTTGATTTTTCCGGGAAATCTATGAAAGAAACCCGGAATTTTTTTTGCCCACTATCATCCTGGTAACTTGCTTAACATAATTGCTTTGGAACTAACCCTCGATATTGCTTCGTTGAGGAGGAGATACGACTTACAGCTGCGGACACACATTCATACATTCATACATTCATACATCCAGAAATGACGGGTTAATAAACGCAGTTCTCCAGAATGGAAATTGCGCTAAAAAATTACGTGAGAATAATTTAATTAATATGAGCCAATTTTTACTGGGTAATAGATTAGAAATGATTAAATAATTAACTGATATTCATCTGGAATCTTCGGGAGAACCCCCCCCCCCCCTTCCCCCCACCCCACCCTCCCCATTGTCACTTTCACCCAGAGAAGGATGCAGGTGTTGTTTTTCACCTGTCCGCTGAAGCATAATAAAACATCCAACGATCACTTCCCCCCCCCCCCCCCCCCCCCGAACCACAGCCTTTCATAAAATCGTCAGATCGCACGAGCAGAAATAAACTTCAGAGAAATGGAGCCACTCCCTGCTCCGCTATTTAGACAACCACACCAACCACACCAACCCGCTCTCTCTCTTCAGACAACCAGGCTAGCCATACGCCCTGATAATTTACTTCCGGCTACACGAAAAAGATAAAAACCTGGGTAATGGTTTTGTACGTGTATGTGGGTGTGTTATGTGTGATTGGGGGGGGGGGGGCAAACAAGGATCTAAATAAATCAGTTATGTCGAGAATCTTATCTTACGCAAGGGAGGGTGGTGGCTCTAGAGAACAATCCATTAATACAACCCTCTAGAGAACAACCCATTAATACAACCCTCTAGAGAACAACCCATTAATACAACCCTCTAGAGAACAACACATTAATACAACCCTCTGAAGAACAACCAATTTGATATCTAGAGAACAACCCATTAATACAACCCTCTGAAGAACAACCAATTTGACATCAGAGAACAACCCAGTGCATAAACCCTCTATAAGGTTGTCCATTAGATACCCCCCCCCCCACCCATTAGAGCACAAACATCTACACCTGATGTTGACATCATCCCCCCTCTCCACAATACCCAGAGGGCAGAGTTTCTTCCGGACATCTCTGGGGGGGGGGGGGGGCTTTACCCATCCAAGAAAGTCTACCCACCTCCCGAAAGGCATGGAATTTATGTAGAAAACATATACTTTTATCAGTGTCCGCCCCCCACCGGAAAATGTTCCCCCACCCCAAACACATCAAGTCCCCCCCCCCCCCCCCCGGAGAAAAAAGTCTGGAAGAAAAACTGCCAGAGGGCTTTGGTGTACTTGACAATCGTCTGCCAATCAAACAGGTCCTGTGTCGTCTGCTTCCATTTCTGGACCCAGCTGTCGTTGGTCTATATCCACATCCATTATCCATCTAGTCGTTGGTCTACCTCACATCCATTATCCATCTAGTCGTTGGTCTACCTAACATCCATTATCCATCTAGTCGTTGGTCTACCTCACATCCATTATCCATCTAGTCGTTGGTCTACCTAACATCCATTATCCATCTAGTCGTTGGTCTATCTCACATCCATTATCCATCTAGTCGTTGGTCTACCTAACATCCATTATCCATCTAGTCGTTGGTCTATCTCTACATCCATCATCCATCTAGTCGTTGGTCTACCTCACATCCATTATCCATCTAGTCGTTGGTCTACCTCACATCCATTATCCATCTAGTCGTTGGTCTACCTCACATCCATTATCCATCTAGTCGTTGGTCTACCTCACATCCATTATCCATCTAGTCGTTGGTCTACCTCACATCCATTTATCCATCTAAACCAAGATTTATATTTTGGTAGTTTGTTTTGATGTGTGGTTTGACCCCTACTTGACCCCATCTATGATTGACATTGTGTGCAGATGGTATGGGCATCGTAGTCTTGATTTCTGCCACTATTCAAATGTCTTGGTGTATTTCAGATGTAGCCTGCGCTGTCCTGGGTATTTATGTGAGTTATTGAAGCAATTGAGAGTGTTAAATTTAGATTTGTGTACCACACACACCATCCAACTAGACCAGGGGTCGGCAAGCTTTTGGGACGTAAGAGCCAAAAGTAATAATTTACCAAATATCCCAGTTTTTAAAGAGCCACGAACATTTTTATTTTAATATTATGCTATTAGATTAGGATTTTATATATATATATATATATATATATATATATATATATATATATATATATATATATATATATATATATATATATATATATATATATATATGTATATATATGTATATATATGTGTGTGTGTGTGTGTGTGTTTGTGTCGGCCTACATAAGCCTGTAATTTAAATATATGCCGCTTCGCGTATATGTATGTGTATACGCTTTTTTGCCTTGGTGTCACCCCCCCCCTAAATGGTGTCACCCCCTAAATTGTGTCACCCCCCCCTAAATGGTGTATGGCGTAACTAAATATTCTAAAATAAAGGCGAATGTTTATTGTTTATGTTTATTATTTTATCGTTCATTACCAAGTGTAGCAGAACAATATTTTTATGAGTATTGAAAATAAAATAAAACAATTATTAATATTTGTGCAGGGAGCTGAAGAGCCGCATCTTAACGTCAAAAGAGCCGCATGCGGCTCGCGAGCCGCAGGTTGCCGACCCCTGAACTAGACACACCATCCAACTAGACACACCATCCAACTAGACACACCATCCAACTAGACACACCATCCAACTAGACACCCCATCCAACTAGACACACCATCCAACTAGACACACCATCCAACTAGACACACCATCCAACTAGACACACCATCCAACTAGACACACCATCCAACTAGACACACCATCCAACTAGACACACCATCCAACTAGACACACCATCCAACTAGACACACCATCCAACTAGACACACCATCCAACTAGACACACCATCCAACTAGACACACCATCCAACTAGACACACCATCCAACTAGACACACCATCCAACTAGACACACCATCCAACTAGACACACCATCCAACTAGACACACCATCCAACTAGACACACCATCCAACTAGACACACCATCCAACTAGACACACCATCCAACCAGACACCATCCACACGACTCTGTGAACCCACACGACCTTGACCCAAGATATGGTGCCATCTACCCACGATTATCCCAAGACCCATTCAGTTTTCGTTCTGGGTCATCTGTTTTCACTTGGAAAGTTTGAAGTTTCGGAATAAGGAAATAGTCCCTGGAAATTCCGGCAAGATTTGAAAGGAACGTTTATTTACTGGGGCCTTTAGCGTGTCGTCATGACTGGAGGGTGTGGTGACAACATCATGCGAACACCGAAACACGTGACCATAACGCCACACTACCACCACACTACCACACCACACCACACTACCACCACACCACACTACCACCAAACCACACCACACTACACCACACTACCACACCACACCACACTACCACCACACCACACGATCACCACACCTCACTACCATCACACTACACTACCACACCACACCACACTACCACCACACTACCACCACACTACCACCACACCTCACTACCACCACACCACACCACACTACCACCACACCACACCTCACTACCATCACACTACCACCACACCACACCACACGACCACCACACCACACCTCACTACCACCACACCACACCTCACTACCACCACACCACACCTCACTACCATCACACTACCACCACACCACACCACACCTCACTAAATCACACTACCACCACACCACACCACACTACCACCACACCACACCTCACTACCATCACACCACACATCACTACCATCACACTACCACCACACCACACCACACCACACTACCACCACACCACACTACCTTCACACTACCACCACACCACCCCCTACTACCATCACACTACCACCACACCACACTACCACCACACCACATCTCACTTCCACCACACCACACCTCACTACCATCACACTACCACCACACCACACTACCACCACACCACACTACCACCACACCACACTACCTGTGTTTATTTTTAACACGTTTTTAAAACGTTTTTAACACGTTTTTCTTAACTCAGCTTCGCGTTTGTTTGTTTGTTGTTAAAATTGACATCGAAAATTAGCCCACTTCTGATTGCTCTAGAGACCTGAAATTTGGCATGCATGCTACTTTCGCCTAACAATTTCAGATGCAATCATAAAAACTAGCAATTAGTGACCGTAATTAGCTTAATTTAATTACGCCCCAAGGACCATAAAATTGAGGACATGATTTCTAAAGATACCGACAAGACTTGAGGCCTATTGACACAGTTACTTCGGCCCCAATCGATGTGAGCGCGCTGGCCGTGATCGTATAGTGGTTAGTACTTCGCGTTGTGGCCGCGACAACCCAGGTTCGAATCCTGGTCGCTCAAGATTTTTAGTCCGTGTATTTATAAACACTTTTTTAAAAACCACGTTTTTCATGTGTAGCAACGGACTAAAAAGGAGAAAATAAAATACTTAAAAAAAACTTTTAAAAAAACCACGTTTTTTATGTGTAGCAACGGACTAAAAAGGAGAACGGACACGGTAACACATTGTTAACGGTGACACGGTTGGTACGCTGGGCATGCTAAAATACACATAAACACGTTTTTCCTTAACTCAGTTTCGCGTTTATTTGTTTGTTTATGGGAGATTTGATCACGTGATTCGTGAGTAGATCTCCACGCCAGCAACGTAAATTACACCCTTTCTCTGTTTAAAGCGTATCGGTCGCTCAAGATTTTTTTAGTCCGTGTATTTAAAAACACTTAGTCAAGTCATACTTAATCAAGTGATTAGATAAAGTAGAAAATAAACTATATAAAAAACTTTTTAAAAACCACGTTTTTCATGTGTAGCAACGGACTAAAAAGGAGAAAATAAAATACTTAAAAAAAACTTTTTAAAAACCACGTTTTTCTTGTGGACTAAAAAGTAGAAAATAACTATTTACATACATTTGATGACAAAAAACGTGGGTACGTTCACCATCAAATTTCCCGACCCATCTGCCCGACCCACGTTTTTTGTCATCAAATGTATGTAAATAGTTATTTTCTACTTTTTAGTCCACAAGAAAAACGTGGTTTTTTAAAAAGTTTTTTTTAAGTATTTTATTATAAAATATTCCTACATCTCTAGTGAATGTAGGACATCAAGCCTCGTTTTCAAATGCTGGCCCAGTTTTCTTCAAACATTAAAGACTAGTTTACACGTTTTTACAGACTGTGTTTTACAGCCAAAAAAATTGTTGGTCAAATTATTATTTTCATTTTGATAAAGCTCAGAAGTACAAATGAAATTTTAAAAGTTTGTTAAATGCACAGAAAATTAGAAAAATAAAATATACTTTCTTTAATAACAACGTTGGTCACTCATGAATTAGGGGTCGAGTCGGTAAAGCTCATGGTTGCACAAACCGAAATGTCTCGAGTTCGAACCCTCGGGTAGATGTAGCTCGTTAGCTGGGGACAGCAACTCTTCTAGGAGAGACAACTCCAAATCAAACAACTGCTGCCTTGTAGTTTGTTGTTGGTTGGACAAAGGCTCGAGTTCAAACCCTCTACAGATAAGGATCTATCCCTCACAACACTAAAAGTTAAAAAAGAAGAAGAAGCAGAAGAAGAAGCTCATGAAATCTCTTACATATTTTAGGGACCCATCAGTATGACAGCCGGTTGTGGGCATGACATTTAGCTCATGTGGGCATGACATGTAGCAATGTATGCAGCAAATATGATTGTACAGTCTTGACGCTACATTTTGAAAATATGAGGATGACATTTAGATGCCCTGTGTGTGCCTGTCATATGCTAACTGCTGTGTACATGACATGTGGTCCCCCATGTGGTGCAGACATTTCAGGACGCATGATTGTGTCTTGTCTCTCTAATTCTTGCAAGTCACGTGTCTATCTCCTGCATGTCATAGTATGACTCCAAGAGTTCGTGCGGCCAGTTTTGGAACCTGCACAAAAACACCGTGTCGCTGTGCACACGACACGTGACAGTGTCGACTTGTGTATCCTGACCTGATTTCGTCTCCCCCGCCCCTCCCGTTAGTACAACACACCACTTGTGCTAAAGGCGGACCAAATATCCGTTTCCTGTGTCGTGAACACAGCACTCAGGCCGCTGTAAACATGAACACATCGCACCAAAAACTGGTGGAGAGGAGGTTTCACGCTTACATCACGTTCCCCTCACTCAGGTAAGGTCTCATTGTTTCTTTCTAGTCTCACTTTCATGGCCAAGGTCTCACTGTCATGTCCAGGGTCTCACTCCCATGGTCAGGGTCTCACTGTCATGGCCAGGGTCTCACTGTCATGGCCAGGGTCTCACTGTCATGGCCAGGGTCTCACTGTCATGTCATGGCCAGGGTCTCCCTGTCATGGCCAGGGTCTCACTGTCATGGCCAGGGTCTCACTGTCATATCATAGCCAGGGTCTCACTGTCATGGCCAGGGTCTCACTGTCATGTCATTGCCAGGGTCTCACTGTTATGTCATGGCCAGTGTCTCACTGTTATGGCCAGGGTCTCACTGTCATGTCATGGCCAGGGTCTCACTGTCATGTCATGGCCAGGGTCTCACTGTTATGTCATGGCCAGGGTCTCACTGTCATGTCATGGCCAGGGTCTCACTGTCATGTCATGGTCAGGGTCTCACTGTCATGTCATAGCCAGGGTCTCACTGTCATGGCCAGGGTCTCACTGTCATGGCCAGGGTCTCACTGTCATATCATAGCCAGGGTCTCACTGTCATGGCCAGGGTCTCACTGTCATGTCATTGCCAGGGTCTCACTGTTATGTCATGGCCAGTGTCTCACTGTTATGGCCAGGGTCTCACTGTCATGTCATGGCCAGGGTCTCACTGTCATGGCCAGGGTCTCACTGTCATGGCCAGGGTCTCACTGTCATGTCATGGCCAGGGTCTCCCTGTCATGGCCAGGGTCTCACTGTCATGGCCAGGGTCTCACTGTCATGGCCAGGGTCTCACTGTCATATCATAGCCAGGGTCTCACTGTCATGGCCAGGGTCTCACTGTCATGTCATTGCCAGGGTCTCACTGTTATGTCATGGCCAGTGTCTCACTGTTATGGCCAGGGTCTCACTGTCATGTCATGGCCAGGGTCTCACTGTCATGTCATGGCCAGGGTCTCACTGTTATGTCATGGCCAGGGTCTCACTGTCATGTCATGGCCAGGGTCTCACTGTCATGTCATGGTCAGGGTCTCACTGTCATGTCATAGCCAGGGTCTCACTGTCATGGCCAGGGTCTCACTGTCATGGCCAGGGTCTCACTGTCATATCATAGCCAGGGTCTCACTGTCATGGCCAGGGTCTCACTGTCATGTCATTGCCAGGGTCTCACTGTTATGTCATGGCCAGTGTCTCACTGTTATGGCCAGGGTCTCACTGTCATGTCATGGCCAGGGTCTCACTGTCATGGCCAGGGTCTCACTGTCATGGCCAGGGTCTCACTGTCATGTCATGGCCAGGGTCTCACTGTTATGTCATGGCCAGGGTCTCACTGTCATGTCATGGCCAGGGTCTCACTGTCATGTCATGGCCAGGGTCTCACTGTCATGGCCAGGGTCTCACTGTCATGTCATGGCCAGGGTCTCACTGTTATGTCATGGCCAGGGTCTCACTGTCATGTCATGGCCAGGGTCTCACTGTCATGTCATGGCCAGGGTCTCACTGTCATGTCATGGCCAGGGTCTCACTGTCATGTCATGGCCAGGGTCTCACTGTCATGTCATGGCCAGGGTCTCACTGTCATGTCATGGCCAGGGTCTCACTGTCATGTCATGGCCAGGGTCTCACTGTCATGTCATGGCCAGGGTCTCACTGTCATGTCATGGCCAGGGTCTCACTGTCATGTCATGGCCAGGGTCTCACTGTCATGTCATGGCCAGGGTCTCACTGTCATGTCATGGCCAGGGTCTCACTGTCATGTCATGGCCAGGGTCTCACTGTCATGTCATGGCCAGGGTCTCACTGTCATGTCATGGCCAGGCTCTCACTGTCATGTCATGGCCAGGCTCTCACTGTCATGTCATGGCCAGGGTCTCACTGTCATGTCATGGCCAGGGTCTCACTGTCATGTCATGGCCAGGGTCTCACTGTCATGTCATGGCCAGGGTCTCACTGTCATGTCATCGCCAGGGTCTCACTGTCATGTCATGGCCAGGGTCTCACTGTCATGTCATGGCCAGGGTCTCACTGTCATGTCATGGCCAGGGTCTCACTGTCATGTCATGGCCAGGGTCTCACTGTCATGTCATGGCCAGGGTCTCACTGTCATGTCATGGCCAGGGTCTCACTGTCATGTCATGGCCATGGTCTCACTGTCATGTCATGGCCAGGGTCTCACTGTCATGTCATGGCCAGGGTCTCACTGTCATGTCATGGCCAGGGTCTCACTGTCATGTCATGGCCAGGGTCTCACTGTCATGTCATGGCCAGGCTCTCACTGTCATGTCATGGCCAGGCTCTCACTGTCATGTCATGGCCAGGGTCTCACTGTCATGTCATGGCCAGGCTCTCACTGTCATGTCATGGCCAGGCTCTCACTGTCATGTCATGGCCAGGCTCTCACTGTCATGGCCAGGCTGTCACTGTCATGTCATGGCCAGGCTCTCACTGTCATGGCCAGGCTCTCACTGTCATGGCCAGGCTCTCACTGTCATGGCCAGGCTCTCACTGTCATGGCCAGGCTCTCACTGTCATGGCCAGGCTCTCACTGTCATGGCCAGGCTCTCACTGTCATGGCCAGGCTCTCACTGTCATGTCATGGCCAGGCTCTCACTGTCATGGCCAGGCTCTCACTGTCATGTCATGGCCAGGCTCTCACTGTCATGTCATGGCCAGGCTCTCACTGTCATGGCCAGGCTCTCACTGTCATGTCATGGCCAGGCTCTCACTGTCATGTCATGGCCAGGCTCTCACT
The DNA here is from genome assembly GCF_028476545.2 of Physella acuta. Lineage (NCBI taxonomy): Eukaryota > Metazoa > Mollusca > Gastropoda > Physidae > Physella > Physella acuta. The sequence continues at coordinate 514,327 of NW_026731537.1, forward strand.
GTCATGGCCAGGCTCTCACTGTCATGGCCAGGCTCTCACTGTCATGGCCAGGCTCTCACTGTCATGGCCAGGCTCTCACTGTCATGGCCAGGCTCTCACTGTTCTAGGTGCAGCTAGTTTGGGATACTACAGCTACACCACACACACACACGTACTACAGGTAGGCCTACTACTACACACACACACAATGTTTTAACTTGAGGTTTTCATCAAGTAGTTTGAAGTCGACCACACCTCATACATTTACATATCATGCAGACTTGATAAATGACAGCCTGTATTTTAATTGATATGTATAGATAATGATTCTACCTTATGATACAACTACACAATGAGCACACCCATCAAGTGGGGCGGGTTCGAATCCACCCAAGTGTGACATTTTTCACGCTGGGAGTTCGAAGTAGTTAACGGGTCATAAAATGTGTACACATTGCAGGATAATGCTGCCCTCTATAGCCCACATTTGGTGCCCTCTATAGCCCACATTTGGAGCTCTCTATAGCCCACATTTGGTGCCCTCTATAGCCCACATTTGGTGCTCTCTATAGCCCACATTTGGTGCCCTCTATAGCCCACATTTGGTGCCCTCTATAGCCCACATTTGGTGCCCTCTATAGCCCACATTTGGTGCTCTCTATAGCCCACATTTGGAGCTCTCTATAGCCCACATTTGGTGCCCTCTATAGCCCACATTTGGTGCTCTCTATAGCCCACATTTGGTGCCCTCTATAGCCCACATTTGGTGCCCTCTATAGCCCACATTTGGTGCTCTCTATAGCCCACATTTGGAGCTCTCTATAGCCCACATTTGGTGCCCTCTATAGCCCACATTTGGTGCTCTCTATAGCCCACATTTGGTGCCCTCTATAGCCCACATTTGGAGCTCTCTATAGCCCACATTTTGTGCTCTCTATAGCCCACATTTGGTGCTCTCTATAGCCCACATTTGGAGCTCTCTATAGCCCACATTTGGAGCTCTCTATAGCCCACATTTGGAGCTCTCTATAGCCCACATACCTCTGGGATTTAAACATGTACATAATACACTTGAAATATGCACTGTTTTCTATTGCCTTGTGTACTACTTGTCTTATATTTGTGTTCCATTGTTTTCATAAGTTGTCTAGATCTATAAAACCAAAGCGGGTGATGTTTGTTACTCACACCTATTAGATCGAGGACTTGCAGGGAAATTGTTCCTGTATAATTTAGCCGTTCACTTTGTTTTAAACGGGACAATTAGAGTAATCTCAGTAATCGAGTTTAAAATTACCCTAAAATGACCTAGAGTGACCGCAGCCTTATGTAAACTCTACATTTTTATAAAGTGCTTGAATTAGATCCACCACTTGCTGATGCGACAAAATTTTGATATTTGACAAGGAGCTAGTTCTGGTGTCGTAGGCAACTGAAAAAATATCAGATTCTCATAAATGTCATAATTAATGTTAATAATTGATCGCTTTTACTCCTCAATTTTAATTATTAAATGGACGTAAGAGTGTCAGGAATTTTAACTTTTAATTTTCCCCATTCTTTGACTACATGCACACAAAAAAAACCGAAGAAAACATTTTGAACAAAAGAAAATTTCTTTCAAATTTAAACAAAACGATTTACAAATAGGTGTGAAAAGTAATAAATATTAACAAGTTTTTTTCCGCGAACTTATACCTACATAAAGGGATAATTAATGTGTCGGGAATTTCAACTTTAAATTTCCGTAGTTCTTCAATAAATACAAAATTGAATGATATTTAAAATGTGGAGAAAAGAAAAATTCCTTTAAAATGTATTCTACGCAATAAGTTGCTCGTATAGCCTTCTGTAAAATGAGGTAATATAAATAGTATACTGTTTGTTGTTCATAAAGTTATACATTAACTGTGTCCAAGAGGTTGGTTTCTTAAGATCCATTGCTGAATCACCGGTGTTAGCCGTTACTTGTCACAAAGTCAGCGTTGTATGTTTCTCCCTCTTGGGAAAAAAAAATTTGGGGAAAATATTTAGCTGTCTTTTATGGAGGCCGTTGTACGACTACCCCACTGTCGCCCCACCCCCTACCCCACTGTCGCCCCACCCCCTACCCCACTGTCGCCCCACCCCCTACCCCACTGTCGCCCCACCCCCTACCGAGTATGTTGACTGCCTGTGACAACCACACACCTCCCTTCTCCCCACTTAATGAATCTTAACCAGCCAATCAAACCGACTTTGTTTCTCACGTGATAGTCACTTTACCGAGTCGACTGATAATTTATTTTTAGATCCAGGAAGTTGGAACCCAGGTCAAGGTCACGACGGTGTACACAATAGGACAGATCTGTCGTGGTGACGTAATGCAGCGGTATCGATACCCTCGTCAAGCCGATCCGTTTCTTCAGCACGACGATACAACCTCACATTACAAACCTCACATTGCAAACCTCACATTACAAACCTCACATTACAAACCTCACATTACAAACCTCACATTACAAACCTCACATTACAAACCCCACATTACAAACCTCACATTACAAACGTGAATCGTCACATTCCAATCACCCAGTTGTCGTTTAGCCAAGTCTAACAGCGGCGTGTGGGAGGTTATTCGTCGCGGGAGGGTGATTGTGATGGTTATTTGGGATGGTGAGGGGATGGTGTTGTGGATGGTGATTTAGGATAGTGTTTGGGATAATGATTGCTATGGTGATTGGGAATGTTGATGTATGATCACCATTGGCTGATAAACGAGAAAGTACCGCACATTGTAAGTGGCGTGGGACATGTCGACATTAGGGGGGGGGGGGGGGGGGCAAAAGTTTGATGATCCACAATGGGTGGTACTACATAGGGAGTGAGGTGGGGGAAGGGTACAGGGGGGGGGCAGAAGCTTACAGAGAGGTCAGGAAATGTAACCAAATTATGTAAGATGTAATTAGCTCCAACACCTGACATCATGGACTACATGACGGTCGGTGTGTTGACTTTAATCACAATCAACATAACTGTAATCTTAATCTGTTGGACTACAATAGCTTAAATCCTAATCCGTTGGGCTATAATACTAATATCCAACAAACAACAACTAGCATCCAACATCCAACAACCCAGATCCAACAATTGATCAACTTCCTGCTTGTCTGGCTATCATCAAGTGGTCCACAATCATAACCTTTCAATTAGATGATGTCATTCCAATTCAATTCTCCTTTTTAAAGTTATTCTGTGAAATTATTTGAGTATTGAACTAGCAGGCGTCAACATCGTTTTGTCTGCTTGCGTCTACTTTTATCTGCTTGTATCTGCTTGTATCTGTTTCAAGTCAAGTCAAGTAGACGGTAAACATCTCTCTGTTTCTATGTCCTCTGTCTGTGTCTGTCCTTTGTCTGTGTCTGTCTGTCTGTCCTCTGTGTCTGTCTTCTGTCTGTGTCTGCCCTCTGTCTGTGTCTGTCCTCTGTGTCTGTCCTCTGTCTGTCCTCTGTCTGTGTCTGTGTCTGTCCTCTGTCTGTGTCTGTCCTTTGTCTGTGTCTGTCCTCTGTCTGTATCTGTCCTCTGTCTGTGTCTGTCCTCTGTGTCTGTCCTCTGTCTGTGTCTGTCCTCTGTCTGTGTCTGTCCTCTGTCTGTCCTCTGTCTGTGTCTTCTGTCTGTGTCTGTCCTCTGTCTGTCCTCTGTCTGTGTCTGTCCTCTGTCTGTCCTCTGTCTGTCCTCTGTCTGTGTCTGTCCTCTGTCTGTGTCTGTCCTCTGTCTGTGTCTGTCCTCTGTCTGTGTCTGTCCTCTGTCTGTGTCTGTCTGTGTCTGTCTTCTGTCTGTGTCTGTCCTCTGTCTGTGTCTGTCCTCTGTGTCTGTCCTCTGTGTCTGTCCTCTGTCTGTCCTCTGTCTGTGTCTGTCCTCTGTCTGTGTCTGTCCTTTATCTGTGTCTGTCCTCTGTCTGTGTCTGTCCTCTGTCTGTCCTCTGTCTGTGTCTGTGTCTGTCCTCTGTCTGTGTCTGTCTTCTGTCTGTGTCTGTCCTTTGTCTGTGTCTGTACTCTGTGTCTGTCCTCTGTGTCTGTCCTCTGTCTGTGTCTGTCTGTGTCTGTCTTCTGTCTGTGTCTGTCCTCTGTCTGTGTCTGCCCTCTGTCTGTGTCTGTCCTCTGTCTGTGTCTGTCCTCTGTCTGCGTCTGTCCTTTGTCTGTGTCTGTCCTCTGTCTGTGTCTGTCCTCTGTCTGTCCTCTGTCTGTGTCTGTCCTCTGTCTGTCCTCTGTCTGTGTCTGTCCTCTGTCTGTCTTCTGTCTGTCCTCTGTCTGTGTCTGTCTTCTGTCTGTGTCTGTCCTCTATCTGTGTCAATCCTCTGTCTGTGTCTGTCCTCTGTCTTTGTCTGTCCTCTGTCTGTGTCTCTCCTCTGTCTGTGTCTGTCCTCTGTCTGTCCTCTGTCTGTGTCTGTCCTCTGTCTGTGTCTGTCTTCTGTCTGTGTCTGTCCTCTGTCTGTGTCTGTCCTCTGTCTGTGTCTGTCCTCTGTCTGTGTCTGTCCTCTGTCTGTGTCTGTCCTCTGTCTGTGTCTGTCCTCTGTCTGTGTCTGTCCTCTGTCTGTGTCTGTTCTCTGTCTGTGTCTGCCCTCTGTCTGTATCTGCCCTCTGTCTGTGTCTGTCCTCTGTCTGTGTCTGTCCTTTGTCTGTGTCTGTCCTCTGTCTGTATCTGTCCTCTGTCTGTGTCTGTCCTCTGTGTCTGTCCTCTGTCTGTGTCTGTCCTCTGTCTGTGTCTGTCCTCTGTCTGTCCTCTGTCTGTGTCTTCTGTCTGTGTCTGTCCTCTGTCTGTCCTCTGTCTGTGTCTGTCCTCTGTCTGTCCTCTGTCTGTCCTCTGTCTGTGTCTGTCCTCTGTCTGTGTCTGTCCTCTGTCTGTGTCTGTCCTCTGTCTGTGTCTGTCCTCTGTCTGTGTCTGTGTCTGTCTGTGTCTGTCCTCTGTCTGTGTCTGTCCTCTGTCTGTGTCTGTCCTCTGTGTCTGTCCTCTGTGTCTGTCCTCTGTCTGTGTCTGTCCTCTGTCTGTGTCTGTCCTCTGTGTCTGTCCTCTGTGTCTGTCCTCTGTCTGTGTCTGTCCTCTGTCTGTGTCTGTCCTCTGTGTCTGTCCTCTGTGTCTGTCCTCTGTCTGTGTCTGTCCTCTGTCTGTGTCTGTCCTCTGTGTCTGTCCTCTGTGTCTGTCCTCTGTGTCTGTCCTCTGTGTCTGTCCTCTGTCTGTGTCTGTCCTCTGTCTGTGTCTGTCATATCTTGTACACGCGCTAGTCAACAACGACGTCACTAAAACGTCGCTACAGCAAGCTCATGTCTTCCCTGGCCTCATCTCTATTTTCTGACAACGACAGCAACATGACCACATCATCACCTCTCCTCTCTACTGAACGACAGCAACATGACCACATCATCACCTCTCCTCTCTACTGAACGACAGCAACATGACCACATCATCACCTCTCCTCTCTACTGAACGACAGCAACATGACCACATCATCACCTCTCCTCTCTACTGAACGACAGCAACATGACCACATCATCACCTCTCCTCTCTACTGAACGACAGCAACATGACCACATCATCACCTCTCCTCTCTACTGAACGACAGCAACATGACCACATCATCACCTCTCCTCTCTACTGAACGACAGCAACATGGCCACATCGTGTTGTATTGACTGAGCCGGTTGTCCGGTTCCGGCAGACTTATCATATTGATTTGTTTTCCCCCCTCCCCCCCCCCCCCTCCAGCAAGCTGAGCATGGACGAGACAAGCGACGAGACCCTGACGAAGGAGTTCGAGTCACGTGATGACCTCAGCTCGGATGACGAGGAACCAAAACTGCGAAGTAGAGAGGTAAGTTACGTCATAGCCCTACCTAACGTCACTACCCCAGTGTGGAATCCCAAGCCCGAACCCTGTCGTTATATCGTCGTGTGAACCCTTCCGTCATAATGTGTTGAGCGACAGGGGAAAAAAAAGCCGTAAGACAAATATAACAATCAACATAATTATAACCGAGCAAAGCCAGCGGAAATAATCGATGTAAAAAATAGACCTAAGAATCGATGTAAAAAATAGACCTAAGAATCGACGTAAAAAATAGACCTAAGAATCGATGTAAAAAATAGACAAGAATCGATGTAAAAAATAGACAAGAATCGATGTAAAAAATAGACAAGAATCGATGTAAAAAATAGACAAGAATCGATGTAAAAAATAGACAAGAAGACAAGAATCGATGTAAAAAATAGACAAGAATCGATGTAAAAAATAGACAAGAATCGATGTAAAAAATAGACAAGAATCGATGTAAAAGATAGACCTAAGAATCGATGTAAAAAATAGAACCTGTAAATTGATGTAAAAATAGGCCGGAGAATCATCTGGAACATTTATTTTTCTCTAATGTTTAGCGCCCGGAAAGATTTACAAATGTCTTGGTATTTAGTTTCCTCTCTGCCGAGACAAAGTTTGGCGGCCAGTGCACATGTCCCTGTACAGTGGGACTTGTAATAATTCTCTCAACCTATTTCTTCAAGGCAATACAAATCTTGAATATTATGGGGCGGGGTGGGTGGGAGAGAGTGGGAGTAATAATATTTAAATTTTCACAAATATTTTATTGACCAGCGATAAGGCGGGGCTTTTGTTTTAACATCGTTCTCTCAGGACCAATGATTGTTTGAGCATACAATGATTGTTTGAGCATACAATGATTGTTTTAGCATACAATGATTGTTTGAGCATACAATGATTGTTTTAGCATACAATGATTGTTTTAGCATGCAATGATTGTTTTAGCATGCAATGATTGTTTTAGCATGCTATGATTGTTTTAGCATACAAATGATTGTTTTAGCATAAGATGATTGTTTTAGCATAAGATGATTGTTTTAGCATGCAATGATTGTTTTAGCATGCAATGATTGTTTTAGCATGCAATGATTGTTTTAGCATACAATGATTGTTTTAGCATACAATGATTGTTTTAGCATACAATGATTGTTTAAGCATACGATGATTGTTTTAGCATACGATGATTGTTTAAGCATACAATGATTGTTTTAGCATACAATGATTGTTTTAGCATACAATGATTGTTTTAGCATACAATGATTGTTTTAGCATACAATGATTGTTTAAGCATACAATGATTGTTTAAGCATACAATGATTGTTTTAGCATACAATGATTGTTTAAGCATACAATGATTGTTTTAGCATACAATGATTGTTTTAGCATACAATGATTCTTTTAACATACAATGATTGTTTTAGCATACAATGATTGTTTAAGCATACAATGATTGTTTTAGCATACAATGATTGTTTTAGCATGCAATGATTTTTTTAGCATACAATGATTCTTTTAGCATACAATGATTGTTTTAGCATACAATGATTGTTTAAGCATACAATGATTGTTTAAGCATACAATGATTGTTTTAGCATACAATGATTGTTTTAGCATACAATGATTGTTTTAGCGTACGATGGTTGTTTTAGCGTACGATGATTGTTTTAGCATACAATGATTGTTTAAGTGTCACAACAAACCTCGGGAAGATTTCCTGGAAAATATTTCTTCAAACGTCCGGGTGGCCAGATTTTTACCAACCAGAAGAACCTCAACCCCCTCCCCCCCCCCCCCCCCCACTATGTCCATTCTCTCTTCATTTCCCCACCCCCACCACCCCATAGAGGTCGCCGTCTTAACTTTTATTGCTGCGGTATTTGAAGCTGTTTTTCTCTGTGCTGATAGGCGGACAGCTGTTTTGGACGGCCTGGCTGTTTAGGACGGCTACACCAAACACCGACAGTCAGAACATTCATGGACGGCCAGAATAGTTCTAGTGCACAGATCAGAATGGACGGTCATGATGGTAACCATACAAGTAATCTCAACGTCCTACTAAGCCAGCATGGACGGCCATCTTTTACTCATGGACGGCCATCTTGGTACTCATGGACGGCCATCTTTTACTCATGGACGGCTCGATAATCTCAGGGCAGAGGGTGGTCCAATTAGCGCCCATTGTTCTAGAACTTTCTTCCCGCTCCAGTTCCTGGATTAACATGCGCCACACTTGCCACATGCCACATTTACCAACACACGTGAGAAAACTCCAGCACTGAAGTTGAAGCCGAGCTGGAAAGTCCAGGAATTTCTATCCTTGTTCCAACTCGCCCTCACACGTCAGATGTTTTAGCAGACGACAGTTGTGTCCCGGTAGACAGCCGTCATATTCTAGCAGACGACAGACGTAAAGTTCGGGTGTCCAGACTTCGGGTAGGTGATGACTTGACCTGGGGGACTTGTTTACAATCTTGACTTGACTTGACTGTGACTTTGACACACATCCCCGTACGGTGGCTGTGACGCCAAAGTTGTGACGCCGAGATTGTGACGCCGATATTGTCACTCCGTGAGTGTGACAATGACAATCTGTCACACCCATACCTCACTGCCACACCCCCACCCTCTCGGGCTATTCTCAAAAAAAAAAACATTCGCGAGTCGACGGGGCCCTATAGACGTCATCACCTTGTTCAAACATTGCAACAGCTACAAGTCCACTGGAGCTAACCTTCATTGAACACATTTCGAAACCTGTGGATTTGTTGCAGTGTGATGTGCTGTACTTCAGTGTCATGTGTTTTAGTTCAGTGGAATATAGTCTTGTTGTGTAGTTTAGTGTAATTTAGATTAATGTAATCTCTTTTGTTTAGTGTAATTTAAATAAGTCTAGTAAAATTTAAATAAGTCTAGTGTAATTTCCTATGATCTAGCTAAACGTAACGCCGTTGTATTGTGTAGAGTAGTTGTTGTATAGTGTAATGTAGTGCAGTGGTAATGGAGTGTAATTTAGTGTAATTCAATTTTCTGTAATTTAGCACACACTTTTCCCTGTGTAAAACATATGACCTTGACCTGTATTCCCCAGATGACCAGTGACCTTGACCCATCACGTGTCAATTCATTGCCCAGCAGGAAAGGTTTTATCGCAAGTTCCGGTAAGTTAACCAATAAAGTGTTATACCCACATTGTCGTATTCTATCATTTTTTAAAGTTATTTCCGGTAACCGGAAATGATACTTACACTACATATAGGATTTCTCAAAAGCCGGTAAATTGAGTAACCGGAAAGGGTTACTGTAATCAGTGGCGTAGCGAGGTCGGGTGTCACCCGGTGCGGCACTTAATGGTGTCACCCCCCCCCCCAGAGGCATAGAGACCCTTCCCAGGGACAAACTTTCAAATTTTCGATTTGCACCCCCCCCCCCCCTCAAACTTTCGATTTGCACCCCCCCTCAAGTTTTCGATTTGCGCCCCCCCCCCCCTCAAACTTTCGATTTGCACACCCCGCCTCGAGTTTTTCTCTATATATTTTGCTATTTTTTGCCTTGGTGTCACCCCCCTAAATGGTGTCACCCGGTGCGGTCCGCACCCCCCGCCCCCCCCCCCTCGCTACGCCCCTGACTGTAATTCTGATTCCTCAAACTAGTTCATACTATGATCATTTGATTTCATATGTTTTCACCTGTATCTGTTTTTTCGTTACACGAACAGTCAGCGTTTTGTCCCATACTTGGAACCGAAGTGGTGTTTACACACACCAACCCATTTATTCGCCTGATGGGTTGTTACGATTTCGCAATCTGCAGCTATTTCCGGGGTCCCCGTAGGTCTCGCTAGTCATGTTACTGGATTTCACAAGATGGCTTCACAATGTTTGGGGCTATCTGTCCCTTACACAATGTTGGCACAATGTTGGCACATATTTTCAACACCTAGCGTGACGCACATACCGCTATTCTAATTTTTCAATACACTAACCACACAGCAACTCCCCACCCCCACCCACAAACACCCCAAACTAAACCTAAAGGTGTATATGTATAAACGTTCAATCTCAAATCTGTATCTATATACACCTTCTATCCTAAATGTGTATGTGTATATACCTTCTATCCTAAATGTGTATGTGTATACAACTTCTATCCTAAATATGTATTTGTATACATCTTCTATCCTAAATAGTTTGTGTATAAACATTTTTTCCTTAATGTGTATACACCTTCTATCCTAAATGTGTATGTGTATACACCTTCTATCCTAAATGTGTATGTGTATACACCTTCTATCCTAAATGTGTATGTGTATACACCTTCTATCCTAAATGTGTATGTGTATACACCTTCTATCCTAAATGTGTATGTGTATACACCTTCTATCTTAAATGTGTATGTGTATACACCTTCTATCCTAAATTTGTGTATACACCTTCTATCCCAGACACCAACCCCATGATGGACGGCGACAGACTGAAGGAAGAATTCAAAGACGCGCAGGTAAGTTGTTGGTTCACGTAACATAGGGGCGTGTCTCAGGTGAGATCGTCATCTACTCCAGGTTTCATCTACTCGTGTCATCATGTCATCTACCTCATGTGTCATCCACCCCACGTTTCATCTACTTGTGTCATCATGTGTCATCTACTTCATGTGTCATCTATCTCATGTGTGATCTACCCCATGTGTCATCTATACGTGTCATCTACTCGTGTCACCATGTGTTATCTACCTCATGTGCCATATATTCCGTGTGTCGTTTACCTCATATCTCTTCTACCTCATGTGTCATCTATCTCATCCTTCATCTACCTCATATGTCCTTTACTTCATATGTCACTTACCTCGTGTGTCATATACTTCATGTGTCATCTACCTCATGTGTCATCTACCTCATGTGTCATCTACCTCATGTGTCATCTACCTCATCTATCAACTACGTCACGTGTCACATACCTCGTGTGTCATCTACCTCGTGTGTCGTTTACATCATTTGTCATATACCTACATTGTCATTATGTGTCATCTACCTCATGTTTTATATACCTAGTGTGTCATCTACGTAATGTGTCATCTAACTTATGTCGTGTCGTCTACCTTGTGTGTCATTACATCATGTGTCATCTACCTCATTTGTCATCCTGTCACATTATTTGACATCTAGCGCAGGCGAAGGTTTTGTTGCCTACCTGCCCATGTTTGTTGCCTACCTGTCCATGTTTGTTGCCTACCTGCCTATACTTATTGCCTACCTGCCTATATCGATTGCCTACCTGCCTATATCTATTGCCTACCTGCCTATATCTATTGCCTACCTGCCTATATTTGTTGCCTACCTGCCTATATTTGTTGCCTACCTTCCTATGTTTATTGCCTACCTGCCTATATCTATTGCCTACCTGCAGCTGAAGCAGGCAGCAAGAGACCTGTCCTCGCCACTCGACAGCCCACTGGCCACCCTGGTGTACGAGGAGAGGCCGCCAGATTACGACTCTCTGCGGGATAACACAGGTGGGTGGTGACACACAGGTGACACACAGGTGGGTGGTGACACACAGGTGGGTGGTGATACAGGTGACACACAGGTGGGTGGTGATACAGGTGACACACAGGTGGGTGGTGATACAGGTGACACACAGGTGGGTGGTGACACAGGTGGGTGGTGATACACAGGTGGGTGGTGATACAGGTGACACACAGGTGGGTGGTGATACAGGTGACACACAGGTGGGTGGTGACACAGGTTGGTGGTGACACACAGGTGGGTGGTGATACAGGTGACACACAGGTGGGTGGTGATACAGGTGACACACAGGTGGGTGGTGATACAGGTGACACACAGGTGGGTGGTGACACAGGTGGGTGGTGATACACAGGTGGGTGGTGATACACAGGTGACACACAGGTGGGTGGTGATACAGGTGACACACAGGTGGGTGGTGACACAGGTGACACACAGGTGGGTGGTGACACAGGTGACACACAGGTGGGTGGTGACACAGGTGGGTGGTGACACAGGTGACACACAGGTGGGTGGTGACATAGGTGACACACAGGTGGGTGGTGACACAGGTGACACACAGGTGGGTGGTGACACAGATGACACACAGGTGGGTGGTGACACAGGTGACACAGGTGGGTGGTGACACAGGTGACACACAGGTGGGTGGTGATACACAGGTGACACACAGGTGGGTGGTGACACAGGTGGGTGGTGACACAGGTGGGTGGTGACACAGGTGACACACAGGTGGGTGGTGACACAGGTGGGTGGTGACACAGGTGGGTGGTGACACAGGTGGGTGGTGACACCGGTGACACACAGGTGGGTGGTGACACAGGTGGGTGGTGACACAGGTGGGTGGTAACACAGGTGGCACACAGGTGGGTGGTGATACAGGTGACACACAGGTGGGTGGTGGTACAGGTGACACACAGGTGGGTCGTGACACGGGTGACACACAGGTGGGTCGTGACACAGGTGGGTGGTGACACAGGTGGATGGTGACACAGGTGACACGCAGGTGGGTGGTGGTACAGGTGGGTGGTGACACAGGTGACACGCAGGTGGGTGGTGGTACAGGTGGGTGGTGGTACAGATGGGTTGTAGTACAAATGGGTTGTAGTACAGGTAGGTGGTAGTAAGGTGGGTGGTGTCACAGGTGACAAACAGGTGGGTGTTGGTACAGGTTGGTTTGTGGCACAGGTGGGTTGTAGAGGTGGGTGGTGGTACAAGGGACACACAGGTGGGTGGTGTTACATGTGGATTGTGTATAGGTGACACACGATGGGCGGTACAGGTGGGTGGTGTAGGTGGGTTGTAGTACAGCTGGGTGGTGTTGCAGGTGGGTAGTGGTATAGGTGGGTGTTGGTACGTGTTACACACAGGTGGGTGGTTTTGCAGGTGAGATACTAAGGTGTGTTTTCTCAAACACTTGAGTTAATTAAAAAGTTTGACCCTAGCGCTGTTGTTCCAGAGGTCAAGCAGCTGGTGCCAGCACGCAGGTCCATCGCTAAGCCCCCAATCAGCTTCTCCCGCTCGTCCAGCTCCAGTTCTGAGAGCGATGACGACATCAGCCCCGTGGACCAGCTGTCACTGCTCCGGACCATCGAGAGCCTGAAGCAGGAGCAGGAGAGGATGCGACAGCTACAGGAGGACCACGACAAGCATCTCAAGGAGCTGTTGGAGCGGGAGGTAGCCGGGGTGGGGGGAGACGTGGGGGGGGGGGGTGGGGGAGACGTGGGGTGGGGGAGACGTGGGGTGGGGGAGACGTGGGGTGGGGGAGATGTGGGGTGGGGGAGACATGGGGTGGGCGAGACGTGTGGTGGGGGAGACGTGGGTTTGGGTGTGTTGGGGATGAGACTTGCGTGGAAGGGGTAAGCTTTTAAATGTGTAGCTCATTAAATTGTTTGAATGATTGAAGCTCACGATGTAGATTGAATGAGTGAAGCTAAGATTTGAGATTGTATGAACGATAGAAGCAGAGCCTATAAACTGCTTGAATGATTGAAGCTGAAGCTGTATATTGCTTGAATGATTGAAGCTGAGGCTGTAGATTGCTTGAATGATTGAAGCTGATGATGTAGATTGAATGATTGAAGCCATTGATTGCTTGAATGATTGAAGATGATCAAGTAAATTGTTTGAATGATTGAAGCTGATGATGTGGATTGTTTGAATGATTGAAGCCGTAGATTGTTGACGTCTCGACCATCTCCACAGCCGTGTGTCCACAAGAGACTCGAGTCTATCCGCAACAGCAACCGCTTGAGGAAACCTTCGCACGGTTACGCTAACGCCAGCAACAGTCCACTGGTACAACAACATCTTTCATCTTTCTCTGGTTCAGGTACCACGGGTAGGGGGGGGGGGGGGGGTAAATGGTGATTGGTTTAAGGGGGTGTCAATTTGGGGCAGGCAAGATCTTTCTGGTGACTTACAAAAATTTTGCTCTTATAGTCCTAACTTAGATCTTTTAGGTGTTTCTGTTTATTTTGTGTTGGCTTTGGTGCTTGATCACGTGGCTTTAGTATCTAACAAAGTTTAGTTCAACAACGTGATCTATCACAGTCACACGTGATCTATCACGGTGACACGTGATCAACTGTCAGTACATGTTCGATGACCTCACCCTCCCCTGTGATGACGTTATGTGCCCTATATTTAGGCCCAGGCCGTGTTCACGGAGGAGCACATCTATGTGCAGCTGGAGCAGCTCTACGCCAACTTCCACCGCCTCCACTTCCCCACCAAGACCATCCAGAGTGTGCTGGGCCACGCCAAGAAAGATGGCGGCTACTACGACGCCATCGCTCTCAGTGAGATTAGCTCGCTGAAGGAGACGAACATCAAGCTGAGGAAGAAGGTCAGTGATGATTGTAGGTCTAAAGATTGTAGGTGTAAAGATTGTAGGTCTAAAGATTGTAGGTGTAAAGATTGTAGGTCTAAAGATTGTAGGTCTAAAGATTGTAGGTCTAAAGATTGTAGGTCTAAAGGTTGTAGGTCTAAAGGTTGTAGGTCTAAAGGTTGTAGGTGTAAAGATTGTAGGTCTAAAGATTGTAGGTCTAAAGATTGTAGGTCTAAAGGTTGTAGGTCTAAAGGTTGTAGGTTTAAAGATTGTAGGTCTAAAGATTGTAGGTGTAAAGATTGTAGGTCTAAAGATTGTAGGTGTAAAGATTGTAGGTCTAAAGATTGTAGGTCTAAAGATTGTAGGTCTAAAGATTGTAGGTCTAAAGGTTGTAGGTCTAAAGGTTGTAGGTTTAAAGATTGTAGGTCTAAAGATTGTAGGTGTAAAGATTGTAGGTCTAAAGATTGTAGGTGTAAAGATTGTAGGTCTAAAGATTGTAGGTCTAAAGATTGTAGGTCTAAAGATTGTAGGTCTAAAGATTGTAGGTCTAAAGATTGTAGGTGTAAAGATTGTAGGTCTAAAGATTGTAGGTGTAAAGATTGTAGGTCTAAAGATTGTAGGTCTAAAGATTGTAGGTCTAAAGATTGTAGGTCTAAAGATTGTAGGTCTAAAGATTGTAGGTCTAAAGATTGTAGGTCTAAAGATTGTAGGTCTAAAGATTGTAGGTCTAAAGATTGTAGGTCTAAAGATTGTAGGTCTAAAGATTGTAGGTCTAAAGATTGTAGGTCTAAAGATTGTAGGTCTAAAGATTGTAGGTCTAAAGATTGTAGGTCTAAAGATTGTAGGTCTAAAGGTTGTAGGTCTAAAGGTTGTAGGTCTAAAGATTGTAGGTGTAAAGATTGTAGGTCTAAAGATTGTAGGTCTAAAGATTGTAGGTCTAAAGATTGTAGGTCTAAAGATTGTAGGTGTAAAGATTGTAGGTGTAAAGATTGTAGGTCTAAAGATTGTAGGTCTAAAGATTGTAGGTCTAAAGATTGTAGGTGTAAAGATTGTAGGTGTAAAGATTGTAGGTGTAAAGATTGTAGGTCTAAAGATTGTAGGTCTAAAGATTGTAGATCCATTTAACCCTGCACATGTCCATCTAAACAATTCCAGATCTCAGAACTAGAAGAGCAGCTTTCAGCCAAACCAACCAGACCCCACTTCGGACAGACCCCGCCTCCGTTCGGCATGATCCCGCCCCCATTTGGCATGACCTCGCCCCCGTTTGGAATGACCTCGCCCCCATTCGGCATGACCCCGCCCCTTCCCTGCTCCCAGATGAAGTCTGCCAAGTCTGAGGGTCGTCTGGATAAAGTGGGGCTGACACCAGAACCTGAGAACCGTTCCAAGTTTGTAGCAGGTCAGTTCTCATCAGTTAATTAAGTTGTCATCAGACTTGTCATTTAAGTTGTCATCAGACTTGTCACTAATGTTGTCATCAGACTTGTCATTAAAGTTGTCACCAGACTTGTCATGAACCTTACCATCCCAGTCCTCAAATAACACAATGCCCCAGCTGTGTCAAGTGTTGTCTACTGCCCCAGCTGTGTCAAGTGTTGTCTACTGCCCCAGCTGTGTCAAGTGTTGTCTACTGCCCCAGCTGTGTCAAGTGTTGTCTACTGTCCATGTCTGTCCCCAGGTCGACCCACCTCTCCCCTGCCCCTCCCCATCGTCCCCCAGGAGATCCGCCCCGTGGAGATCACCTTCAGGTGGACCATCACCGACTACTCCAAGAAACTGAGGGACGAGCAGATCCGTGGGCTCAAGGAATCTTCCAGCCCCTTCTACCTCAGCCACTGTGGCTACAGGTCAGTGGACACGTGAGTGGTGGCTGGTCACGTGAGTGGTGACTGGTCACGTGAGTGGTGACTGGTCACGTGAGTGGTGGCTGGTCACGTGAGTGGTGACTGGACACGTGAGTGGTGACGTGAGTGGTGACTGGTCACGTGAGTGGTGGCTGGTCACGTGAGTGGTGACTGGTCACGTGAGTGGTGACTGGTCACGTGAGTGGTGACGTGAGTGGTGACTGGTCACGTGAGTGGTGACTGGTCACGTGAGTGGTGACTGGTCACGTGAGTGGTGACTGGTCACGTGAGTGGTGACTGGTCACGTGAGTGGTGACTGGACACGTGAGTGGTGACGTGAGTGGTGACTGGTCACGTGAGTGGTGACTGGTCACGTGAGTGGTGACTGGACACGTGAGTGGTGGCTGGTCACGTGAGTGGTGACTGATCACGTGAGTGGTGACTGGTCACGTGAGTGGTGACTGGTCACGTGAGTGGTGACTGGTCACGTGAGTGGTGACTGGTCACGTGAGTGGTGACTGGACACGTGAGTGGTGACTGGTCACGTGAGTGGTGACGTGAGTGGTGACTGGTCACGTGAGTGGTGACGTGAGTGGTGACTGGTCACGTGAGTGGTGGCTGGTCACGTGAGTGGTGACTGGACACGTGAGTGGTGACTGGTCACGTGAGTGGTGACTGGTCACGTGAGTGGTGACTGGTCACGTGAGTGGTGACTGGACACGTGAGTGGTGACTGGTCACGTGAGTGGTGACGTGAGTGGTGACTGGTCACGTGAGTGGTGACGTGAGTGGTGACTGGTCACGTGAGTGGTGGCTGGTCACGTGAGTGGTGACTGGTCACGTGAGTGGTGACGTGAGTGGTGACTGGACACGTGAGTGGTGACTGGTCACGTGAGTGGTGACTGGTCACGTGAGTGGTGGCTGGTCACGTGAGTGGTGACTGGTCACGTGAGTGGTGACGTGAGTGGTGACTGGTCACGTGAGTGGTGACGTGAGTGGTGGCTGGTCACGTGAGTGGTGGCTGGTCACGTGAGTGGTGGCTGGTCACGTGAGTGGTGGCTGGTCACGTGAGTGGTGACTGGTCACGTGAGTGGTGACTGGACACGTGAGTGGTGACTGGACACGTGAGTGGTGACTGGACACGTGAGTGGTGACTGGTCACGTGAGTGGTGACTGGTCACGTGAGTGGTGACTGGTCACGTGAGTGGTGACTGGTCACGTGAGTGGTGACTGGTCACGTGTGTGAACTTTTACAAGAAAATATGTTCTCTAACAAAATTTCAAAATGTTCTACGTGAATGGTACTACAATGTTTTAATAACCCAACCCTTGCTACGTAAATGGTGCTACTATGTTCTAACCTCCCCCCCCCCCCCCGCCCCACCCTCTGTGTTGAGCAGGGCCCAAATGGAAGCCTACCTGAACGGAAACGGTACCGCCACTAACAGGTGCATGTCCGTGTTCCTGCGGATCTTAAAAGGCGACTTTGACCGTCATTTGAAGTGGCCAGTCAACTTGCAGTTTGTTGTCATCCTCGTCAACCAATCAGGTAACGTTTTACTCGCTGTATGCACTCACGGCACTTTTGATTGGAGGGTTTCTATCGTAATGTGTTGTCTAGCAGTGGATTTCTTACTTTAATGTAAAGTGTTCACACACACACAACCCCGTTGGTACACATACAAATAAATATACTTCTGTTCCCCAGGGAACCACAGCGATTCCCTGAAGGCCGGCGGGAACCAGTTCCAGTACACGAAGCCGTGTGGGGTGGCTGACGCCGAGAGCGACTGCTGGGGTCTCATCGAGTTCGTCTCCCACGACATGATCCGGCAGCGGCAGTACATCCGGGACGACAGGATCATCCTCAAGTGCCGGGTCATGTTCCTGCCTTAGGGGGGAGGGGCGAGGGGAGGGGGTCCATGTGTGGTGTCATGTTGACCTCATGTGGCCCTATGTTGTGTAACTTGACCGGTGATTGTGGTTAGCCACAAAGTGGACAAGATTGTTTAACTTGCTGTCATGATTGGTGAAGTCATGATTGAAGTCAGTGATTGGTGAAGTCAGTGATTGGTTAGGTCAATGATTGGTGAGGTCAATGATTGGTTAGGGCAATGATTGGTGAGGTCAATGATTGGTGAGGTCAATGATTGGGGAGGTCAATGATTGGTGAAGTCATGATTGAAGTCAATGATTGTTGAAGTCAATGATTGAACCCTGGGCAGTACCACATCACGTAATTTATGCAGCAACATAGACATAAATCAGGTGATTGGTACACATCATCTTAGCTATAAATAGAACCATAGGCAGCTCAAAATACTTGTGTTGGTGCCAACTATAATCTATTTGAATATAAATTGTGAATGTTCTTTTATAAAACATTCTTCTAATATGTAGCCCTTCTGAGATGTTCCCATACATGTAATTATGGTATGTTGCCCAAAAAGTCTGCTAGTGAGTTGATCTCTGTATACTTTTGGTATGTTTCTCTCTGTATACTTTTGGTATGTTGTCCTGTGTATACTTTTGGTATGTTTTCCTATGTATACATTTGGTATGTTTTACTGTGTATACTTTTGGTATGTTTTACTGTGTATACTTTTGGTATGTTTTACTGTGTATAGTTCTGGTATGTTTTCCTGTGTATACTTTTGATATGTTTTACTGTGTATACTTTTGGTATGTTTTACTGTGTATAGTTCTAATATGTTTTCCTGTGTATACTTTTGGTATGTTTTACTGTGTATACTTTTAGTATGTTTTACTGTGTATACTTTTGGTATGTTTTACTGTGTACACTTTTCGTATGTTTTACTGTGTATAGTTCTAATATGTTTTCCTGTGTATACTTTTGGTATGTTTTACTATGTATACTTTTAGTATGTTTTACTGTGTATACTTTTGGTATGTTTTACTGTGTACACTTTTGGTATGTTTTACTGTGTATAGTTCTGGTATGTCGTCCAGTTGTAGAAGCTACATTATGGTGTTTATGAACTGTATGTTGTGAATCACCAAATTATGCAGCCCAATTAGCTGATGTCATTGTGTCAATTTTTTTTTTTTACTTTTATAAAGAAAATGTTTTTTATTTATATTTGGCTGCGGGTCGGCAAACGCATCAGATCTTTCAAGATTTTGATTTTACTTGAAAATGTCAGCAGCATTTCATAAACCATATTAGTGTCAACATCATTTCATAAACCATATTAGTGTCAACATCATTTCATAAACTATTTTAGTGTCAACATCATTTCATAAACCATTTTAGTGTCAACATCATTTCATAAACTATTTTAGTGTCAACATCATTTCATAAACCATTTTAGTGTCAACATCATTTCATAAACTATTTTAGTGTCAACATCATTTCATAAACCATTTTAGTGTCAACATCATTTCATAAACTATTGTAGTGTCAACATCATTTCATAAACTATTTTAGTGTCAACATCATTTCATAAATTATTTTAGTGTCAACATCATTTCATAAACCATATTAGTGTCAACATCATTTCATAAACTATTTTAGTGTCAACATCATTTTATAAACCATTTTAGTGTCAACATCATTTCATAAACTATTTTAGTGTCAACATCATTTTATAAACCATTTTAGTGTCAACATCATTTCATAAACTATTTTAGTGTCAACATCATTTCATAAACCATTTTAGTGTCAACATCATTTCATAAACCATGTAAGGGTCAACATAATTTCAAAAGCATTTATTTTGACTGCCAACATTTTAAAATTTTGTCGTCAATTTATAAACATCATTGAAAATGTTGTATGCTGGCATAATTTTATTGACATGTTTGGTCTACATCATCTTACTGATTACATTTTTTATCTGTCGCCTAAATAATGTTGAATAAAAATATTGTATCAATGCGGTTAAATGTGAACATTTTATTTTGAAGTTTGAAAAATCCATGACAGTTTCTGTTGACTGACAGACACATTTGGGCAACAAGTGACAGTTCAAACAACAGCAGTGACGTGACAGGTTGGGCTACGTTAATTATCACACCTGGTTCACGTTAATTATCACAACTTTTTATTCAGTTGTGGTTGAGAAAACTGATTGGCATAAGCTCATGTCATCTATCACAGACAGCAAACATGTTAGACAATAAGTCTCTATCAAGGGGAGGGAAGTCCAATTATCCACAGTATTGTTAAGATTAAGCTGTTGAATGTTCTACAGCAATTGTTGGATGTCAGTTGTAGAGTTGGGTTGTATGACGTCAGTTGTTGGGTGGTATGACGTCAGTTGTTGGGTGGTATGACGTCACTTGTAGGCACTAAAGCTAATACTGAATGCAAACTTTAAAAACACGAACAAAATTTTCACTGTACAACAACACTAACAACAGCTTTATACAAATACCTCAGTCCAACCTACCCCCCCCCCCACACACACACACGTACACTTGTCGTTACAAACCATTCGTAACTCAGTCACCACAACCCACTCCCCCACACATACAGCCCCCCCCCCCCCACACACACACATAGATGTCCTCTCCTTCCCCCACACATCTGGTCACCATGTTTTTAACACTGACCTACGCTGTGACCTGATGCGCACTCAAAAAAAAAAACAAAAAAAAGTTTTAGTTTTGGAAGAAAATGGTTGTAGTCGTCTATGGTAGAGTCGCTAGCGCCTGACCATTGGGCCTTGTGTCGTGTTGATCGCCCTTTATTTCATGTGATTCATGAGAGTGATCGCCCTTTATTTCATGTGATTCATGAGAGTGATCGCCCTTTATTTCATGTGATTCATGAGAGTGATCGCTTTTTATTTCATCTGATTCATGAGAGTGATCGCCCTTTATTTCATGTGATTCATGAGAGTGATCGCTTTTTATTTCATCTGATTCATGAGAGTGATCGCCCTTTATTTCATGTGATTCATGAGAGTGATCGCCCTTTATTTCATCTGATTCATGAGAGTGATCGCCCCTTTTCTTTTCTTCTTCTTGGTGGTTTGCAAGGCCCGAGCTTTTAGCGGTTTCATCTTTAGGGTTGTCAGGCTGGTTGTCCTGATGGTTGTCAGCATGGTTGTCATAACGGTGGTCTGAGGGATGGTTGAGTTTGTGACCTGGTTTACTTTGTGATGGGTCTCTCTCGTCTGAGTCATGAGCATCCACCAGTTTCGATCTGGGTTGGGAGGTGTTGCTGTTTTCCAGCCGGACACTTTCCACTGGCCGGACGCTTTCCACTGGCCGGACACTTTCCGATGGCCGGACACTTTCCACTGTACGGACACTTTCCACTGGCCGGACACTTTCCGATGGCCGGACACTTTCCGATGGCCGGACACTTTCCACTGTACGGACACTTTCCGATGGCCGGACACTCTCCATCGAAGCAACTTTGCTAGACAACGACGATTGATTCAATAGTCTCAACCCCAGGCCAGTAGCCGGGGGTCGGGGCGGGAGGGGCCCCCTCTCCAGCCAGAACTGGGCCCGCTGTAGCAGGTATTCCCGACCCTGCACGAAAGACCCGAGAATGTCGTCCTGCTCAGCGCCGTCTGCAAGAAAGTTAAATCAAGAACATTGCTGTCCACTGTACTCACTGCTAACAACGTTTAGGAAAGTTAAGTCAAGAACACTGTTATCCACTGTACTCACTTTTAACAACGTTTTAAAATCTTAATTAATTTTAATGGACTATTCAATACAGACTGAAATAAACAAAATTAAACAAGCTGCACACAAAGGATAAACCCACTACCCCATAAATCCACCTTATAAACCCACTACCCCAGGGAGTCTAGAACATTTCCAGACTTAACAATCTCAGAACGTTTAAAAAGTTTCAAGAACATAAAGCCAGGGGACTTGAGTTGACCCAAACATTAAGTGGGACACAGCTACAAACTTGACGCGTAACGTTACGATAACAGAACTAGCCAATCAGCTGCTAGCAAACCTAACCCACCAATCAGCTGCTAGCAAACCTAACCCACCAATCATCTGCTAGCAAACCTAACCACCAATGAGCGGACTTACCGAGCGAGCCAATCATTTTGTCCATGTATTTTTTATCCCTGTACAACTCCTCCAGAAGTTTTCTCAACTTGAGGTCATCGATCTGGTCCAGCTGGGATTTGAACACAGGATCCCAGAACTGGCTGGCCTGCGTGGTCGAGTCGCTAGTCTTCTGACCCGGCATGTTGTAGCTCCAGGCTAGAGCCCGACCCCCGGGCGCAGTGGGTGCTGCCTGCCCCAAGTCCTGGGATCAAAGTTTGGGGAATGTTAAAACTTGTCCCTACAGCATGTGGAGACATTCAGTCAAAGTTTGGGGAATGTTAAAACTTGTCCCTACAGCATGTGGAGACATTCAGTCAAAGTTTGGGGAATCTTAAAACTTGTCCCTACAGCATGTGGAGACATTCAGTCAAAGTTTGGGGAATCTTAAAACTTGTCCCTACAGCATGTGGAGACATTCAGTCAAAGTTTGGGGAATCTTAAAACTTGTCCCTACAGCATGTGGAGACATTCAGTCAAAGTTTGGGGAATCTTAAAACTTGTCCCTACACCATGTGGAGACCTTCAGAACTACACGTGTGTAGGTCTGTGTGTGTCACGTGGTCTACACGTGTGTAGGTCTGTGTGTGTCACGTGATCTACACGTGTGTAGGTCTGTGTGTGTCACGTGGTCTACACATGTGTAGGTCTGTGTGTGTCACGTGGTCTACACGTGTGTAGGTCTGTGTGTGTCACGTGATCTACACGTGTGTAGGTCTGTGTGTGTCACGTGGTCTACACGTGTGTAGGTCTGTGTGTGTCACGTGGTCTACACGTGTGTAGGTCTGTGTGTGTCACGTGGTCTACACGTGTGTAGGTCTGTGTGTGTGTGTGTGTGTGTCACGTGGTCTACAGGTGTGTCGGTGTGTGTGTGTGTTTCTGTGCCCCACCCATCTAGCTGCATAGCAACCACCTGTCCACACACACCATAGGTGAGATGGGAGACGTTTTTCTGTGGGGGAGGGGGGGGGCAATTCTTCTCGAGACAGTCATTGACGTCAGACTACACACGTGACTACCATATACATTTACATCAATATTTGGAACCAAAAATTGTGGCACTATAACATTAACTTTAAACAGAGGCATTGACACATAAAAACTGACCCACTATCCTAGACACACCAACATAGACACACCAACATAGACACACTAACATAGACATACCTGACCCTCCCCTTCATGGCTGGCCATATTTCGACCATCACCATGGCGACCATCACCATAGCGACCATCCTGCCACGACCAATGGGGTTGTCCATTTTGACCTGTACATTGGTGGAAACATTTGTGTTGGTCAAACATTGTGTTGGTGAAACATTGTGTTGGTCGAACATTATGTTGGTCAAACATTATGTTGGTCAAACATTATGTTGGTTAAACATTATGTTGGTCAAACATCATGTTGGTTTAACATTATGTTGGTCAAACATTATGTTGGTCAAATATTGTGTTGGTCAAACATTGTGTTGGTCAAACATTGTGTTGGTCGAACATTATGTTGGTCAAACAGTATGTTGGTCAAACATTGTGATGGGCAAACATTGTGTTGGTCGAACATTATGTTGGTCAAACAGTATGTTGGTCAAACATTATGTTGGTCAAACATTATGTTGGTCAAACATTATGTTGGTCAAACATTATGTTGGTCAAGCATTATGTTGGTCAAACATTATGTTGGTCAAACATTTGTGTGTTCTAAGATTGTGTTGGTCAAACATTATGTTGGTCAAACATTATGTTGGTCAAACATTATGTTGGTCAAACATTATGTTGGTCAAACATTGTGTTGGTCAAACATTATGTTGGTCAAACATTATGTTGGTCAAACATTATGTGTTCTAAGATTGTGTTGGTCAAACATTATGTTGGTCAAACATTATGTTGGTCAAACATTATGTTGGTCAAACATTATGTGTTCTAAGATTGTGTTGGTCAAACATTATGTTGGTCAAACATTGTGTTGGTCAAACATTATGTTGGTCAAACATTATGTTGGTCAAACATTATGTTGGTCAAACATTATGTTGGTCAAACATTATGTTGGTCAAACATTATGTTGGTCAAACATTGGTCAAACATTGTGTTGGTCAAACATTGTGTTGGTCAAACATTATGTTGGTCAAACATTATGTTGGTCAAACATTGTGTTGGTCAAACATTATGTGTTCTAAGATTGTGTTGGTCAAACATTATGTTGGTCAAACATTGTGTTGGTCAAACATTATGTTGGTCAAACATTATGTTGGTCAAACATTATGTTGGTCAAACATTATGTTGGTCAAACATTATGTTGGTCAAACATTATGTTGGTCAAACATTGGTCAAACATTGTGTTGGTCAAACATTGTGTTGGTCAAACATTATGTTGGTCAAACATTATGTTGGTCAAACATTGTGTTGGTCAAACATTATGTGTTCTAAGATTGTGTTGGTCAAACATTATGTTGGTCAAACATTGTGTTGGTCAAACATTATGTTGGTCAAACATTATGTTGGTCAAACATTATGTTGGTCAAACATTATGTTGGTCAAACATTATTTTGGTCAAACATTATGTTGGTCAAACATTATTTTGGTCAAACATTATGTTGGTCAAACATTATGTTGGTCAAACATTATGTTGGTCAAACATTATGTTGGTCAAACATTGCGTTGGTCAAACATTATGTTGGTCAACGGTCAAACATTATGTTGGTCAAACATTTGTGTGTTCTAAGATTGTGTTGGTCAAACATTATGTTGGTCAAACATTGTGCTGGTCAAACATTATGTGTTCTAAGATTGTGTTGGTCAAACATTATGTTGGTCAACGGTCAAACATTATGTTGGTCAAACATTGTGTTGGTCAAACATTATGTTGGTCAAACATTATGTTGGTCAAACATTATAATGGTCAAACATTATGTTGGTCAAACATTTGTGTGTTCTAAGATTGTGTTGGTCAAACATTATGTTGGTCAAACATTGTGTTGGTCAAACATTATGTTGGTCAAACATTGTGCTGGTCAAACATTATGTGTTCTAAGATTGTGTTGGTCAAACATTATGTTGGTCAACGGTCAAACATTATGTTGGTCAAACATTGTGTTGGTCAAACATTATGTTGGTCAAACATTATGTTGGTCAAACATTATGTTGGTCAAACATTTGTGTGTTCTAAGATTGTGTTGGTCAAACATTATGTTGGTCAAACATTGTGTTGGTCAAACATTATGTTGGTCAAACATTATGTTGGTTAAACATTATGTTGGTCAAACATTATGTTGGTCAAATATTGTGTTGGTCAAACATTATGTTGGTCAAACATTATGTTGGTCAAACATTATGTGTTCTAAGATTGTGTTGACCACAAGAGCAGATTCAGACATGGAGAACACGACTTACGGCCATTTTGTATCCTCTGAAGAAACGCCTTATCTCTCTACTTACGTCCATTTTGTATCCTCTGAAGAAACGCCTTATCTCTCTTCATGCCCTCCAGGGTTCCCTGTGATTGGCTGAACTTTGACCTCTGTGCTCTGGTTGGCTGATATAATCTGTTGAACATCCCATGTCTGATTGGACCTAAAACCTGAGGTCTGCATAGAACAAAGACAATTGTTTTCACAAGGTCTCAATGTACATATTGCGGCTAATGAAACTCTATAGGTCTCACGACTAAAGACTAATAGACGTTTATTGCTTATCTAGTTGTTAATAGAAATTCCTAAAAAAAAACATAATGATAATTCGTTTACTGGTGTAGTTGTGTGCTTGGTTCGTCTGTCAGTTCGTGCTGTCCTTCCATCATGATTGATGCGTCAACTGTTTCATATGGTCGACCGTCTGTTGCACGTAGTTGACCGTCTGTAGCACGTAGTTGACCGCCTGTTGCAGGAAGTTGACCGCCTGTGGCAGGAAGTTGACCGCCTGTGGCAGGAAGTTGACCGCCTGTGGCAGGAAGTTGACCGTTTGTTGCAGGTGGTGACCGTTCTGGAACTGGCCCAACCAACAAGGTCTGGAAATAAAGAGTTTGTAGCAGGAGTAAAAAAAAGTTTGACCCCGGCATTGCCAGGGTTTAACCTGACCTTGAATTTAACCTGACCTTGCCCAGGGTTTAACCTGACCTTGCCCAGGGTTTAACCTGACCTTGCCCAGGGTTTAACCTGACCTTGCCCAGGGTTTAACCTGACCTTGCCCAGGGTTTAACCTGACCTTGCCAGGGTTTAACATGACCTCGAATTTAACCTGAGCGTGCCAGGGTTTAACCTGACCAGGGTTTAGCCTCACCTTGCCTGTTGTACCATCACCGTCCTTCGACCATCTGCCAGACGTGAAGTTGACGTCAGCCTTGCCCGTGTGAGCAGGTCTATTCAGTTTAACCGCACGTGCATCCACACGTGCAAGCGGCACGCTAATGTCTCCAGGCCGCAGCCTTGACCTCCCATGACCCTTCTGGTTTTTGGACTCAATGCTAGCGCCAATCAACAGTTTGTTGAGCTGTCTTCTGTCTGCTGTCTTCACACGTTTCCTGTGCTGATGACGTCATGACAACAGTTAGGTCAAGGGCAAAGACTAGAAAGTATGGCAAACACACCAGGACACACCGCGACACACCGCGACACACCACCAAGACACACCAAGACTCACCAAGACACACCAACAAGACACACCAACAAGACACTCCAAAAAGACACACCAACAAGACACACCACCAAACCACACCAAGACACAAGACCAAGACACACCACCAAGGCACACCAAGACACACCGCGACACACCACCAAGACTAGCCACCAAGACACACTAAGACTTACAAAGACACACCACCAAGACACACCACCAAGACACACCAACAAGACACACCAACAAGACACACCAACAAGACACACCAACAAGACACACCACCAAGACACAAGACACACCACCAAGACACACCGAGACACACCACGTTACCTTGTGTCTGGATCCAGCCTCCCCCGTGCTGTCCTGACCTTCTAGAAGCGTCTGACGTCTCTCAGTCAGTCTAGAACCTTCGTCCTTCTGTAGGCCCAGAGCTGGTTGCTGGTAAAGGTCAAAACAAGAGTTACACAGCTAGACGCAACTACACATACACACACAGATAACACACAAACTGTCGATATGATCTCGCCAGAAAGCACATATGGATGATGTGGATAAACTAAACGCAAAAAAGCGGGTAATCCACACACTCCATTTTGTTCCATGTTTAAAGCCCATCCATTTGGAAACCGTTCTTTTAAAACAACTCACAGTCAATCCAGCAGAAGAGCTTGTATTGTCCAACACTTTCCTCCCTCCCCTCTCCCCACGGGCTATATCAGCACTAGCTGATATAACACATTCACTCCCTGTTATAAGAACATCCCTCTCAGCCTCAGAGTGTTCTGTCCTCCCAAAAAACAGCCTCTCGTAGTCAACAAAAGTTTTGCTGGAACCTTCCTTTGTCCCAAACCATTTCAAGTGTTGGGACTCTGTGGGGTGCGTCGTGAGCATGGAGAGGTACATGAGAAACTTCTAGAAATGTTCCCAAATAACAGAATCTTGTTCTTTTTTTAATTTCTGCTGTCTGTGTAGTTGCTTTGTGCCGGAATTTTTCTTTTAAGTACAACACATTTCACTTCTTCCAGAGAACGATTGATAAAATAACTGACACATTAAAATCAAGTGACAAAATGAAGAACACAAAAGTGACTCAAACGACTAAAACCAAATCCAAGTAGCAGCAGCAACATTAAATCAACGCGACAACAACACGTCCTGTTCACGTGACTCTAGCCTCAACACCAGCCCGTCACGTGACTCGACCCCCCCCCCCCCCCCCACGTTGATCCAATACTCGACTCCCACACGGGGAAACTTGTTCAGTTTGGTATTGACGGCTGGCTGGCGTTCGATCAGTTAGGATTAACTAGGATTGTCGTTTAGGATTAACGAGGATTGTCGCTTAGGATTAACTAGGATTGTCTAGCTGCTAGAGATCAGCACGGACATAAATCCTGGCATTCAATTTGTTGTGGGGGTGGTAGTGGGGTAGGACTGGTAGTGGGGGTGGTAGTGGGGTAGGACTGGTAGTGGGGGTGGTAGTGGGGTAGGACTGGTAGTGGGGGTGGTAGTGGGGTAGGACTGGTAGTGGGGGTGGTAGTGGGGTAGGACTGGTAGTGGGGGTGGTAGTGGGGTAGGACTGGTAGTGGGGGTGGTAGTGGGGTAGGACTGGTGGTGGTAGTGTGGGTGTAGTGGGACTAGGGATGTTAGTGGGAGTGAGATTGGGGGGGGGGCTGGTAGTTGAAGGGGTTCGCTGTGTTGTGATAGCTACCTTGTCATTCAATGTGGCACCTATTAGTGTCTGCCTTCTGCCCAGTAGACCTGCTTGTGCCCCGCCCACCAATGTCTGCCTTCTGCCCAATATGCCTCCCAATGCCCCTTCTCCTGTGAGTGAGGTCTCTGCCTTCAGGGCAGTAGAGTGTGGAGCAGTCGATGATACATTTGGGCTCGACTTCATCAAAGTCTGTGGACAGTATCCCGTGTTAAGTTTTGATGTTACAAGCGTGATACAACACATCCTCATTGGAAACCCCTGACTCACCATGCCACCAGCATTATCTGCCCCTGACTCACCATACCACCAGCATTATCTGCCCCTGCTAACCCCTGACTCACCATACCACCAGCATTATCTGCCCCTGCTAAACCCTGACTCACCATACCACCACCATTATCTGCCCCTGCTAAACCCTGACTCACCATACCACCACCATTATCTGCCCCTGCTAACCCCTGACTCACCATACCACCATCATTATCTGCCCCTTCTAACCCCTGACTCACCATGCCATCATCATTATCTGCCCCTTCTACCCCTGACTGACCATGCCATCAGCATTATCTGCCCCTGCTAACCCCTGACTCACCATACCACCAGCATTATCTGCCCCTGCTAACCCCTGACTCACCATACCACCAGCATTATCTGCCCCTGCTAACCCCTGACTCACCATACCACCACCATTATCTGCCCCTGCTAACCCCTGACTCACCATACCACCATCATTATCTGCCCCTTCTAACCCCTGACTCACCATGCCATCATCATTATCTGCCCCTTCTACCCCTGACTGACCATGCCATCAGCATTATCTGCCCCTGCTAACCCCTGACTCACCATACCACCAGCATTATCTGCCCCTGCTAACCCCTGACTCACCATACCACCAGCATTATCTGCCCCTGCTAACCCCTGACTCACCATACCACCACCATTATCTGCCCCTGCTAACCCCTGACTCACCATACCACCATCATTATCTGCCCCTTCTAACCCCTGACTC
The DNA here is from genome assembly GCF_028476545.2 of Physella acuta. Lineage (NCBI taxonomy): Eukaryota > Metazoa > Mollusca > Gastropoda > Physidae > Physella > Physella acuta. Next base: position 543,724 of record NW_026731537.1, read on the forward strand.
ACCATGCCATCATCATTATCTGCCCCTTCTACCCCTGACTGACCATGCCATCAGCATTATCTGCCCCTGCTAACCCCTGACTCACCATACCACCAGCATTATCTGCCCCTGACAACTTCATCAGTTCCTGGTGTTGTTTGAGCTCGTTCTCCAGCTCGTTGAACCTCTGAAAGGTCAAGGTCAAAGTTGAATTGAGTGACAACGATACCATATCCAAGTCCTCCTCTCCTGAACCTCCCCAACATGACTCACAAACTCCTCCCCTCCCCTCCCCTACTCACAAACTCCTCCCCTCCCCTACTCACAAACTCCCCCCACCCCTCCCCTACTCACAAACTCCCCCCACCCCTCCCCTACTCACAAACTCCTCCCCTCCCCTACTCACAAACTCCCCCCACCCCTCCCCTACTCACAAACTCCCCCCACCCCTCCCCTACTCACAAACTCCCCCCACCCCTCCCCTACTCACAAACTCCTCCCCTCCCCTACTCACAAACTCCCCCCACCCCTCCCCTACTCACAAACTCCTCCCCTCCCCTACTCACAAACTCCCCCCACCCCTCCCCTACTCACAAACTCCTCCCCTCCCCTACTCACAAACTCCCCCCACCCCTCCCCTACTCACAAACTCCCCCCACCCCTCCCCTACTCACAAACTCCTCCCCTCCCCTACTCACAAACTCCCCCCACCCCTCCCCTACTCACACTCCTCCCCTCCCCTACTCACAAACTCCCCCCACCCCTCCCCTACTCACAAACTCCTCCCCTCCCCTACTCACAAACTCCCCCCACCCCTCCCCTACTCACAAACTCCTCCCCTCCCCTACTCACAAACTCCCCCCACCCCTCCCCTACTCACAAACTCCTCCCCTCCCCTACTCACAAACTCCCCCCTCCCCTCCCCTACTCACAAACTCCCACCACCCCTCCCCTACTCACAAACTCCCCCCACCCCTCCCCTACTCACAAACTCCTCCCCTCCCCTACTCACAAACTCCCCCCTCCCCTCCCCTACTCACAAACTCCCACCACCCCTCCCCTACTCACAAACTCCCCCCACCCCTCCCCTACTCACAAACTCCTTCCCTCCCCTACTCACAAACTCCCCCCACCCCTCCCCTACTCACAAACTCCTCCCCTCCCCTCCCCTACTCACAAACTCCTCCTCTGATGTCCTAAACCTCCCCTCCCCCCGACTGTCCAACACTCCCTGCTCCTGTAGCTGTTGTCTGGCTGTCGTGTAGTGCTGATACTGGGAGAAATATGGGATGTCTGCAGACCCCCCGGGCTCACTACCCCCGGGGTGACGGCTCCTGTGATCCAGAGGGTGGACTTTCTTGTCGCTGAATGGGGGTGGGGAGATAAAAATATGTGGCTCAATCATCACGCTGAGACGTTCACAAACAGACATACACAACACACATATATGGACAACACGCGGACAATAACATACGTTCATCAAAAATTAGGACGTCTTAAAACCAACATACGACCCACGTACGATAAAACCAACATACGTCCCACGTACGATAAAACCAACATACGTCCCTCGTACGATAAAACCAAAATACGTCCCACGTACGATAAAACCAACATACGTCACACGTACGATAAAACCAACATACGTCTCACGTACGATAAAACCAACATACGACCCACGTACGATAAAACCAACATACGACCCGCGTACGATAAAACCAACGTACGATAAAACCAACATACGTCCCACGTACGATAAACCAACATACGTCCCACGTACGATAAAACCAACATGCGTCTCACGTACGATAAAACCAACATACATCCCACGTACGATAAAACCAACATACGTCTCACGTACGATAAAACTAACATACGTCCCACGTACGATAAAACCAACATACGTCTCACGTACGATAAAACCAACATACGTCCCACGTACGATAAAACCAACATACGTCTCACGTACGATAAAACCAACATACGACCCACGTACGATAAAACCAACATACGACCCGCGTACGATAAAACCAACGTACGATAAAACCAACATACGTCCCACGTACGATAAAACCAACATACGACCCACGTACGATAAAACCAACATACGTCTCACGTACGATAAAACCAACGTACGATAAAACCAACATACGACGACGTACGATAAAACCAACATACGATAAAACCAACATACGACCCACGTACGATAAAACCAACATACGATAAAACCAACATACGACCCACGTACGATAAAACCAACGTACGATATAACCAACATACGTCCCACGTACGATAAAACCAACATACGACCCACGTACGATAAAACCAACATACGTCTCACGTACGATAAAACCAACATACGTCCCACGTACGATAAAACCAACATACGTCGTACGTACGATAAAACCAATATACGTCTCACGTACGATAAAACCAACATACGTCACACGTACGATAAAACCAACATACGACCGACGTACGATAAAACCAACATACGTCGTACGTACGATAAAACCAACATACGTCCCATGTACGATAAAACCAACATACGTACCACGTACGATAAAACCAACATACGTCCCACGTACGATAAAACCAACATACGACCGACGTACGATAAAACCAACATACGTCGTACGTACGATAAAACCTATATACGTCCCATGTACGATAAAACCAACATACGTCCCACGTACGATAAAACCAACATACGTCTCACGTACGATAAAACCAACATACGTCTCACGTACGATAAAACCAACATACGTCTCACGTACGATAAAACCAACATACGTCGTACGTACGATAAAACCAACATACGTCCCATGTACGATAAAACCAACATACGTCGTACGTACGATAAAACCTATATACGTCCCACGTACGATAAAACCAACATACGTCCCACGTACGATAAAACCAACATACGTCCCATGTACGATAAAACCAACATACGTCCCATGTACGATAAAACCAACATACGTCGTACGTACGATAAAACCTATATACGTCCCACGTACGATAAAACCAACATACGTCCCACGTACGATAAAACCAACATACGTCCCATGTACGATAAAACCAACATACGTCTCACGTACGATAAAACCAACATACGTCCCACGTACGATAAAACCAACATACGTCCCATGTACGATAAAACCAACATACGACCCGCGTACGATAAAACCAACATACGTCTCACGTACGATAAAACCAACATACGTCCCACGTACGATAAAACCAACATACGTCCCACGTACGATAAAACCAACATACGTCGTACGTAATATAAAACCAACATACGTCCCATGTACGATAAAACCAACATACGTCGTACGTACGATAAAACCTATATACGTCCCACGTACGATAAAACCAACATACGTCCCACGTACGATAAAACCAACATACGTCCCATGTACGATAAAACCAACATACGTCTCACGTACGATAAAACCAACATACGTCCCACGTACGATAAAACCAACATACGTCCCATGTACGATAAAACCAACATACGACCCGCGTACGATAAAACCAACATACGTCTCACGTACGATAAAACCAACATACGTCCCACGTACGATAAAACCAACATACGTCTCACGTACGATAAAACCAACATACGTCTCACGTACGATAAAACCAACATACGTCCCATGTACGATAAAACCAACATACGTCTCACGTACGATAAAACCAACATACGTCTCACGTACGATAAAACCAACATACGTCCCATGTACGATAAAACCAACATACGACCCGCGTACGATAAAACCAACATACGTCCCACGTACGATAAAACCAACATACGACCCGCGTACGATAAAACCAACATACGTCCCACGTACGATAAAACCAACATACGACCCACGTACGATAAAACCAACATACGACCCACGTACGATAAAACCAACATACGTCCCACGTACGATAAAACCAACATACGTCCCACGTACAAAGATAAGACACAACGTTCAATGTGATGTGGACCACTGTAGGTTTTGTACTGCAGTCAATCTGCGCAGACTTTTTATCGTGTACATATTTGTCATGCCGATAATACTGACATATAGCACACCTGACTGACAACACACCTGACTGACAACACACCTGACAACACACCTGACTGACAACACACCTGACTGACAACACACCTGACTGACAACACACCTGACTGACAACACACCTGACTGACAACACACCTGACTGACAACACACCTGACTGACAACACACCTGACTGACAACACACCTGACTGACAACACACCTGACTGACAACACACCTGACAACACACCTGACAACGCACCTGACAACAAACCTGACTGACAACACACCTGATTCCCACCAGCACGCCCCTGCCCTTGGTTCCTCTCTTTCTGTCCCATCCTGCCCTGGCTAACGCCGCTCTCATCGACGTCATCAGATCGACGGAAATTCCCACACCGGATGACGTCAGAGTTTTGGTGACGGCGTCTCTTGCCTCCAGATCTTTCCGGAACTTTGGCTTGGTCTTGTCCTGTGGCAGAGTTTAAAATAGTCTGGGCTGTCTAGTCACAGAGAGGGATAGTTGACAACTATACATATATATACATGCACTAAAGTGGGGTCGTTGACCCCTATATTTACCTGCACTAAGGTGGGGGTCGTTGACCCCTATATTTACCTGCACTAAAGTGGGGTCGTTGACCCCTATATTTACCTGCACTAAGGTGGGGGTCGTTGACCCCTATATTTACCTGCACTAAAGTGGGGTCGTTGACCCCTATATTTACCTGCACTAAGGTGGGGGTCATTGACCCTTATATTTACCTACACTAAGGTGGGGTCGTTGACCCCTATATTTACCTGCACTAAGGTGGGGGTCGTTGACCCCTATATTTACCTGCACTAAGGTGGGGGTCATTGACCCCTATATTTACCTACACTAAGGTGGGGGTCATTGACCCCTATATTTACCTACACTAAGGTGGGGGTCATTGACCCCTATATTTACCTACACTAAGGTGGGGGTCATTGACCCCTATATTTACCTGCACTAAGGTTGGGTCGTTGACCCTCTGCTCCCAAGATTTAGCTAGCCTGGCCTGGTAGTGGCTAGCGATGATCATCTTAGCGCGTCTCTGTCAGAAATACGGAAATGACGTCATTCGACAAAACAACACAGTTTCATGACGTCATAATTATCATTCTACTTAAAACGTCAGTATGTCATTTACTCCCCATGATATCCAACTGAATGACAAATGACACATCAAGTATAAGGTTCATGGCATCCATTCAATGCTACTTACAATCGATTATCCACTACACGTTATCCATCTTGGCCTACCTACTGATTACATGACAACACGGAATTAAAATGTCCCAAAGGTAACATATTTTATCTGGCAAATTTTCAACAGACTTGCCACCAAGCCCCCAGCAACACAGTGTGTGTCTTAATGTGTCGTAGTGTGTCGTGACGATAGCATATTGATTGCGACACATTAGCATACGAATGCTCCCAAGTGAAATGAACAGTGAATGTCTGGCGTCCTACAAGATTAAGATTTTAATTCATCAAATCCAAATTCCAATACTGCAGGCGATAAAGGCCATTATTTTCTTCAGGTTGCTGATTTTTTACGTCAAAAGTTAAATTGATTGATTTCAAAGTGTCCAAAATATCAGTGAGATGTTGCCGTTGCAAAGTGTCCAAAATATCAGTGAAATGAAAATTATAAAAATCTCATCACTTTCTGTGTAGCACTTGGCAAAATTATAAAAATCTCATCACTTTCTGTGTGGCACTTGGCAAAATTATAAAAAGATTATATCTATCGTGCGTCTTTTTAGCTTCATTACATAAAGATGATATAAACTTGACGTTTATTTAGGAAAAGATTTAATTAATATCATTGCGGAGCAAACAATTCACACTTAACTTCAACCTTCAAATAAACATTTGAGGTCTGAGGTTAAGCTTAAAACCCACCTGTTTTCCGGCTAAATCCGCGCACTACCACATGTCTGACGTTTGACAGGCTAAACCTCTAGCCTGGTTTAACCACTGGTTAAACCTCTAGGTTAGTTTAACAAAAACCATCCAGATATAGTCACATACACAGTCTGAGTCCTGAACGACCACTGACTGTTACAAGATCTTACGAGGTCTAGCCCCACACACAACCCCCACACACCCCACACACAAACCCCACACACATACCCCACACACAAACCCCACACACGTGGTAACATAAAAATGTTTTGAACGACTGACAACAGTGTCTCCTGAAACAACTTACCCCCCCCCCCCTATCCCCACCCCCCAAACATTTAAGTATTGAATGGCTAACGGCGTCAAACAACTTCTCTAACTGTAGGGAGACAATGTGCACAAAGTCGGCTAACAGGCGCGATCCCAGCCACGACCCCAGCCACGATCCCTAACACGACCCCAGCCAGTGATTCTACTACCGCTCCCCCTGTTCGATCTATTGATGGGACTGACCCTGGGGTAAGATCACGATATACACGGGCAGTGGGGTCGGGCCATGATTTACATAATTTCAAAAGGCCGCCCCAGTTCCAATAGAATACGGGGTGTTTGTATGCGGGGAGAAAATCAAAGTGAAACGCATGGGTTGGTTGTAAGGACAGTAACTCGATGTAAGACAGCAGGGGCAATAACTCGATGTAAGACAGCAGGGGCAGTAACTCGCTGTAAGACAGCAGGGACAGTAACTCGATGTAAGACAGCAGGGGCAGTAACTCGATGTTAGCCCATAAGGGCAGTAACTCTATGTAAGACAGCAGGGGCAGTAACTCGATGTAAGACAGCAGGGCCAGTAACTCGATGTAAGACAGCAGGGGCAGTAACTCGATGTAAGACAGCAGGGCCAGTAACTCGATGTAAGACAGCAGGGGCAGTAACTCGATGTAAGACAGCAGGGGCAGTAACTCGATGTAAGACAGCAAGGGCAGTAACTCGATGTAAGACAGCAAGGGCAGTAACTCGATGTAAGACAGCAGGGGCAGTAACTCGATGTAAGACAGCAGGGACAGTAACTCGATGTAAGACAGCAGGGACAGTAACTCGATGTAAGACAGCAGGGGCAGTAACTCGATGTAAGACAGCAGGGGCAGTAACTCGATGTAAGAGCAGGGGCAGTAACTCGATGTAAGACAGCAGGGACAGTAACTCGATGTAAGACAGCAGGGGCAGTAACTCGATGTAAGACAGCAGGGGCAGTAACTCGATGTAAGACAGTAGTGAAAGTAAATCAGTTGCCTGCACAGAAAAATATTTCGCCCCATTTAAAATACGCCAAAATTTGACTACAAGTTTGGATTCAATGGAATATATGCGCTAAGAAAAATATCAAGAGTACCGTCTATCACTGCTGGACACAAACAAGTACTCACCTCGCTGTCATCGCTGTTGGTGTCTGAGTCCTGGTCAGTTCCAGAGCCCAGGTGAGATCTTGTCCTGGAACCCGAGCCGGACCCAGTGGTGCCACTGCTGTCTGTTTGAAAGCCCTCGTCAGACCCTCGGCCGGTCGTCCCACCGGTCGTCCCACCGGTCGACTCACCGGTCGATTCACCGGAACCGGAACTGTCGTCTGTGACGTCATGGCTGCTGTCGCTGCCGTCGACCTTGACATTTGTAAACAAAAAATCCAAAGGTGGTGACGTAAGAATCTATCAATGGATCAAGTAGGCAGCACTAGCAGTTGACAAGTGTAGTTCATCAGGCAATTGTAGATCTAAACCTAACACGACTCACCTGTAAACCTACCACAAGACTCACCTCAGTCTTAGACCTTCCACCAGATTGATGACGTTTTCGTCGCCTCCCCTTCTTTCTTTTAACCTGAAATATTTTGGATCTGATACATAGATCTAGAACATAGAACATAGAACATAGATCTGTCTAGACAGGAAGTCCAACATAGCCTCTCGCTTGAACTAAACTAGAGTGGCTAAATATACCAGTGCTGGATCTATGATCTAGATCTAGATTTTCTATGTACAACTCTATGTTCTAAATCTATGTTCTAGATCTATGTTCTAATTATATGTACTAGATCTATGTTCTAGATTTAAGTTCTAACGCCGTCAGAGTTTCTTCCAGACATCTCTTCGGGGGGGGGGGGCAAAGCCCCCCCGAAAATTTTTTACCGCCCCCCCGAACGAAATGAAATTTATATAATTTATATAGAAAATATATACTTTTAACAGTGTCCGCCCCCCCGAAGAAAGTTTACCGCCCCCCCCCCCCGAAGATTTCAAGTGCCCCCCCCCCCCGGAGAAAAAAGTCTGGAAGAAACACTGAACGCCGTCTTAAGTTACCCCAACCAAAAAAAAACTTACAGTAGCTGTAGCACTTCCTCTCACGACACCATCAGTCTCCTTCATTTCATCGTCACCTTCATCTCTTTCGTTGTCAACATCCTGTCTCCTGTCGATCTCATCTGTGACGTCATTCTCCCCCTCTCCCACTTCCGGTTTCGGCTGCTCATGCGTAAATTTAAACTTGGACCTTTTCAAAAGTCGAATTTCTGGGGCCTTGTCTACAGACGTGGTGAAAATGTCCATGTACCCCGCCCCTCCCTTCCCAACCAACTCCCTCCACCCTCCCTTTAATTGTTCCTCATCCCTCCCACCTCCTCCCTCTCTCCGATCGTCACCATCGTCCCCTCCCCTGCCGGCAATTCTCTCCTCATCATCCCTCGCCTTCCTCAGCCGCCGAAGACACCGTCTACCCCGCAGACAGTACCAGAGCAGACACAGTATGATGACCAACACGACGACAGCGGCAATCACTGACACGATGATGACCCAATTAATTTCATCCACAGCTGCAAAAGTTCATTAGCCGTTAATGTCATGAAATTCACAACATGTCAATTACTCAAGCCAATCTACACGTCACGACAAGTAATTAGCACACGTGTGTTGAACTGTCAGGCTGGGAGAATGTACAAAGTGTGACGTCACGGTGACGACACAGTGACGAAACAGTAACAACATACAAGGACTACTTTAAATAACCCCCCCCCCCCCCCCCACACACACACACACGCTTGTATCTCTAATGGCCAAGTTATAAATTACACGTAAATAGACTTTACACAAAAATAGACTACACAAAAATAGACTTTACACACAAATAGACTTTACACAAATAGACTTTACACAAATAGACTTTACACAAAAATAGACTACACAAAAATAGACTTTACACAGAAATGGACTTTACACAAATGGACTTTACACACAAATGGACTTTACACAAATGGACTTTACACAAAAATAGACTTTACACACAAATAGACTACACAAAAATAGACTTTACACACAAATAGACTTTACACAAATAGACTTTACACAAATAGACTTTACACAAAAATAGACTACACAAAAATAGACTTTACACAGAAATGGACTTTACACAAATGGACTTTACACACAAATGGACTTTACACAAATGGACTTTACACAAAAATAGACTTTACACACAAATAGACTTTAGAGAAATAGACTTTACTTACGACAAGAACCTGGAGAAAAAAATTAAAAATCTGTAATTAGATGAAACAATTAGCTAACCATACAACTTTTTAAAGTCTAATTTCTAGGAACTTTTTGTACATATTCCCTCCCCACATCTGTCGACCCCTTTAAGTCATGACCCCTACATTTGATGACCCCTAAGAGCTCACCTATGTGGATGTAGGTGAACCCCGAGACCCCATCAGCTGATTGGTTGACGTCACATCCTCTGGGTGACTCGGTGAAGCGCAGAGTTTGACCAGACACCTCGTAGGCCTGTGGGTGGGGGAGGAGACAAAGACACGGTATGATGTACAAAAAACAATATATGAGGTACAAAAGACACTATATGACGTACACTTTTCTCTGGCTAATTAAATTATCTAAATAAAAATTTCTAGAGCTGTCATTAATTTAAATGACAGACACCGGAGATCATTAGCTAATAATGTAATTAGATTAGAGATCATTAACTAAAAATAAAATAGATTCCAGATCAGTAGCTAATAATGTAATATTGTTAGAGACCATTAACTAATAATATAATTAGATTAGAGATCATTAGCTAACACTATAATTTGATTAGAGAGAATTAGCTGTTGAGATAATAAAACCGGAACTTACCAGACAGACAAACTGGTAGGTGACGTTGTTGTCTGTGACGTCATCGTTGTTGAGGAGGGTCAGGTAGTTACGTGACCCGGAAGTGACGTTGTAGATGCAGGTCATGGCACCGCCAGCTGGGGAACACTTTGTGTTACAGAAATTTTGGCGAGGTCAGACCTAACAGGTGACATATGACTGACCTACCAGGTGACCTATGACAGACCTGCCAGGTGACCTAATATGGATCTACCAGGTGACCTATGACAGACCTACCAGGTGACCTATGACAGACCTACCAGGTGACCTAAGTACCAACCGATTGACCTATGACAGACCTACCAGGTGACCTATGACTGACCTACCAGGTGACCTATGACAGACCTACCAGGTGACCTAAGTACCAACCGATTGACCTATGACTGACCTACCAGGTGACCTATGACTGACCTACCAGGTGACCTATGACTGACCTACCAGGTGACCTATGACTGACCTACTAGGTGACCTAGGACTGACCTACCCGAATAAAAAGGTCTAGTTTGACACGCTGTGTTAGAGAGTTTGATGACCGTCTTGTGAAAACATGTGGTCAGTGTGTAGTCGCACTGTGGGTTGGATGTGTTGTACATGGCCTCAAACACACCTGGGCAGTTGACCGCGGCCTCGGTCAGGTGACCTGTCGGAGGAAATGTCGTAGTTAGTCCTACATGAGGGCAAAATGTCTTAGTTAGTCCTACGCGAGGACAAAATGTCCATGTTAGTCCTATCTCCAATAGGTTTTGGCCTAAAACGTGTGTTGACCCTCACAGCAACTGACCTATAACACAGCAACACAACTCATCTGACCTAAAACACACATTGACACACCTGATCTGATGAGCACGCTGTGTAGTGCCGCGTCGTACGGCAGTGGCGCCGTGCAGATGTCAGTGACGTAATCAACTGACACGGCAGCGTTGAGAGTTGTGACGTAATCCTGGAGGGTCGGGTCTTTCTCTGTGGAAGGGGGGGGGGAAGATTGTAGCAATGATTGTCTACCGTATATTGTTTGGATTGTTCGTTTGGATTGTTTTTTTTTCTTTGTTTTTTTTGGATTGTTTGGGTTGTTGGGATTCTCTCAAGAGAAATAAGTTTTACATGACAATCTTACTTAATTTCATGACAATCTTACTGAATTACACGACAATCTTCCTTAATTATATGACAACCCAATTGAAATGGGCGGGGCTTACCCTGCATGACCTGATAGTAGATGATCTTATTGGTCGCCACTGAAGTCACGTGAACACAAGCGTAAATCCTGACGTAACTTGACCCAATTAATGTGTGAGCTGATCTGTGGGGGGGGGGGGGGGGAGGAGAACAATTCAAATAGCGGTCATTACAGTTGTGTTTACATTATTCAACACTTGGTGTGTGGGAGGGGGGTGTGAACTGTAAATGTTTATTTTTATTTTTTGTCCACTCTGACAGCTGTGAATTGTTTGTAAACATTAATCTATTTTTAGACACCAGTAATATCACGTGTTACCGCCATGCGTGATCTGTTGACCAATTAAAGAGGCAGATATATATATATATATATATATATATATATATATATATATATATATATATATATATATATATATATATATATATATATATATATATATATACATATATATATATATACTAGCCGTCCCGGCCGGGCCCTGCTCTGGCTTCTGTGAAAAACCTTTCTGTTAAAGACCATTACCTGTTTGTTTATTAATCATCATAAACCCGGCACTGCCCACCCAAACCACAACCAACCAAAACCAAAACAACAAAACGCAAACATAACGCTAACACAATTACAAATACAAATACAAACGAAAACAAAAGCCTAACAACAAACCCAACCACAACCACAAAGACCAATACAAACACAAAGAAAAAACAAACAAAAAAGCAAACGAAAGCAAAAACCTAACAACAAACCCAACCACAACCACAAACACCAATACGAATACAAAGAAAAAAACAAACGAAAAAGTAAAACGAAAACAATCCAAATCCAAACGCAAAATCTACCACAAACACAAACACAAACCCAAAGAAAAAAACACAAACGAAAACGAAAAAAGAAAGAACAAAAACGAACCAAATCAAAACGCAACCACTAACGCAAACCCAACCTAAACATAAAGAAAACACAAACGCGAACATAAACGCAAAGTGCTCACAGTCTAGCCCGGGGCAGAATCGCCTGTTTCAGCTTAATAAACAACTATAGTACCCAATTTATTTATAGTCTTTTGCACTCACTTAAACGAACGTAGGTGCCAAACCAAACCTAATGAACAATTATAATACTCCAAGCTTATCCGTAAAATACCTACAACATTTGCACTTGATCAATCCCCGCTAATTGTGTAATTATTTTTTTCCCAACACCAAAACAAAGTAATAAAAAGTAAATTCTTTTCCACTAATCCAATGTTTTATAAAGGCAAGTAATTGTGTTTTCCTAATTTATCAAAGGGAAGTAAGTGCTATATGTATATATATATATATATATATATATATATATATATATAGAGAGAGAGAGAGAGAGAGAGAGAGAGAGACAGAGACAGAGACAGAGAGAGATATTTATCAAGAAAGAGAGATGCAGAGATATAGATGTATGTATATAGAGAGAGATAGAGAGGTATAGAGAGATATGGAGAGATATGAAGAGATAGAGAGAGGTATGAAGAGATAGAGAGAGGTATGAAGAGATAGAGAGAGGTATGAAGAGATAGAGAGAGGTATGAAGAGATAGACAGAGGGTATGAAGAGATAGAGAGGTATGAACAGATAGAGAGAGAGGTATGAAGAGAGAGAGGTATAGAGAGATAGAGAGAGGTATGAAGAGATAGAGAGAGGCATGAAGAGATAGAGAGAAGTATGAAGAGATAGAGAGAGGTATGAAGAGATAGAGAGAGGTATGAAGAGATAGAGAGAGGTATGAAGAGATAGAGAGAGGTATGACGAGATAGAGAGAGGTATGAAGAGATAGACAGAGAGGTATGAAGAGATAGAGAGGTATGAACAGATAGAGAGAGAGGTATGAAGAGAGAGAGGTATAGAGGGATAGAGAGAGGTATGAAGAGATAGAGAGAGGTATGAAGAGATAGAGAGAAGTATGAAGAGATAGAGAGAGGTATGAAGAGATAGAGAGAGGTATGATGAGATAGAGAGAGGTATGAAGAGATAGACAGAGAGGTATGAAGAGATAGAGAGAGGTATGAAGAGATAGAGAGAGGTATGAAGAGATAGACAGAGAGGTATGAAGAGATAGAGAGGTATGAACAGATAGAGAGAGAGGTATGAAGAGAGAGAGAGGTATAGAGAGAATGAGAGAGGTATGAAGAGATAGAGAGAGGTATGAAGAGATAGAGAGAGATATGAAGAGATAGAGAGAGGTATGAAGAGATAGAGAGAGGTATGACGAGATAGAGAGAGGTATGAAGAGATAGACAGAGAGGTATGAAGAGATAGAGAGGTATGAACAGATAGAGAGAGAGGTATGAAGAGAGAGAGGTATAGAGAGATAGAGAGAGGTATGAAGAGATAGAGAGAGGTATGAAGAGATAGAGAGAAGTATGAAGAGATAGAGAGAGGTATGAAGAGATAGAGAGAGAGGTATGAAGAGATAGAGAGGTATAGAGAGATAGAGAGAGGTATGAAGAGATAGAGAGAGGTATGAAGAGATAGAGAGAGGTATGAAGAGATAGAGAGAGGTATGAAGAGATAGAGAGAGAGGTATGAAGAGATAGAGAGAGGTATGAAGAGATAGAGAGAGGTATGATGAGATAGAGAGAGGTATGAAGAGATAGACAGAGAGGTATGAAGAGATAGAGAGAGGTATGAAGAGATAGAGAGAGGTATGAAGAGATAGACAGAGAGGTATGAAGAGATAGAGAGGTATGAACAGATAGAGAGAGAGGTATGAAGAGAGAGAGAGGTATAGAGAGAATGAGAGAGGTATGAAGAGATAGAGAGAGGTATGAAGAGATAGAGAGAGATATGAAGAGATAGAGAGAGGTATGAAGAGATAGAGAGAGGTATGACGAGATAGAGAGAGGTATGAAGAGATAGACAGAGAGGTATGAAGAGATAGAGAGGTATGAACAGATAGAGAGAGAGGTATGAAGAGAGAGAGGTATAGAGAGATAGAGAGAGGTATGAAGAGATAGAGAGAGGTATGAAGAGATAGAGAGAAGTATGAAGAGATAGAGAGAGGTATGAAGAGATAGAGAGAGAGGTATGAAGAGATAGAGAGGTATAGAGAGATAGAGAGAGGTATGAAGAGATAGAGAGAGGTATGAAGAGATAGAGAGAGAGGTATGAAGAGATAGAGAGAGGTATGAAGAGATAGAGAGAGGTGTGAAGAGATAGAGAGAGGTATGAAGAGATAGAGAGAGAGGTATGAAGCAATCACCTGATCAAGTATTGATCACCATCCCGCAGGTAACACTCGAAGGTGGTCGGCAGGTTGTCGCAGGTGTCCGACCTGCAGGCGTCACTGTAGGGTTCGAACCCTTCAATCGTCGCGTTGGTCACCACCAGCTCGCCCTTCCTGCTGCTCGACCAGTTGCCCACCAAAAAGGCGGCAAATGTGCAGCCGATCGCTGAAATGTCAGGTCAAATGTCATGGGAGATTTTGAATGACATGTAGACGTTTTGAATGACATGTAGACGTGAAAGTGACAGTATTTAACAAACTTTGAAATCTGTTATAGAAAGGTTGACGTCACGGCTTAAGAATCTACTTTGAAAAATTTGATAAAATCGTTAAAGATGGCGTTACTCGTCACTTACTAAAACAATCAACGTTTTGTTTTGATAGAACAATCAACATTATGATTGTTCTAGAATAACCAGTTTAGATGAATAAAGCGTACTTACGGCAGAGATCTGGAAAACAAATTGATAAAAAAATAATTAATTAAGCTTTAAAACATATACGTGTAAATGATGAATAAGTTGATTGAGATGGTGTCTAATTAGTTTAGATGATGTCTACCTAATTAGTTGAGGTAATGTGGGGTTTAAAAGGTTCTCCTGATACACCGATGTTAAGGTGATGTGAGTCCAGTTAATAAGTGGGTCGCAACGTTACAACACCACGTTGATGACGTCACGTTGACGTCACTAGACAAACTTACTGTATGGCGTCAGGATGACGTCACTAGACAAACTTACTGTATGGCGTCAGGATGAAGTCAGCTGTGACGGAAGTGGGCGTGGCCAGACCATAACACTCGCTGTAGTTCTGTCTCACCAGGATGGTGCTGCCGTTCAGGATCATCGCCTGCAACACAATGAGGGGGGGGGGGGGGCACTAGAACTATTAAACAGGACATTCAGGACATTCTGAGAGGAGATACATAACATGACGACAGCCTCAGAAACTGAACAGACAGACAGACACTGATGTAAACTTACCAGACAGACAAACTTGTGGGGCAAAGTGCCGTCACTCTCCAGATTTCTGTTGACCAGTGTGACGTAGGTTGTGTCCCCTTCTGCCAGGCTGTAGAGACACGACAGAGTGGCGTTCCCTGAAAGGTAGAAACAGGTCTGACAACTCGTGGGACGGGGTTCGAGTCACGCTGGGGAGACCATCGGCCTGAAGATGTGGTCAGAGGGTGCGTGGGGGGGGGGGGCAGGGCGAGTCTTCTGGTCACCTGACTTTGTTTTTGTTTTTTAAATTTAGTTTTTGTCTGATGAATTACCTGTGTATAGGATGTCGTTGTTACAGTTATTGACCTCGACCTGCTTCCGGTCGCCACACACACGCACCGTACCGTTACACTCACTCGTGTAGTCGCCAAGTAGGTCAGTCGGACACGTGGTCTCTGACGTAATCAACGAGTCTGTGGAACACACCTGGTCCTTTAATCAATCTGATTAACATAATTAGACAATAATTAGCCAACCTAGATGAGATGTATTCATACGTTAACAGACGGACTCACCATTCTTGACGAACAGGTTGTGTCGGGCTGGCGGGTTGTCTGCCAGGTTGCACACTTGGGTGATGTTCAAGTCTGCTTGTGTGGACTGGCGCAGTATGACGTAATCAAAATATGGGGCTCCACGTTCGGCTGGAAATGTGGTCATCGGGTCAGTTCGTGAGTACATGCGACATGCACAAATTAATTAGTACATAAAATGCACATGCTAATTAGTGAGCACACGTACCGTGCACATGTTAATTAGTGAGTGCACGGACCGTGCACAGGTTAAATATAGACTCAATAATCAGGTCACATCTTTTGACTCCACTCGTGTGACGTAATAATTGCTTGCGAGATGTCACGTGATACAACATGACACTGTGACCTGCTTGACCTCTCTGGAGACTGGATGACCTATGGAGGCTGGATGACCTATAGACCTACCTTTATGCCACTCTATGGTAAAAAAAAAAACCCTCCCTTTAGGTTCCATAATGGAAACTGATCTAATTTTAGGTCGCTGAATGGTAAATGACCTACCTTTAGGTCGCTGAAGGGTAAATGACCTACCTTTAGGTCCCTGGTACGCGAGGTACTTGGTGCTGCTGATGCGGTACAGGTAGAGACAGGTGAAGGCGTGGCCGGTGGTCCCCACCCCCTGTATGGTGCCGCTCCTGGAAATGTAAGGACACGTCAGTTACAATGGCAATCTATGACGAGTCCACTTTGTGTACCCACTGTTTGGTTAGCTCACTTTGTACTTTCACGTACACAGAGTTTAGAGGAAGTTGTGAAATCGTACTCAACAATTAACAGATACGTTGAGAGTTTTCGCCTTTTTACGCCTCCATACATTATCATGTATGAAACAGAAATGATCCATTGTAATCGTGCAAAAAATCGAACCAGAGATTTTGATCAACTTTGACCTTTTACTTCCTTCCGGAACGGAAAAACTTGGTTTCGCAATTTTGTCCGTCTGTCAGTGACTCTGTCAGTGTGTACGAAATCTAATATATAAGTATAATATCAAATTTGTAATTTCCTGTTAACTTTTGAGCGATTTTCAATCATGGGAACTGGTACCTACTCTACTTATTTTTCTCAAAAAACCAATCAACTACCGTTTAAGTTAGTTGGACGAAAGTATTACAGTGTTACAGTATCAACTTTTGAGCGATTTCCGGTAACCGGAAGTAATACTTTACGCTATTTCCGATTTCTCAAAGAATATCGCTCCCCCCGGATCGATTTAAAAAAAATTCACTGATGTCAATCTCGATGTTCACTCTGATATAAAATTTGAATTCCGTAGATGTTTAACTTTTTAAAAATTAGTAATGTTTCCTACATAAATTTCCATTTCTATTTTTTGCACTATTATACACACATTGTTTGCGTTCATTTTCTACGCCATTCTTTTCTATTAAAACATTTTAATATACGAGAGAGTTAAGGGGAGATCACTCACGTTTTATAATTTGCGTATTATTGAAAAAATTGCTTGCGAGGCTGTTTCAAATAGAATTAAATGTATTGGCTCAATGACCTTGAGCAGATACATTGAGGATACGTGTAAAGGTCAATGAACTCACCTGAGCAGATAAAGGTCAGTGAACTCACCTGAGCAGATAAAGGTCAATGAACTCACTTGAGCAGATAAAGGTCAATGAACTCACTTGAGCAGATAAAGGTCAATGAACTCACTTGATCAGAAAAAGGTCAATGAACTCACTTGAGCAGATAAAGGTCAATGAACTCACTTGAGCAGATAAAGGTCAATGAACTCACTTGAGCAGATAAAGGTCAATGAACTCACCTGAGCAGATAAAGGTCAATGAACTCACTTGAGCAGATAAAGGTCAATGAACTCACCTGAGCAGGTACTTGGCTCCGATGTTGTCCACGCATGTCCAGTTGCTGGTGACGTCAGGACAGAGATTTGGGTAACGACACGGGTGGTAACCGCTCAATGACGTCGATGTAAACGTGACGTCACCTTTCTTTGAGGACATCCACGCCCCCCTCAGATCAGCAGGAAAGCTGCAACTAGCTCCATCTAGAGGAATAATTACTAATTAGCAATAAATAATGAGAGATACAGAGTAAGTTCATTGGCCCTGAATTCTGGAGCTCGTAGTCCAGCCATGTCATGGTCGCTACATGACTTTTAAGTCATGGCACCTGACTTGAGCCATGGCACCTGACTTAAGTCACGACGACACCTGACTTAGCCTAGAAAAGAAGTAGCCTACAGGCTACTGTGTATACTACTAGACACCAGCTGCTTCTAATATTACAAATGTCATTCAAATTAAAATAAAGCAACTCTCTCACCTGTGGTGTTGGCAAGGTAACTGGCAGATAAAATAAACAAAATAAATCTAGAAAGTTCCATTGATCCAGGAACAGCTGAGGGGATGAAATGTTCTTTAAATCCTGTCCCTCGGGTGCCTACACCAATCAGTTGTCGGACATTTTGTGTACACGAGTCTCGTACACACGCATGTACACCTGGTTTATGTACACTCCGAGTCTCGTACACACGCATGTACACCTGGTTTATGTACACTCTCCACTTCCCTGCTAACTATAAATTTGACAAATGTTCTTATCCAACCGTATAAACGTTTGAGTGCTCCACTATTGAGCAATAAATCATGATTCACTTTAAAGTCCCTTCGCCAGGAGAATAAATCAGAAATTGTTTTAGTGACGTCATGACGTCTGCCCTGATCAAGACGCGTGACGTCTTTGATGTGATCTCAAGTCTGCTGCGTTTTCACATAAAAAACAAATTCAGTTTCAGCTAAGCCTAACGCGCGTCAAAGGTCGGAAACACAATCAATTTGACGTCCTACATTAGCTAGAAATACATTTATTTGACGTCCTACATTAGCTAGAAATACATTTATTTGACGTCCTACATTAGCTAGAAATACATTTATTTGACGTCCTACATTAGCTAGAAACACATATAAATTTGACTTCCTACATTAGCTAAAACACATATCAATTTGACGTCCTTCATTAGCTAGAAACACATTTATTTGACATTTAACGTTAGCTAGAAACACATCAATTTGACGTCCAACATTAGCTAGAAACACATTAATTTGACGTCCGATATTAGCTAGAAACATATCAATTTGACGTCCTACATTAGCTAGAAACACATATCAATTTGACGTCCTACATTAGCTAAAAACACATATCAGTTTGACGTCCTACATTAGCTAAAAACACATATCAGTTTGACGTCCTACATTAGCTAGAAACACATATCAATTTTACGTCCTACATTAGCTAAAAACACATATCAGTTTGACGTCCTACATTAGCTAAAAACACATATCAATTTTACGTCCTACATTAGCTAAAACACATATCAGTTTGACGTCCTACATTAGCTAAAAACACATATCAATTTGACGTCCTTCATTAGCTAGAAACACATTTATTTGACATTTAACGTTAGCTAGAAACACATCAATTTGACGTCCAACATTAGCTAGAAACACACATCAATTTGACGTCCTACATTAGCTAGAAACAGATCAATTTGACGTCCTACATTAGCTAAAAACACATATCAGTTTGACGTCCTACATTAGCTAAAAACACATATCAATTTTACGTCCTACATTAGCTAAAACACATATCAGTTTGACGTCCTACATTAGCTAAAAACACATATCAATTTGACGTCCTTCATTAGCTAGAAACACATTTATTTGACATTTAACGTTAGCTAGAAACACATCAATTTGACGTCCAACATTAGCTAGAAACACACATCAATTTGACGTCCTACATTAGCTAGAAACAGATCAATTTGACGTCCTACATTAGCTAAAAACACATATCAGTTTGACGTCCTACATTAGCTAAAAACACATATCAATTTTACGTCCTACATTAGCTAGAAACACATCAATTTGACGTCCTACATTAGCTAGAAAAACATCTATTTGACGTCCTACATTAGCTAGAAACACATTAATTTGACGTCCTACATTAGCTAGAAAAACATCTATTTGACGTCCTACAATAGCTAGAAACACATTAATTTGACGTCCTACATTAGCTAAAAATACATATCAACTTGACGTCCTACATTAGCTAAAAACACATATCAGTTTGACGTCCTACATTAGCTAAAAACACATATCAGTTTGACGTCCTACATTAGCTAGAAACACATATCAATTTTACGTCCTACATTAGCTAAAAACACATATCAGTTTGACGTCCTACATTAGCTAAAAACACATATCAATTTTACGTCCTACATTAGCTAAAACACATATCAGTTTGACGTCCTACATTAGCTAAAAACACATATCAATTTGACGTCCTTCATTAGCTAGAAACACATTTATTTGACATTTAACGTTAGCTAGAAACACATCAATTTGACGTCCAACATTAGCTAGAAACACACATCAATTTGACGTCCTACATTAGCTAGAAACAGATCAATTTGACGTCCTACATTAGCTAAAAACACATATCAGTTTGACGTCCTACATTAGCTAAAAACACATATCAATTTTACGTCCTACATTAGCTAGAAACACATCAATTTGACGTCCTACATTAGCTAGAAAAACATCTATTTGACGTCCTACATTAGCTAGAAACACATTAATTTGACGTCCTACATTAGCTAGAAAAACATCTATTTGACGTCCTACAATAGCTAGAAACACATTAATTTGACGTCCTACATTAGCTAAAAATACATATCAATTTGACGTCCTACATTAGCTAGAAACATATCTATTTGACGTCCTACATTAGCTAGAAACATTTAATTTGACGTCCTACATTAGCCAGAAACACATTAATTTGACGTCCTACATTAGCTAGAAACACATATCAATTTGACGTCCTACATTAGCTAGAAACAGATCAATTTGACGTCCTACATTAGCTAAAAACACATATCAGTTTGACGTCCTACATTAGCTAGAAACACATCAATTTGACGTCCTACATTAGCTAGAAAAACATCTATTTGACGTCCTATATTAGCTAGAAACACATTAATTTGACGTCCTACAATAGCTAGAAACACATATCAATTTGACGTCCTACAATAGCTGGGAGAAAAATCAGTTTGATCTGGGTTTGATTTACCTTAGATCGCGTCAGATTTTCCACATTTCCAACAATGATCACACTTTATTGTTTAACAAGTAAGTTCTTACATGTGTGGGGTGGGGTGGGGGTGAACAGGAGTTGAATATGGCTGGGAGAGGGGGCGGTTGTGTACATTAAGGGGGTGGGATGAGGGTGGGGGTGTAGTTGTCACCCTCACTGTATTGGTACTTTCATTGGTAGAGTCCGGGACTACTTTTTTTCAAATCAGCAACTACGCCGCTCAACAGAGAAGTGTCTTTTAACCGAAAGTCTTTAAACCAACCCCCCCCCCCTAGCTGGATCAATGCTATCCCCGGGGGACAAGACACACGCAACCAGGGGCGTAACTTAAGCTGCCTTGGTGCACAATTTCTTGTTAGAAACCAATTCACCATTACCCCCCCCCTCTCCCACACACCCCCACCCCCGCCTTCATTCAGCAGTTACACTTGATTTTAGTTTCCAATAGTTTTTTCACCCCACCCCGCTTCTAAATTTAACGAAATAAAAACAATTAGAACAGATTTATGTCATTACTAAATTAAATTATGTTAATGTTGTGTAGCTTCCTACATCCTGCAATATGCGATATTTGAGGGGGGGGGGACTTTAAGATAAAATGTAATATATTCAGACATTTTTAACGGTCAACTTTTAGCGTGTGTACGGTACACTGTGAACAATTTCAATAAATTTCAAATCTAATTTACTTTCCCCGTCTGGAGATAGACCAGTCTTGCACGGCCGGCCACTTATCGACTGGGATCGCTGCTTTAATCAGACGACAACAAAAAACGGATCGACCCGCGCCGACCCGGGCTAATACAGTCGCATGGGTTGTTGACACGCAGGGGTCAGGACCCCGCCTTGTAGCGTGTGAACTGTGGGGACATAGGGGACAAGATCGGGGGGACGGGCCGCGGAGAGAGCTGGGATAGGTGAATCTCAAGGGCTCTCTAAGTACAGTTGACGGGTGGATTAATTAGCCGGTTAAATGGATCAATAGTAAGGGTGTTCTAATGACAGGATCGTTTAATTAGCCATTTAGCCGGATCAGTGGTAAGGGTCAATATGTTTTAATCGGTCTATAATCACAGGTGATCTAGTGTGGAGCGTCTATTGTGGGGTGTCTAGTGTCGGGTGTCTAGTGTGGGGTGTATGGTGTGGGGGGTGTCTAGTGTGGGGAGTCTGGTGTGGTGTCTAGTGTGGGGTGTCTGGTGTGGTGTCTAGTGTGGGGTGTCTAGTGTGGGGTGTCTAGTGTGGGGTGTCTAGTGTGGTGTCTAGTGTGGGGTGTCTAGTGTGGGGTGTCTAGTGTGGGGTGTCTAGTGTGGGGTGTCTAGTGTGGTGTCTAGTGTGGGGTGTCTAGTGTGGGGTGTCTAGTGTGGGGTGTCTAGTGTGGTGTCTAGTGTGGTGTCTAGTGTGGGGTGTCTAGTGTGGGGTGTCTATTCTGGGGTGGCGTACATTGGGTGGGGTGGCGTACATTGGGTGGGATGGCGTACATTTGAGTGGCGTACTGACCAGTACTGACCACTAACACTACCATAGACCAATGGTGACCACTACCACTGGCCAGAACTGACCACTAACGCTAGCAGATTCTCTAGTAAAATCTTATCGACACCGTCAAGTCGTAACTTGTGTTAAGGCACAGTGACCATAAATTTATGGTCAAAGGGACGTAACCAGTTATATATTTTACATTTTTAGACATTCTTGATTTAACGCTCTTGAAAGAAGTGACTGAAAATGAACAGAATTTTTATTTCAAATTTCACTTGGACGGGATATTTGTAAAAGAAATCCAACGCCTGGTATTTGACCTGCAGTGACCTGTGACCTGGTCGCTAATTGGGTCCGATATTTTATTGGCTGGTATGGGAAGACAAAGGTTAGTTAGGGCAGGTTAGATGAGGGCAGATTAAAGTGTGTGTGGAGGGGGGGGGGGGGCAGGTTTAGATGAGGGCAGACAACAGGACAGGGTTAAATGAGGGCAGATAAAAGTGTGGGGGGGGGGGGCAGGTTTAGATGTAGGAAGACAACAAGACAGGGCTAGATCAGGACCTATCGAAGCGTATCAGGTGAGCGACTGTCGATCACGTGACCGTAGATGTTTTAGATACAGGGGGTGCGTGCGTGAGTGCGTGCGTGCGCACGTGTGTGTGTGTGTGTGAGTGATTGTGTATGTGTGTGAGTGATTGTGTGTGTGTGTGTGTGTGTGAGAGAGAGAGAGAGAGAGAGAGAGTGAGTGTGTATATTAAATGATAGGTAGATAGAAAAGAAATAAAATTATTGTGAGTTAATAGGCTAAGCAGTGGGTTATTTGTTGTAATTTTTTTTTTTTTGCATATAGCAACACTAAACATACAAATATACAAACACACATACAGACATACAGACACACAGAAATACAGACGAAATTGAAAACCATGTTTTTCCTACTCAGCGTGTTGTAAAAGGTGGAGATTTATTAAAATTTTGAATTCTCGAAATTAAACAGGGGACGTAATTGTGTTTGTCTTCGAGGTTGGTACATTTTCTTGTATTACCTCCCATACTATTCTAGAGTCAAGACCTCTGTTTTTATTGCAAGATCTTTTTTGTTAGTAATGTCAATTTGTTTATTTGTTTGTTTTACTGTGGATTTGTGGCGAATCTTGGAACTCAATCTTGACCTACTTCGTTCAAACTTTCCAGTTACGTTCCACTTCGATGACAATACAAGTCTATATTTTAATTTAACATGATGTTTAATTTGAAATTAAAAATGAATTAAACGAACTCGAAATAACTCGGAATTAACAAAATTAATTACTCGACAGATTCCTATATTCAACAAGGAGGGGAGATAACAAGCTAGATGCGATCGCCCAATAAGTTGAGCTGTAGTTCACGCTGAATGTATGGTCACGGTTGGTTGCCCAAATGTCGACCACTTTGATGGGGCAGGCAAATGTCTTTTAGAGATTACTGGTCGGGTTTTCACTCATAGGTAATAACTAGGACACGCCGCTGGGACACTAGGCAGTGTTTCTTCCAGACTTTTCTCCGGGGGGGGGGGGGCACTTAATATTTTCGGGAGTAGGGCGGACTAAATTTTATGGCGGAAGAGGGGTGGACGGACAGTGGTAAAATTATATATTTTTCTATATAAATATCCAATTCGATGGGGGGGGGGGCGGTAGACTTTGTTCAGGGGGGGGGGGGTTCTCCAAGCCGCCCCCTCCCCCCATTCCCCCCCCCCCCCCCCCCCCCCCCCCCCACCCGAAGAGGTGCCTGGAAGAACCACTGACACTAGGACACACCACAACGACAAACGATTGGTTAGGTGAGTCATGCTGCGTCATGATTTCTTCAACTCCTATTTTCTTATCTTTAACTAAACAATTAGATTACAAAGGTTTTCATATGGTACATATTATTTACGTTTAATTTAATGAAATGATTTTTAAAAATATTTCCAAAACTTAAAGAAATTGCTATGTCATTGATGGGATGAAAGTGATTGAAAGATTTTTTTTCTGCCTTGGTTCGATTGAACTCACTAACCTGCTGTGTCATGCTGACTAGTCACGTGATGTTAGGAGATGGACCAAGTGAAATACTGGCACCTTTTTTTTTTCTTCAGAAAACTATTTAAGAAAGCTTATCTTGAAGTCAACTAAAGAACGGCTACAGGGTTTTAACTGCTGATACTACTAGACCAGAACTCTGTCCGCTCAGATTCCAAGTCACTCGGCACCAACACACGGGTCTACACGGGTCTACACACGGGTCTACACACACCACGCCATGATGAGGCTGATGCTCGTCTTCCTCGCTGTCTTCACCAGCTCGGGTCATGGGTTCCTCGTGGACGACCCCGACCCGACCCCACCCCCCATGGAGTGGTGGAAGCAGACGGTCATCTACCAGATCTACCCCAGGTCATTCAAGGACTCCGACGGTGACGGCGTCGGCGACCTTCAAGGTAAGAAAGGTGACCTTCAAGGTAAGACAAGTGACCTTCAAGGTAAGAAAGTAAAGGTAAGACAGGTGACCTTCAAGGTAAGACAGGTGACCTTCAAGGTAAGACAGGTGACCTTCAAGGTAAGACAAGTGACCTTCAAGGTAAGAAAGTAAAGGTAAGACAGGTGACCTTCAAGGTAAGACATGTGACTCTCAAGGTAAGACATGTGACTCTCAAGGTAAGACAGATGACCTTCAAGGTAAGACAGGTGACCTTCAAGGTAAGACAGGTGACTTTCAAGGTAAGGGAGGCAAACTTAACGGTAAGATAATCAACCTTCAATCTAAGACAGGTGATCTTTAAAGTATGACAGGTCACAGTAAAGGTTAGACTAAAAAACCAGTAATTTAAAAAATCTAATCAAGCTTATTACCCCCCCCCCCCAGGCATCATCTCCCAGCTGCCTTACTTCAAGTACGTGGGGGTGGAGACCCTTTGGATCAGTCCATTTTACAAGTCACCCCAGAAAGATTTTGGTTACGACATCAGCGATCAAAAAGATGTCGACCCCATTTTTGGTGACATACATGACTTTAGGACTTTGGTGGCAGAGGCCAAGAAACTGGGTAAGTCATAAGTCATGCCATAAGTCATGTCATAAATCATGTCATAAGTCATGTCATAAGTCATGTCATAAGTCATGTCATAAGTCATGTCATAAGTCATGTCATAAGTCATGTCATAAGTCATGTCATAAGTCATGTCATAAGTCATGTCATAAGTCGTGTCATAAGTCATGTCATAAGTCATGTCATAAGTCATGTCATAAGTCATGTCATAAGTTATGTCGTAAGTTATGTCATAAGTCATGTCATAAGTCATGTCAGAAGTATTGTAGCTTCTTATGTGACTTTGTCTATGTCTGAAGATCTTGTGTGACTTTGTCTAGGTCTGAAGATCTTGTGTGACTTTGTCTAGGTCTGAGGATCTTGTGTGACTTTGTCTAGGTCTAAGGATCTTGTGTGACTTTGTCTAGGTCTAAAGATCTTGTGTGACTTTGTCTAGGTTTGAGGATCTTGTGTGACTTTGTCTAGGTCTGAGGATCTTGTGTGACTTTGAAGATCTTGTGTGACTTTGTCTAGGTCTGAGGATCTTGTGTGACTTTGTCTAGGTCTGAAGATCTTGTGTGACTTTGTCTAGGTCTGAAGATCTTGTGTGACTTTGAAGATCTTGTGTGACTTTGAAGATCTTGTGTGACTTTGTCTAGGTCTGAGGATCTTGTGTGACTTTGAAGATCTTGTGTGACTTTGTCTAGGTCTGAAGATCTTGTGTGACTTTGTCTAGGTCTGAAGATCTTGTGTGACTTTGTCTAGGTCTGAGGATCTTGTGTGACTTTGTCTAGGTCTAAGGATCTTGTGTGACTTTGTCTAGGTCTGAGGATCTTGTGTGACTTTGTCTAGGTCTGAGGATCTTGTGTGACTTTGTCTAGGTCTGAAGATCTTGTGTGACTTTGAAGATCTTGTGTGACTTTGTCTAGGTCTGAGGATCTTGTGTGACTTTGAAGATCTTGTGTGACTTTGTCTAGGTCTGAGGATCTTGTGTGACTTTGTCTAGGTCTGAAGATCTTGTGTGACTTTGTCTAGGTCTGAGGATCTTGTGTGACTTTGTCTAGGTCTAAAGATGTTGTGTGACTTTGTCTAGGTCTGAAGATCTTGTATGACTTTGTCTAGGTCTGAGGATCTTGTGTGACTTTGTCTAGGTCTTAGGATCTTGTGTGACTTTGATTAGGTCTGAGGATCTTGTGTGACTTTGTCTAGGTCTGAAGATCTTGTGTGACTTTGAAGATCTTGTGTGACTTTGTCTAGGTCTGAGGATCTTGTGTGACTTTGAAGATCTTGTGTGACTTTGTCTAGGTCTAAAGATGTTGTGTGACTTTGTCTAGGTCTGAAGATCTTGTGTGACTTTGTCTAGGTCTGAGGATCTGGTGTGACTTTGAAGATCTTGTGTGACTTTGAAGATCTTGTGTGACGTTGTCTAGGTCTGAGGATCTTGTGTGACTTTGTCTAGGTCTGAGGATCTTGTGTGACTTTGTCTAGGTCTGAAGATCTTGTGTGACTTTGTCTAGGTCTAAAGATCTTGTGTGACTTTGTCTAGGTCTGAGGATCTTGTGTGACTTTGTCTAGGTCTGAGGATCTTGTGTGACTTTGAAAATCTTGTGTGACTTTGTCTAGGTCTGAAGATCTTGTGTGACTTTGAAGATCTTGTGTGACTTTGTCTAGGTCTAAAGATGTTGTGTGACTTTGTCTAGGTCTGAAGATCTTGTGTGACTTTGTCTAGGTCTGAGGATCTTGTATGACTTTGAAGATCTTGTGTGACTTTGAAGATCTTGTGTGACGTTGTCTAGGTCTGAGGATCTTGTGTGACTTTGTCTAGGTCTGAGGATCTTGTGTGACTTTGTCTAGGTCTGAGGATCTTGTGTGACTTTGTCTAGGTCTGAAGATCTTGTGTGACTTTGTCTAGGTCTAAAGATCTTGTGTGACTTTGTCTAGGTCTGAGGATCTTGTGTGACTTTGTCTAGGTCTGAGGATCTTGTGTGACTTTGTCTAGATCTAAAGATCTTGTGTGACTTTGTCTAGGTTTGAGGATCTTGTGTGACTTTGTCTAGGTCTGAGGATCTTGTGTGACTTTGTCTAGGTCTGAGGATCTTGTGTGACTTTGAAGATCTTGTGTGACTTTGTCTAGGTCTGAAGATCTTGTGTGACTTTGTCTAGGTCTAAAGATCTTGTGTGACTTTGTCTAGGTCTGAGGATCTTGTGTGACTTTGTCTAGGTCTGAAGATCTTGTGTGACTTTGTCTAGGTCTGAAGATCTTGTGTGACTTTGAAGATCTTGTGTGACTTTGAAGATCTTGTGTGACTTTGTCTAGGTCTAAAGATCTTGTGTGACTTTGTCTAGGTCTGAGGATCTTGTGTGACTTTGTCTAGGTCTGAGGATCTTGTGTGACTTTGAAGATCTTGTGTGACTTTGAAGATCTTGTGTGACTTTGTCTAGGTTTGAGGATCTTGTGTGACTTTGTCTAGGTCTGAGGATCTTTTGTGACTTTGAAGATCTTGTGTGACTTTGAAGATCTTGTGTGACTTTGTCTAGGTCTGAGGATCTTGTGTGACTTTGTCTAGGTCTGAGGATCTTGTGTGACTTTGTCTAGGTCTGAGGATCTTGTGCGACTTTGTCTAGGTCTGAGGATCTTGTGTGACTTTGTCTAGGTCTGAAGATCTTGTGTGACTTTGTCTAGGTCTGAGGATCTTGTGTGACTTTGTCTAGGTCTGAGGATCTTGTGTGACTTTGTCTAGGTCTGAGGATCTTGTGTGACTTTGTCTAGGTCTGAGGATCTTGTGTGACTTTGTCTAGGTCTTAGGATCTTGTGTGACTTTGAAGATCTTGTGTGACTTTGTCTAGGTCTGAGGATCTTGTGTGACTTTGTCTAGGTCTTAGGATCTTGTGTGACTTTGAAGATCTTGCGTGACTTTGTCTAGGTCTTAGGATCTTGTGTGACTTTGTTTAGGTCTGAAGATCTTGTGTGACTTTGTCTAGGTCTGAAGATCTTGTGTGACTTTGAAGATCTTGTGTGACTTTGAAGATCTTGTGTGACTTTGTCTAGGTCTGAGGATCTTGTGTGACTTTGTTTAGGTCTGAAGATCTTGTGTGACTTTGTCTAGGTCTGAAGATCTTGTGTGACTTTGAAGATCTTGTGTGACTTTGAAGATCTTGTGTGACTTTGTCTAGGTCTGAGGATCTTGTGTGACTTTGTCTAGGTCTGAGGATCTTGTGTGACTTTGTTTAGGTCTGAGGATCTTGTGTGACTTTGTCTAGGTCTGAAGATCTTGTGTGACTTTGAAGATCTTGTGTGACTTTGTCTAGGTCTGAAGATCTTGTGTGACTTTGTCTAGGTCTGAAGATCTTGTGTGACTTTGTCTAGGTCTGAGGATCTTGTGTGACTTTGTCTAGGTCTAAGGATCTTATGTGACTTTGTCTAGGTCTGAGGATCTTGTGTGACTTTGTCTAGGTCTGAGGATCTTGTGTGACTTTGTCTAGGTCTGAGGATCTTGTGTGACTTTGTCTAGGTCTGAAGATCTTGTGTGACTTTGTCTAGGTCTGAAGATCTTGTGTGACTTTGAAGATCTTGTGTGACTTTGAAGATCTTGTGTGACTTTGTCTAGGTCTGAGGATCTTGTGTGACTTTGAAGATCTTGTGTGACTTTGTCTAGGTCTGAGGATCTTGTGTGACTTTGTCTAGGTCTAAAGATGTTGTGTGACTTTGTCTAGGTCTGAAGATCTTGTGTGACTTTGTCTAGGTCTGAGGATCTTGTGTGACTTTGTCTAGGTCTAAAGATGTTGTGTGACTTTGTCTAGGTCTGAAGATCTTGTATGACTTTGTCTAGGTCTGAGGATCTTGTGTGACTTTGTCTAGGTCTTAGGATCTTGTGTGACTTTGTTTAGGACTGAGGATCTTGTGTGACTTTGTCTAGGTCTGAAGATCTTGTGTGACTTTGTCTAGGTCTGAGGATCTTGTGTGACTTTGAAGATCTTGTGTGACTTTGTCTAGGTCTAAAGATGTTGTGTGACTTTGTCTAGGTCTGAAGATCTTGTGTGACTTTGTCTAGGTCTGAGGATCTTGTATGACTTTGAAGATCTTGTGTGACTTTGAAGATCTTGTGTGACGTTGTCTAGGTCTGAGGATCTTGTGTGACTTTGTCTAGGTCTGAGGATCTTGTGTGACTTTGTCTAGGTCTGAGGATCTTGTGTGACTTTGTCTAGGTCTGAAGATCTTGTGTGACTTTGTCTAGGTCTAAAGATCTTGTGTGACTTTGTCTAGGTCTGAGGATCTTGTGTGACTTTGTCTAGGTCTGAGGATCTTGTGTGACTTTGAAAATCTTGTGTGACTTTGTCTAGGTCTGAAGATCTTGTGTGACTTTGAAGATCTTGTGTGACTTTGTCTAGGTCTGAGGATCTTGTGTGACTTTGTCTAGGTCTGAGGATCTTGTGTGACTTTGTCTAGGTCTGAGGATCTTGTGTGACTTTGTCTAGGTCTGAGGATCTTGTGTGACTTTGAAAATCTTGTGTGACTTTGTCTAGGTCTGAAGATCTTGTGTGACTTTGAAGATCTTGTGTGACTTTGTCTAGGTCTGAGGATCTTGTGTGACTTTGTCTAGGTCTAAAGATGTTGTGTGACTTTGTCTAGGTCTGAAGATCTTGTATGACTTTGTCTAGGTCTGAGGATCTTGTGTGACTTTGTCTAGGTCTTAGGATCTTGTGTGACTTTGTTTAGGTCTGAGGATCTTGTGTGACTTTGTCTAGGTCTGAAGATCTTGTGTGACTTTGTCTAGGTCTGAGGATCTTGTGTGACTTTGAAGATCTTGTGTGACTTTGTCTAGGTCTAAAGATGTTGTGTGACTTTGTCTAGGTCTGAAGATCTTGTGTGACTTTGTCTAGGTCTGAGGATCTTGTATGACTTTGAAGATCTTGTGTGACTTTGAAGATCTTGTGTGACGTTGTCTAGGTCTGAGGATCTTGTGTGACTTTGTCTAGGTCTGAGGATCTTGTGTGACTTTGTCTAGGTCTGAAGATCTTGTGTGACTTTGTCTAGGTCTAAAGATCTTGTGTGACTTTGTCTAGGTCTGAGCATCTTGTGTGACTTTGTCTAGGTCTGAGGATCTTGTGTGACTTTGAAAATCTTGTGTGACTTTGTCTAGGTCTGAAGATCTTGTGTGACTTTGAAGATCTTGTGTGACTTTGTCTAGGTCTGAGGATCTTGTGTGACTTTGTCTAGGTCTGAGGATCTTGTGTGACTTTGTCTAGGTTTGAGGATCTTGTGTGACTTTGAAGATCTTGTGTGACTTTGAAGATCTTGTGTGACTTTGTCTAGGTCTGAGGATCTTGTGTGACTTTGAAGATCTTGTGTGACTTTGTCTAGGTCTAAAGATCTTGTGTCTTTGTCTAGGTCTGAGGATCTTGTGTGACGTTGTCTAGGTCTGAGGATCTTGTGTGACTTTGTCTAGGTCTGAAGATCTTGTGTGACTTTGTCTAGGT
>NW_026731537.1:580000-820000 GCF_028476545.2 Physella acuta
CTACTACCTAATTCCGTCTATATTTTTGGCCATTGTTAGCGATAGTTTCTGGCCATTGCTAACATTAGTAGTTGGCCTTGTTTTGAATCCCCCCCCCCACACATAAAATGTTCCCCATCTGTTCCCCCCATGAAATGGTCCCCCATAAAATGTTCCCCCATCTGTTCCCACATAAAATGTTCCCCATCTGTTCCCCCCATGAAATGGTCCCCCATAAAATGTTCCCCCATCTGTTCCCACATAAAATGTTCCCCATCTGTTCCCCCCATGAAATGGTCCCCCCATAAAATGTTCCCCCATCTGTTCCCACATAAAATGTTCCCCCATCTGTTCCCCCCATCAAATGTTCCCCCACATGAAATGTTCCCCATCTGTTCCCCACATGAAATGTTCCCCATCTGTTCCCCACATGAAATGTTCCCCATCTGTTCCCCACATGAAATGTTCCCCATCTGTTCCCCTGACCAGGACGACTGGTTCTCGCTGATCCCCCAGTACACTGACCTACAGCCGGAGCTTAAAGACGAGCTGATCCGTTGGCAGAGCGTGTTTGACAGCTTGGATAAACTCGACGGGAAAGAAAGGTATGTCAACTGACATGTCATCTAGAGTAGGTTATCTGACATGTCATTTATAGTAGGTCATCTGACATCTCATCTAGAGTAGGTCATCTGACATGTCATCGGGAGTAGGTCATCTGACATGTCATCGGGAGTAGGTCATCTGACATGTCATCAAAAGTAGGTCAACTGACATGTCATCAAAAGTAGGTCAACTGGCATGTCATCTAGAGTAGGTCAACTGACGTGTCATTAAGTACCTGCCCACACCTTTTTGTCCTCACCAAATTACCTGACAACACCTAACTACCTGCCCACACACCTAACTACCTGCCCTCACTACCTGCCCACACAGCTAACTACCTGCCCTCACTACCTGCCCACACAGCTAACTACCTGCCTCACTACCTGCCCTAACTACCTTCCCTAACTACCTGCCCTCACTACCTGCCCACACAGCTAACTACCTGCCTCACTACCTGCCCTAACTACCTTCCCTAACTACCTGCCCTCACTACCTGCCCACAGGTTTATGGTGCTGGAGGTGTATACCAACTCAGACGAGCGGGCCAAGATGGCGGAGTTTGGTGCCCACCCCTTCAACATGGACATGGTCGACAGTCTGCAGGTGCCGCTCTCTGGCAGGCAGATCATGGCCTTCATCGCGCCGGAGTACAAGAACAAACCGGCGGCCTATTGGCCAAGTTTTGTGGTGAGTGGCCTGTTGGCCAAGTTTCGTGGTGAGTGGCCAGTGGCCTGTTGGTCAACTTTCGTGGTGAGTGGCCAGTTGGCCAAGTTTTGTGGTAAGTGGCCAGTAGCCTATTGGCCAAGTTTTGTGGTGAGTGGCCAGTGGCCTATTGGCCAAGTTTTGTGGTGAGTGACCAGTGGCCTATTGGCCAAGTTTGTGGTGAGTGGCCAGTGGCCTATTGGCCAAGTTTCGTGGTGAGTGGCCAGTAGCCTATTGGCCAAGTTTTGTAGCGAGTGGCCAGTAGCCTATTGGCCAAGTTTTGTGGCGAGTGGCCAGTAGCCTATTGGCCAAGTTTTGTGGTAAGTGGCCAGTGGCCTGTTGGCCAAGTTTTGTGGTGAGTGGCCAGTGGCCTGTTGGCCAAGTGACAAGAGGCCTTCTGGCCAAGCTTCGTACTATGATTTTAGTTTGACACAATTCTGTGTTGACAGAGTAAAAAGTGAATAGAGAATTTATTTCCGGGAACTTTCAGGTCGGCAACCACGACCGTAAGAGGGTGGCCAACAAATATGGCCGGCAACTGATCAACGCCTTCAACCTGCTGTTGATGACGCTGAAGGGCACGCCCACAACTTACTACGGCGAGGAGATCGGCATGGAGGAGATAACTCTCACATATGAGCAATCTCAGGACCCGTGGGCCATCAACGCTGGCCCGGTCAGTAGGGCCATGGTGGTTGTGAGGGGTTGGGAGCCGTTAAGTCTGGCTATTGGGGTGGTGAGGGGTGGGGTGTGCAGGGAGAGTTATGTCTGTGCACCAAAATGTATCAAAGGCTGGTAAACTCTAGCATGAAAGTTTGGCCTCAACTTGGAGTGAGCACGGTTTGATCAAGACGATCACGTGTGCACACCAAAGGTCAGGGGTTAGCTGCAGGTGTAAACGTTAGAAATAAATCTAAAGTTGGGTCTGGGCGAGAGGTGTGTTGGAAAAACTGGAGTCTACCGGCGGTGTCATCATTACCCCACCCCAACCCCTAACATTTTGTCACATGTCATCAAAAGTAGGTCATCTCACATGTCATCAAAAGTAGGTCATCTCACATGTCATCTAGAGTAGGTCATCTCACATGTCATCAAAAGTAGGTCATCTCACATGTCATCAAAAGTAGGTCATCTCACATGTCATCAAAAGTAGGTCATCTCACATGTCATCCCCCCTCCCACCTCCCCTCCCTTGACACCAACGTGTCACAACCTCTGACCTGTAAACCACGTGATTCCCTCCCCAGGACCGCTACTTGAGTGTGTCCAGAGACCTGGTCCGGTCCCCCATGCAGTGGTCAGCAGACAGCCAGGCCGGGTTTACCAACGGCTCGAAGCCCTGGCTGCCTGTACAGGCCAACTACACTCTCCTCAACGTCGAGGTACGTTCAGTGACTCGCTATAACGTCGAGGTACGTTTAGTGATTTGCTATAACGTCGAGGTACGTTCAGTGACTCGCTATAACGTCGAGGTACGTTTAGTGATTTGCTATAACGTCGAGGTACGTTCAGTGACTCGCTATAACGTCGAGGTACAGGACAACTACACTCTCATCAACGTAGAGGTAAGTTCAATGACTCGCTATAACGTCGAGGTACAGGCCAACTACACTCTCCTCAACGTCGAGGTAAGTTCAATGACTCGCAATAACGTCGATGTAGTTCAGTGACTCGCTATAACGTCGAGGTAAGTTCAATGACTCGCTATAACGTCGAGGTACAGGCCAACTACACTCTCCTCAACGTCGAGGTACGTTCAATGACTCGCTATAAAGTCGAGGTAAGTTCAGTGACTCGCTATAACGTCGAGGTACAGGCCAACTACGCTCTCCTCAACGTCGAGGTAAGTTCAATGACTCGCTATAACGTCGAGGTATGTTCAATGACTCGCTATAACGTCGAGGTAAATTCAATGACTCGCTATAACGTCGAGGTACGTCAAATAGTTCGAGGCCAGTTCCCTGATCAAATTCCTATTTGAAACCAGCTTGTCTTGAGACGGAATGAGTTTCTCTTTATGGCTGAGAATGTTCTGTTTTTACCCCCCCCCCCCCTCCTCCGACTGAGAATGTTTTGTCTTCAACCCCCCCACCCCACCCCCCACTGAGAATGTTCTGACTTTACCCCCAGACTGAGAAAGCTGACCCCCACCCCCACCTGTCTGTTTTAACCCCCAGACTGACCCCCACCCCCCTGAGAATGTTCTGTCTTTACCACCAGACTGAGAAAGCTGACCCCCAGTCCCACCTGAACCTGTACAAAGAGTACGTCGCCCTCAGACAACTGGACGCCTTCAAGTTTGGCGACATCAACGTCGATGTGGTCACCAACGACAACATCCTGTCCTACACCAGATCTTTCGGGTAAGATTTTCTGTTGTCTCGCTCAAATGGTGGCTGTTGATTGGCTATTGTAACTGTTGGCTACTGGATTCTAGAAAAAAAAGTCACAGGAAAAAAGTCACAAGAAAAAAGTCACAGGAAAAAAGTCACTGGAAAAAAGTCACAGGAAAAAAGTCACAGGAAAAAAGTCACAGGAAAAAAAGTCACAGGAAAAAAAAGTCACAGGAAAAAAAACACAGGAAAAAAACCACAGAAAAAAAGTCACATGAAAAAAAGTCACATGAAAAAAAGTCACAGGAAAAAAGTCACATGAAAAAAAGTCACAGGAAAAAAGTAACAGGAAAAAAAAACACAGGAAAAAACCACAGAAATAAACCGGGAGTGATCTCCCCTAAACTTTCTCGAATATTCTTATATAAAACAACAGGGGATGGGAACTCGGGCTATAGAGATGATTTTTAATCCATTTTAAATACTTAAAGTTTTAAAAATAGAATAAAATCTCGTAGACAAAAGAATTGCACACCAAGTGAACGCCAAATAAAAAAGTGCATAATAGTGCGCAATATTATTAGTACTTTAAAAATTTACATTAGTTTTTTGAGAAATCCGAAGTAGCGTAAATTACTACTTCCATTCAACGGAAATTACTCAAAATTTAACAGGAGGTAGAGAATTAGATCTTTTACTTACATGTGAAATTTCATTTATCTATCTGAAATCGTACTCAAGTTATAGGCTTTTGAAAAATTCAAAGTAGAAAAAGTACCACTTCCGGTTATCTCAAATCGCTCAAAAGTTGATACGGATCTACGATTTTGATAAAATACTTTTATATGAAATTTCATCAACCTAGCTGTAACGGTACTCAAGTTATCGTGTTTACACACGGACACACACACACACAGACATACGGACAGAATTGCAAACCCCAGTTTTTTAGACTGGATTACGCATAAAACCTCTTAATTTTTATAAATCTGGATTGATAATTTTTGCCCGATTAAAATAAGTCCTCTATACTTCGGATGTGATGAAAGACTGAGGTGTAATACGGTGAAAATTGTTAAAATTTCTAGTGATTTTTGTGCACGATTACAATACTTTCTCTATACTTCGTATATACGAGAAAGTAAAAAAGTCACATGAAAAAAGTCACATGAAAAAAAGTCACAGGAAAAAAGTCACAGGAAAAAAAGTCCTAACATTTGTCCTACCATTTGTACTACCATTTGTCCTAACATTTGTCCTAACATTTGTCCTAACATTTGTCCTACCATTTGTCCTAACATTTGTCCTACCATTTGTCCTAACATTTGTCCTAACATTTGTCCTAACATTTGTCATACCATTTGTCCTACCATTTGTCCTAACATTTGTCCTAACTTTTGTCCTAAAATTTGTCATAACATTTGTCCTAACATTTGTCCTACCATTTGTCCTACCATTTGTCCTAACATTTGTCCTAAACTTTGTCCTAACATTTCTCCATTTGTCCTACCATTTGTCCTACCATTTGTCCTACCATTTGTCCTAACATTTGTCCTAACATTTGTTTTAACAGTCGTCCTACGATTTATCCTAACATTTGTCCTACCATTTGTCCCAACAATTGTCCTAACATTTGTCCTAACATTTGTCCTAAGATTTGTCCTAACATTTGTCCTACCATTTGTCCTAACATTTGTCCCAAAATTTGTCCTAACATTTGTCCTAACATTTGTCCCAACAATTGTCCTAACATTTGTCCTAACATTTGTCCTAACATTTGTCCTCTTGCAGGTCCGCGCGTTACCTAGTGGCCATCAACTTCGGCCAAAGTCCGTCAACAGACGACTACAGCGTCGTCAACTCGGCCTCTGGCACTGTGGTCAGCAACACCGGAAACGTCGACACGTCACTCAGCAAGGGGTCAGGGGTCACGCTCAGCCAGTTGACCTTGAACCCTGGAGATGGTGTCGTCATCAAGTTATAAATTTGTCACAACTTTTTTTAAAATTATCATTTTAAAATGTCATTAAACAATTTCCATCTACTTTGTACTGTGCATTTTCTATAACGGCATTAACCTCTCATTTTTATTTGGGGGGAAGGAGGGGGTGGAGGGGAAAGTGGGAGAGTTTTCTTATCTGTCGTGTCTGTCTGTCGTGTCTGTCTGTCGTGTCTGTCTGTCGTGTCTGTCTGTCGTGTTTGTCTATCGACAGCTGAAAGATAAGCTAGCTCGTTTATCTGGCTACTGGCTACATTAGTAGGTCAAATCGTTTATCTGGCTACTGGCTACATTAGTAGGTCAACTCGTCTGGCTACTGGCTACATTAGTAGGTCAACTCGTTTATCTGGCTACTGGCTACATTAGTAGGTCAAATCGTTTATCTGGCTACTGGCTACATTAGTAGGTCAAATCGTTTGTCTGGGTTACTGGCTACATTAGTAGGTCAACTCGTTTATCTGGCTACTGGCTAAATTAGTAGGTCAAATCGTTTATCTGGCTATTGGCTACATTAGTAGGTCAACTCGTTTATCTGGCTACTGGCTACATTAGTAGGTCAACTCGTTTATCTGGCTACTGGCTACATTGGTAGGTCAACTCGTTTATCTGGCTACTGGCTACATGAGTAGGTCACTTGAAACGGGAAATTCCCACTGAGAGCAACAATTACATTCGCGAACTAATTAGTTTAATTATATTAGAAAGCTACAGCGTATTTGATTTCGTCTTCAACGCTTACAGAAACTAAATGAAACATTTTTACCGATGTTTGACGTCTTTAGCAGGTAAGGAATTTCACAAGTGACGTCTTCAGATGGTGATGTTTTATTTTAAAAGTAGACGTCTTTTTCAAGGAGATATTCAAACAGTGACGTCTTTGACTAAGATGTATTTACAATCTGACATCTTTGTCCATCGACGTCTAAAAAAATTCTACCCCACTTAGGGGGGTTGGGAGTGGCAATGGTAAAGTAGAAATTAGTTTACGGATGGTGGTGTTATTTTCCTTCAAAAATCATTAAGTACATAAACAAGATGTTTGTAAATGCTGAAATGTTAAGTCGCAGTAGGAATTTTTTTAATTTTACTAATTGAATGAAACTTCGCGATGTACTAGTTAGAGACTGAACGTGTTGACTGTGTAGTTGTTAAGTCAAAAAGTGGTCAGCACAACTCAGCACACAGCATAAAGACACACACACACGTGAATGTGTGTTTTACAGTCACGTGACTGTGTCACCACACACAACCCCACAACCCACTTACAACAACCGACTTCTCCCCTGCACTTTAAGCATTCTGTAGCGAACGATCAGGCATGCAGATCTAAGCCGGTCAGACAGATAAGCTCCCAGCTCCAAGGTCAGACAGATAAGCTCCCAGCTTCAAGGTCAGACAGATAAGCTCCCAGCTCCAACAGTTTTGTTCGCACCATGCACATGACGATGATGCGGCTATTTAAGCTCTGTGTTCTAAATATAGTTCTGGTCGCGGGGTTACATGGGTTCCTCGTGGACGACCCCGACCCGACCCCACCCCCCATGGAGTGGTGGAAGCAGACGGTCATCTACCAGATCTACCCCAGGTCATTCAAGGACTCAAACGGTGACGGCGTCGGTGACCTTCAAGGTAAGACAGGTGACCTTCAAGGTAAGACAGGTGACCTTCAAGGTACGAAAGTAAAGGTAAGAAATGTGACCTTCAAGGTAAGACAGGTGACCTTCAAGATAAGACAGGTGACCTTCAAGGTAAGACAGGTGACCTTCAAGGTAAGACAGGTGACCTTCAATGTAAGACAGGTGACCTTCAAAGTAAGACAGGCGACCTTCAAGGTAAGACAGGCGACCTTCAAGGTAAGACAGGTGACCTTCAAGGTAAGACAGGCGACCTTCAAGGTAAGACAGGTGACCTTCAAGGTAAGACAGGTGACCTTCAAGGTAAGACAGGTGACCTTCAAGGTAAGACATGTGACCTTCAATTTAAGACAGGTGACCTTTATGACAGGTCACAGTAAAGGTAAGACTAAAACACCAGTGATTTAAAAATTCTAATCAAGCTAATTATTCCCCTCCCCCCAGGCATCATCTCCCAGCTGCCTTACTTCAAGTACGTGGGGGTGGAGACACTTTGGATCAGTCCATTTTACAAGTCACCCCAGAAAGATTTTGGTTATGACATCAGCGATCAAAAAGATGTTGACCCCATTTTCGGTGACATTCATGACTTTAGGACTTTGGTGGCAGAGGCCAAGAAACTGGGTAAGTCATAAGTCATGTCATAAGTCATGTCATAAGTCATGTCATAAGTCATGTCATAAGTCATGTCATAAGTCATGTCATAAGTCATGTCATAAGTCATGTCATAAGTCATGTCATAAGTCATGTCATGAGTCATTTCATAAGTTATGGCAAAGTTTAGGTCTGAAAATCTTGTATGACTTTGTCTTATTCTGAGGATCTTGTGTGACTTTGAAGATCTTGTGTGACTTTGTCTAGGTCTGAGGATCTTGTGTGACTTTGAAGATCTTGTGTGACTTTGTCTAGGCCTGAAGATCTTGTGTGACTTTGTCTAGGTCTGAAGATCTTGTGTGACTTTGAAGATCTTGTGTGACTTTGTCTAGGTCTGAAGATCTTGTATGACTTTGAAGATCTTGTGTGACTTGGTCTAGGTCTGAAGATCTTGTATGACTTTGAAGATCTTGTGTGACTTTGTCTAGGTATGAGGATCTTGTATGACTTTGAAGATCTTGTGTGACTTTGTTTAGGTCTGAAGATCTTGTGTGACTTTGAAGATCTTGTGTGACTTTGAAGATCTTGTGTGACTTTGTCTAGGTCTGAAGATCTTGTGTGACTCTGTCTAGGTATGAGGATCTTGTATGACTTTGAAGATCTTGTGTGACTTTGTTTAGGTCTGAGGATCTTGTGTGACTTTGAAGATCTTGTGTGACTTTGTTTAGGTCTGAAGATCTTGTGTGACTTTGAAGATCTTGTGTGACTTTGTCTAGGTCTGAGGATCTTGTGTGACTTTGAAAATCTTGTGTGACTTTGTCTAGGTCTGAAGATCTTGTGTGACTTTGTCTAGGTCTAAAGATCTTGTGTGACTTTGTCTAGGTCTGAGGATCTTGTGTGACTTTGTCTAGGTCTAAGGATCTTATGTGACTTTGTCTAGGTCTGAGGATCTTGTGTGACTTTGTCTAGGTCTGAAGATCTTGTGTGACTTTGTCTAGGTCTGAGGATCTTGTGTGACTTTGTCTAGGTCTGAGGATCTTGTGTGACTTTGAAGATCTTGTGTGACGTTGTCTAGGTCTGAGGATCTTGTGTGACTTTGAAGATCTTGTGTGACTTTGAAGATCTTGTGTGACTTTGTCTAGGTCTGAGGATCTTGTGTGACTTTGAAGATCTTGTGTGACGTTGTCTAGGTCTGAGGATCTTGTGTGACTTTGAAGATCTTATGTGACTTTGAAGATCTTGTGTGACTTTGTCTAGGTCTGAGGATCTTGTGTGACTTTGAAGATCTTGTGTGACTTTGAAGATCTTGTGTGACCTTGAAGATCTTGTGTGACTTTGTCTAGGTCTGAGGATCTTGTGTGACTTTGAAGATCTTGTGTGACTTTGAAGATCTTGTGTGACTTTGTCTAGGTCTGAGGATCTTGTGTGACTTTGTGCCGAACCACACCAGCGATATGCATGAATGGTTCCAGAGAAGTCTGAAGCGTGACGGCAAGTACACGGACTTTTACATCTGGCACGACGGCAAGCTGGCGGCAAACGGCACGAGACTGCCGCCTAACAACTGGGTAAGGTCACTTGACCTCTAGAGACTAAGAGAAAACTGTGAAGTTGGTTCTGTGACTTTCCGGCTACAGGACATTACCCCCTGGATATTCCCCCCCCCCGGACATTCCCCCCCCGTATTTACCCCCGGAGCAATTACCCCCCTGTCAATTACCCCCTGTCAACTATCCCCCTGTCAATTACCCCCCCCCCCCCCCCGGGGAATTACACCCCCTCCCCCTCCTCTCAAGTTAAAATCCTAACTCTAACTAGAATTTTATACCTATATACAACTTTAATCCAAACCTTAAGAAAAAGACCAAAACCTAAGCATCCACCTTAGCCTAAAACTTCACACAAAACCAAAACCAAAGCTAGACACAACCCTAACCCTAACACTAGCTCTAACCCTAACCCTAGCCCTAACCCTAAACCTAAACCTAGCCCTAGCCCTAACCCTAACCCTAACCCTAACCCTAAAACCTAACCCTAACCCTAACCCTAGCCCTAACCCTAACCCTAACCCTAACCCTAGCCCTAAAACCTAACCCTAACCTTAACCCTAACCCTAGCCCTAACCCTAAAACCTAACCCTAACGCTAACCCTAGCCCTAGCCCTAACCCTAACCCTAACCCTAGCCCTAAAACCTAACCCTACCCCTAACCCTAGCCCTACCCTTAGCCCTAACCCTAACCCTAACCCTAACCCTAACCCTAACCCTAACCCTAGCCCTAAACCTAACCCTAAACCTATCCCTAACCCTAACTCTAACCCTGTCGGGGGGGGGGGGGGGTAATGTCCTACTGGGCGGGGGGTAATTGACTGGGGGGTAATTGACAGGGGGGTAATTGACAGGGGGGGTAATTACTCTGGGGGTAATGTCGGGGGGAAATATCCGGGGGGTAATTGACAGGGGGGAAATGCCCTGTTACCGACTTTCCATACTCTGTGACGTTAGATAGACATGCCTTCATATCCTCACCTTGTGCATGCAACAATTAAATCCATCATCAGCCTAGCGCTTAAACAAGGGCCCTTGTATGAGCCATATGACAAGATAGGGCTCTTGCCCTTTTCTAGATGCAGAGGCGTAGCGACCCTTCCCGGCGCCCGGGGACAAACTTTTCGATTTGCACCCCCCCCCCCTCGAGATTTTGATTTGCACCCCCCCCTCAAACTTTCAATTTGCACCCCCCCCTCCCCTCGAGATTTTGATTTGCACCCCCCCCTCAAACTTTCAATTTGCACCCCCCCCCCTCGAGATTTTGATTTGCACCCCCCTCAACCTTTCAATTTATTTTTCCAACCCATTTTGGCGCCCCTTAAGCTCGGCGCCCGGGGACATATGTCCCCCCCCCCCCGCCCCCCCCCCTCGCTACGCTACTGTCTAGATGTCCATTATTTTTCTGACCAATTAGAATAATCTTTTCTTTATTCAATTGTTATTTTGATCACGTGATTTGAGAAGTATGAACCACATAATCCTCTCACTTTCTGTGGCCAGTGGCGTGCTTGGCCAACTGGCCGTATCTAGGATCCTCCAAGTTAAATTAACGTTAAGTCTGGGCAAGCCTCTACAAGCTGAACTAGGGGTCCCGGACCGATTCATATGTGGGTAAAACATACCCAATGGGAATCAGACTATTCTTTACTTTAGTCTGTCATTTCTCACCAACGGTCAACCTTGATTGGCTGTGTAACCCCCCCCCCCCCCAATGCCCCACTAAGACAATTCTCTCTGCCCAGCTGAGCGTGTTTGGTGGGTCAGCTTGGACCTGGAGAGAGGAGAGGCGCCAATATTTCTTCCACTCTTTTGTGCCGGAACAACCAGACCTCAACTACAGGAACCCGGAGGTCAGGGAGGAGATCATGGTGAGTCCCCTGGGTGGTGGGGATCATGGTGAGACCCCTGGGTGGTGGGGATCATGGTGAGACCCCTGGGTGGTGGGGAACATGGTGAGTCCCCTGGGTGGTCCCCTGGGTGGTGGGGATCATGGTGAGACCCCTGGGTGGTGGGGATCATGGTGAGTCCCCTGGGTGGTCCCCTGGGTGGTGGGGATCATGGTGAGACCCCTGGGTGGTGGGGAACATGGTGAGTCCCCTGGGTGGTGGGGATCATGGTGAGTCCCCTGGGTGGTGGGGATCATGGTGAGTCCACTGGGTGGTGGGGATCATGGTGAGACCCCTGGGTGGTGGGGATCATGGTGAGTCCCTGGGTGGTGGG
This sequence comes from Physella acuta, assembly GCF_028476545.2. Taxonomy (NCBI): domain Eukaryota; kingdom Metazoa; phylum Mollusca; class Gastropoda; family Physidae; genus Physella; species Physella acuta. Next base: position 591,618 of record NW_026731537.1, read on the forward strand.
GATCATGGTGAGTCCCCTGGGTGGTGGGGATCATGGTGAGACCCCTGGGTGGTGCGGAACATGGTGAGTCCCCTGGGTGGTCCCCTGGGTGGTGGGGATCATGGTGAGACCCCTGGGTGGTGGGGAACATGGTGAGTCCCCTGGGTGGTGGGGATCATGGTGAGTCCCCTGGGTGGTGGGGATCATGGTGAGTCCACTGGGTGGTGGGGATCATGGTGAGTCCACTGGGTGGTCCCCTGGGTGGTGGGGATCATGGTGAGTCCCCTGGGTGGAGGAGATCATGGTGAGACCCCTGGGTGGTGGGGAACATGGTGAGTCCCCTGGGTGGTGGGGATCATGGTGAGTCCCCTGGGTGGTCCCCTGGGTGGTGGGGATCATGGTGAGTCCCCTGGGTGGTGGGGGTCATGGTGAGTCCCCTGGGTGGTGGGGGTCATGGTGAGTCCCCTGGGTGGTGAGTCCCCTGGGTGGTGGTGATCATGGTGAGTCCCCTGGGTGGTGGGGATCATGGTGAGTCCCCTGGGTGGAGGAGATCATGGTGAGACCCCTGGGTGGTGGGGAACATGGTGAGTCCCCTGGGTGGTGGGGATCATGGTGAGTCCCCTGGGTGGTGGGGATCATGGTGAGTCCCCTGGGTGGTGGGGATCATGGTGAGTCCCCTGGGTGGTCCCCTGGGTGGTGGGGATCATGGTGAGTCCCCTGGGTGGTCCCCTGGGTGGTGGGGACCATGGTGAGTCCCCTGGGTGGTGGGGATCATGGTGAGTCCCCTGGGTGGTGGGGATCATGGTGAGTCCCCTGGGTGGTCCCCTGGGTGGTGGGGGATCATGGTGAGTCCCCTGGGTGGTGGGGATCATGGTGAGTCCCCTGGGTGGTGTGTCCCCTGGGTAGTGGGGATCATGGTGAGTCCCCTGGGTAGTGGGGATCATGATGAGTCCCTCGGGACGTGGCTTTACACTGAATGTTGAGGACGGGGGGACGGGACAGCAGCAAGGTGATTTTCTCATTATACACTGCTAACTGATTGCTATATTATCTCCCCATTTCCCACCCCCAGCTGGCCATTCGGTACTGGCTTGACCACGGTATAGATGGGCTGCGCATGGATGCCATAGCTGACCTCTATGAGGCTGCCAACCTGACGGACAACCCGCCCTCGGGCAAACCTGTGCCGCCTGTGAGTTTTACTTTAGCACACCTGTACATGTGAGTCTATATTAGCATTAGCACACTTGTACAGGTGATATTCTACCACACCTGTACAGGTGAGTCTATCTTAGCACACCTGAACATGTGAATATATATCAGCACACCTGTACCGGTGTCTATCTCAGCACACCTGCACTAGTGAGTCTATTTTAGCACATTTGTACAGGTCAGTCTATCTTAGCACACATGTACTAGTGAGTCTATCTTAGCACACCTGTACATGTGAGTCTATCTTAGCACACCTGTACTAGTGAATCTATCTTAGCACGCCTGTACTAGTTAGTCTATCTTAGCAAACCTGTACTAGTGAGTCTATCTTAACACACTTGCACAGGTGAGTCTATCTTAGCACACCTGTACTGGTGAGTCCACTTAGCACACCTATAAAGCTGAGTCTATCTTAGCACACCTGTACAGGTGAGTCTATTTTAGCACACCTGTACAGGTGACTCTATCTTAGCACACCTGTACAGGTGAGTGTATCTTAGCACACCTGTGCAGGTGAATCTATCTTAGCACACCTGTACAGGTGAGTCTATCTTAGCACACCTGTACAGGTGAGTCTATCTTAACACACCTGTACAGGTGAGTCTATCTTAGCACACCTGTACAGGTGAGTCTATCTTAGCACACCTGTACTGGTGAGTCCACTTAGCACACCTATAAAGCTGAGTCTATCTTAGCACACCTGTACAGGTGAGTCTATTTTAGCACACCTGTACAGGTGACTCTATCTTAGCACACCTGTACAGGTGAGTGTATCTTAGCACACCTGTGCAGGTGAATCTATCTTAGCACACCTGTACAGGTGAGTCTATCTTAGCACACCTGTACAGGTGAGTCTATCTTAGCACACCTGTACAGGTGAGTCTATCTTAGCACACCTGTACAGGTGAGTCTATCTTAGCACACCTGTACAGGTGAGTCTAACGTAACACACCTGTACAGGTGAGTCTATCTTAGCACACCTATACAGGTGAGTCTATCTTAACACACCTGTACAGGTGAGTCTATCTTAGCACACCTGTACAGGTGAGTCTATCTTAGCACACCTGCACAGGTGAGTCTAATGTAGCACACCTGTACAGGTGAGTCTATCTTAGCACACCTGTACAGGTGAGTCTATCTTAGCACACCTGTACAGGTGAGTCTATCTTAGCACAGCTGTACAGGTAAGTCTATCTTAGCACACCTGTACAGGTGAGTCTATCTTAGCACACCTGTACAGGTGAATCTAACGTAACACACCTGTCCAAATCTCAGGACGACTGGAACTACCTGACGCCCCTCTACACAGACATGCTGCCCGAGGTCAAGGACGAGTTAGTTCGCTGGCAGAGTGTCTTTGACAGCATGGACATACTGGACAGCAAGTACAGGTGGGTGGGGGGGGGCAGAGTGTCTTTGACAGCATGGACATACTGGACAGCAAGGACAGGTGGGTGGGGGGGGGGGCAGAGTGTCTTTGACAGCATGGACATACTGGACAACAAGGACAGGTGGGTGGGTGGGGGCAGAGTGTCTTTGATAGCATGGACATACTGGACAGCAAGGACAGGTGGGTGGGGGCTGGAGTGGGGGGTTGGGTGCTGGCAGAGTGTCTTTGACAGCATGGACATACTGGACAGCAAGGACAGGTGGGTGGGGGCTGGGGTGGAGGGTTGGGTGCTGGCAGAGTGTCTTTGACAGCATGGACATACTGGACAACAAGGACAGGTGGGTGGGGGCTGGAGTGGGGGGTTGGGTGCTGGCAGAGTGTCTTTGACAGCATGGACATACTGGACAGCAAGGACAGGTGGGTGGGGGCTGGGGTGGAGGGTTGGGTGCTGGCAGAGTGTCTTTGACAGCATGGACATACTGGACAACAAGGACAGGTGGGTGGGGGCTGGAGTGGGGGGTTGGGTGGGGGTGGTGGTCTTATGGGCGGGGTTTAAAGATGGAAACACCAGAGTGAGTTGTGTTCCGTGTCAGGTTTGCTGCTGTTGTGTGTCAGGTTTGCTGCTGTTGTGTGTCAGGTTTGTTGCTGTTCTGTGTCAGGTTTGTTGCTGTTCTGTGTCAGGTTTGTTGCTGTTCTGTGTCAGGTTTGTTGCTGTTCTGTGTCAGGTTTTTTGCTGTTCTGTGTCAGGTTTGTTGCTGTTCTGTGTCAGGTTTGTTGCTGTTCTGTGTCAGGTTTTTTGCTGTTCTGTGTCAGGTATGTTGCTGTTCCGTGTCAGGTATGGTGCTGTTCTGTGTGTCAGGTTTGTTGCTGTTCTGTGTCAGGTTTGTTGCTGTTCTGTCAGGTTTATGGTGCTGGAACTGTACACGACGTCTGAGGAGCGAGGCAAGATGGCGGAGTACGGGGCCCACCCCTTCAACATGGACCTCGTGGACAGTCTGACGGTGCCATTAAATGCCAGCCAGATGATGGGACTCATCTCTCAGGAGTACAGGCACATGCCGGCTTCTTACTGGCCGTCTTTTGTGGTGAGATATTTATGTCTTGGCCGTCCTTTGTGGTGAGATATTTATGTCTTGACCGTCTTTTGTGGTGAGATATTTATGTCTTGGCCGTCCTTTGTGGTGAGATATTTATGTCTTGACCGTCTTTTGTGGTGAGATATTTATATCTTGGCCGTCTTTTGTGGTGAGATATTTATATCTTGGCCGTCTTTTGTGGTGAGATATTTATGTCTTGACCGTTCTTTATGGTGAGATATTTATGTCTTGACCGTTCTTTGTGGTGAGATATTTATGTCTTGGCCGTCCTTTGTGGTGAGATATTTATTTTATGGCCGTGCTTTGTGGTGAGATATTTATGTCTTGACCGTTCTTTGTGGTGATATATTTATGTCTTGACCGTTCTTTGTGGTGAGATATTTATGTCTTGGCCGTCCTTTGTGGTGAGATATTTATGTCTTGGCCGTCCTTTGTGGTGAGATATTTATGTCTTGGCGGTCCTTTGTGGTGAGATATTTATGTCTTGACCGTCCTATGTGGTGAGATATTTATGTCTTGGCCGTGCTTTGTGGTGAGATATTTATGTCATGGCCGTCCTTTGTGGTGAGATATTTATGTCTTGGCCGTCCTTTGTGGTGAGATATTTATGTCTTGGCCGTCGTTTGTGGTGAGATATTTATGTTTTGGCCGTCCTTTGTGGTGAGATGTGTATTTCTTGGCCGTACATTGTGGTGACATATGTATTTCTTGGCCGTCCTTAAAGTGAGAAATGTATTTGTTAAAGAAAGATGTACGCTGGTCGTACATTGTGCTAGACAAATGTGGTAAATTGCGCTGCTGTTAATTTAAAAAAAAAATCACCCAAATCATTTAGCTTAATGAAGCTAATTAACAAGTTTTTTTTTTTTTTAGATTGGCAACCACGACCGTAAGAGGGTGGCCAACAAATATGGCCGGCAACTGATCAACGCCTTCAACCTGCTGTTGATGACGCTGAAGGGCACGCCCACAACTTACTACGGCGAGGAGATCGGCATGGAGGAGATAACTCTCACATATGAGCAATCTCAGGACCCGTGGGCCATCAACGCTGGCCCGGTCAGTAGGGCCATGGTTGTTGTCAGGGGTAGGGGGTGGGATGTGGAAATTGACCAAGTCTGGCCACATATTGAAAAGTTTTCATCTCGAAGCTTCGCACCGACAGTAGGGCTCCGAACAAAAATGGCAAGCAAATGTCCACATTCTGACCTATGTTCAAATGTTCAGCTTTATGCCCTCTAACTTGTTATTTCCCTTAGTTTTCATTTCCTTATCTTGTTTGTTTTCTTTTAATACATTAGACAAAAGCAAGCTGTTTTTAACCCTATCTGACCTAATTAAACTTTTTATGATCAGTTATATGAAGTACATTTCTGTTTCAGGAGCGTCTCCTGACCTACATTTCTGTTTCAGGAGCGTCACCTGACCTACATTTCTGTTTCAGGGGCGTCTCCTAACCTACATTTCTGTTTCAGGGGCGTCTCCTAACCTACATTTCTGTTTCAGGGGCGTCTCCTGACCTACATTTCTGTTTCAGGGGCGTCTCCTGAACTACATTTCTGTTTCAGGGGCGTCTCCTGACCTACATTTCTGTTTCAGGAGCGTCTCCTAACCTACATTTCTGTTTCAGGGGCGTCACCTAACCTACATTTCTGTTTCAGGAGCGTCTCCTGACCTACATTTCTATTTCAGGACCGCTACATGATCTACTCGCGTGACGTGGTCCGGTCCCCCATGCAGTGGTCAGCTGACAGCCAGGCCGGGTTTACCAACGGCTCGAAGCCCTGGCTGCCTGTACAGGACAACTACACTCTCCTCAACGTCGAGGTAAGTTCATTGACTTGCTATAACGTCGAGGTACGTTTAGTGATTTGCTATAACGTCGAGGTACGTTCAATGACTCGCTATAACGTCGAGTTACGTCATATAGTTCAGTGACTCGCTATAACGTCAAGGTACAGGACAACTACACTCTCCTCAAGGTCGAGGTACATCAGATAAAGACTCGCTATAACGACGACGTAAGTCAGATACTTAAGTGAAATAGCGGTACTTCTATACAGTTTAGCAAGATGGGACTAAGCGAGGTAACTCTGATATATGTAAACTTCTTGTCCCATTCAAACCCAACTATGTAATGTGCTTTACTGAGAATATTCTGTTTTTACCCCCTCACCGACCAAGAATGTTTTGTCTTCACGCCCCCCCCCTCCAACTGAGGTTGTTCTGTCTTTACCCACCCCCCCCCCTGACAGAATGTTTTGTCATCACGCCCCCCCCCCCCCACCTCTCCAACTGAGAATGTTTGTCTTTACCCCCAGACTGAGAAAGCTGACCCTCAGTCCCACCTGTCTGTCTTTACCCCCAGACTGAGGAAGCCGACCCCCAGTCCCACCTGTCTGTTTTTACCCCCAGACTGACCCCCACCCCCCTGAGAATGTTCTGTCTTTACCCCCAGACTGAGAAAGCCGACCCCCAGTCCCACCTGTCTTTACCCCCAGACTGAGAAAGCCGACCCCCAGTCCCACCTGTCTTTACCCCCAGACTGAGAAAGCCGACCCCCAGTCCCACCTGTTTGTCTTTACCCCCAGACTGAGAAAGCTGACCCCCAGTCCCACCTGTCTTTACCCCCAGACTGAGAAAGCCGACCCCCAGTCCCACCTGTTTGTCTTTACCCCCAGACTGAGAAAGCTGACCCCCAGTCCCACCTGTCTTTACCCCCAGACTGAGAAAGCCGACCCCCAGTCCCACCTATCTGTTTTTACCCCCAGACTGACCCCCACCCCCCTGAGAATGTTCTGTCTTTACCCCCAGACTGAGAAAGCTGACCCCCAGTCCCACCCCCCCTGAGAATGTTTGTCTCTACCCCCAGAATGAGAAAGCTGACCCCCAGTCCCACCTGAACCTGTACAAAGAGTACGTCGCCCTCAGACAACTGGACGCCTTCAAGTTTGGCGACATCAACGTCGATGTGGTCACCAACGACAACATCCTGTCCTACACCAGATCATTCGGGTAAGTTTAAGTTTTAAGGTGGGCGGCGGCGAGGGGGGGGGTGACGTGGGGATGTCATTGTTTACTTGTATCGCTAGAAATTAACGTTAAACAACTGAACACTTTTTCACGAACACATTTCTCAAACTGTGGTGGCCATCAATATTTGTCCTAACATGTCCTACCATTTGTCCTAATATTTGTCCTACCATTTGTCCTAACATTTGTCCTACCATTTGTCCTAACATTTGTCCTAACATTTGTCCTAATATTTGTCCTAACATTTGTCCTAACATTTGTCCTAACATTTGTCCTACCATTTGTCCTAATATTTGTCCTCTTGCAGGTCCGCGCGTTACCTGGTGGCCATCAACTTCGGCCAAAGTCCGTCAACAGACGACTACAGCGTCGTCAACTCGGCCTCTGGCACTGTGGTCAGCAACACCGGAAACGTCGACACGTCACTCAGCAAGGGGTCAAGGGTCACGCTCAGCCAGTTGACCTTGAACCCTGGAGATGGTGTCGTCATCAAGATCACTTAAAATTAAAATCTTTTTATAACATCAATATTTGATTTCGTTCACACAGTCTCGGTGGCGTAGCGAGGTCGGGTGTCACCAGGTGCGGCACTTAATGGTGTCACCCCCCAGAAGCATAGCGACCCTTCCCGGGGACAAACTTTCAATTTTCGATTTGCACCCCTTCCCCCCCCCCCCCCCCCCTCAAACTTTCGATTTGCACCTCTTAAAAGACTAACACTCGAATTAATCGCTTAATTAAGTGTAATTATCATTTTTCTCTCTATATTTTGCTATTTTTGTGCCTTGGTGTCACCCCCCTAAATGGTGTCACCCGGTCCGCACCTCCGCCCCCCCCTCGCTACGCCCCTGCAATGTCTGCCTTTCTGTCTGTCCTTCTTTCTATCTGTCCTTCTGTCTGTCTGTCCTTCTGTAAGTTGGAGTAAACTTTGTTAATTTAGATTCTACGACTTTCTTTAGCTTTACAGGTATATTTGTCTTGTAGGACTACGTAAAATAATTTTAATCAGTCATTAAATTAATTAAAGGATTACCAAATTTAAAAGGGGAGATGACAAGGTTAAGTACCCGCGATATATCGAATGAGTTACGAGAAGTGAATTAAATTACTAAAAAGTAGAAAATAAAACAAATATAAAAACCGCATAATTATAAGCTTTTAAATGCACTGAAAATAAAAAAAATAAAATAAATTTGCTTTCTTTATTTACAGGATTGTTCGCTCATGCTCATGAAATCACATATACATAATAGAGACTAATGCCTTTACAACAGAAAGGAAGTTTGCTTTATTATATTTTCAGTATATCACAAAAGTTTTAAAATAAATGTTTCATGGTTGTTTTATTTCTACAACTTTTGCCGCCACATATTTTCAGATTTAGATACAAGAGGGGTCGTTATGTTGTAGGACTGTCTGTAGGACTGTAGGACTATCAATTTAACGCTGTGAAGCTAATGATTCTCCCCTCACTAAGAGCAAATCCCCCCCCCCCCCCCCAATGCTATGACTATAAGATTATCTTTGTGCTACTGTAGCGCTGTCTGACTTCTATGATCCTAGTCACACGGTACGGCTCAGCCTTAGATCAGATTTACAAAAGTTTATTGTAAACGTGGGGACCATGGGGTGTGCTTTGGGTCCCATGGTCCCTAACTTTACAACCGGGGTGTGGATTGGGTCCCATGGTCCCTAACTTTATGACCTGGGTGTGGATTGGGTCCCATGGTCCCTAACTTTATGACCGGGATATGGATTGGGTCCCATGGTCCCTAACTTTATGACCTGGGTGTGGATTGGGTCCCATGGTCCCTAACTTTATGACCGGGGTATGGATTGGGTACCATGTTCCCTAACGTTATAACCGGGGTGTTGAAGCATTGCTGTTCAGAAAGAGAAATCAATGAAGCGTGAACCAATAAATTGGAACCAGTCGTTAAGTTTTTTATCACTAGACTAAAACACGACCACAATAAAATCCTCAGCTCAGTCTTTGGGCTCTTACAGCATTCAATAGGAATATTTATGGCTTCATATGGCTTTCATATGTCGCCGTTTTAAAGCCATATGTATGTATGGTTGACCCTGAAGAGAGTGTTTTCACATTTCGATTGGCTCTTGTTAAGTCACGTGCCTACACGCCATGAAACTGTTGGTTGGTCGCTGAGAGAGGGGAGGAGAGGTGGTGCTGGTCATCTGGTCACATAAGGGGTGTGTTGGTCAGTGGTGTGTTGTTCAGTGGTGTGTTGGTCAGTGGTGTGTTGGTCAGTGGTGTGTTGGTCAGTGGTGTGTTGGTCAGTGGTGTGTTGGTCAGTGGTGTGTTGGTCAGTGGTGTGTTGGTCAGTGGTGTTTTGGTCAGTGGTGTTTTGGTCAGTGGTGTGTTGGTCAATGGTGTGTTGGTCAATGGTGTTTTGGTCAGTGGTGTTTTTGTCAGTGGTGTGTCAGTGGTGTGTTGGTCAATTGTGTTTTGGTTTGTGGTGTGTTGGTCAGTGGTGTGTTGGTTAGGGGTGTGTTGGTCAGGGGTGTGTTGGTCACATCATTGGTAGGCCTGTCGCGGCTGACAGAGTGTCGCAATGGTGACATACTTTTATCTTTGAGTTTTCACCTACAGGCGACTAGTTTCTACGGGCGACTGGTTTCCTTGGTGCCACAAGAGCTCTCAGCTGACCCTCCCCTAATGTTTACCAACATCCCATACAGGTCAACACCGTGCACCCCCCCCCCCCTCATTTTTCTCTCGTTACGTCATGTGTGATCACTGTAGCAGTCAATGTAATTACATCTCAAGTGTAATTACATGTCTATTGTAATTACATTTTAACCTAACGAGTCTAGAGCTGCGGTTGTGTAATCATAAACGTGAAATACGTTACATCATGATCAGCAGAATACATCAAACGTTAGACCAACTGGCTAACTAATACGATTTAGTTTAACCTAAATTACCGACAAGCTAATTTCTGCACCCCACCACCCGACCACCCCACCCCTGCCTCCCAATTTAAACGGTCGTCAACCAAACGGAGTAAAAGTCCCCCCACCTGCATAAACTAACTTGGTACCCTCGTCGTTGGAACCATTCCCAGGGAGGGGCTGTATTGGCACCAGGGACGGAGAATCTTCATAACCAGACACTCATTCAGCTACATTCAACGCGGAGATCGTAAAAGATTTCGATCGTAAACTTCAAAGGCGCCGATCAGAAGAAACCAATGAAGCGTAACAAGTCAGTGAAATCGTCGGGTACGGCTGATACACAACTTTCAGTGTGTGGCGTAATGCCGACTGACAAACCAATCAACAGCACGTAATTAACTCAAGACTGACTAGCTGACAGGTGGCTGTTGTGTTTGTGTTGTGTTTGTGTTGTGTTTGTGGTGCCCTAACGACTAGAGGTCCTTGAGAAACGCTAGGGTTTACAGATTGTTAAACCGTTCTTCTCACGAGAGGATCTACCAACACGACACGGCGTGTTCAACGGATTTTAAAATGGTTGTCTCATTCATGGCTCTATCATGGCATCACTTCTGCCACTACATCTCTAGAGAGAGGCGTAGCGGCCCATCCCGGCGCCCGGGGCAAACTTTAAATTTTAAGCTCCCCCCCCCTTTCCATTTAAATCTATACTTATTCATGTTGGTGAAAAGAGTGCCCACCCCTAATACGCCGCTGTATCTAGAATGAAACAGCTTCAAACGCTACAATTCTCGACCATCAATCCATTAATAGCCCTGACCCCAAAACTAGATCTTAAGTACCGGTAATCGCTTTTCGATACAAAACAAGATTACCCATCTCCCCCCCCTCCTTAAACTTTTCTGTACTAGAAAACTGTGTCAGCTGTTTACGGCATGAAAGCTTGATCCCACCACCCCTGGCCACCCCACCACCCCTGGACAACCTACCCACACACCCCACCACCCCTGGCCACCCCACCACCCCTGGACAACCTACCCACCCACCCCACCACCCCTGGACAACCTACCCACACACCCCACCACCCCTGGCCACCCCACCACCCCTGGACAACCTACCCACACACCCCACCACCCCTGGCCACCCCACCAACCCTGGACAACCTACCCACACACCCCACCAACCCTGGACAACCTACCCACACACCCCACCACCCCTGGCCACCCCACCACCCCTGGACAACATACCCACCCACCCCACCAACCCTGGACAACCTACCCACACACCCCACCACCCCTGGCCACCCCACCACCCCTGGACAACCTACCCACACACCCCACCACCCCTGGACAACCTACCCACCCACCCCACCACCCCTGGACAACCTACCCACACACCCCACCACCCCTGGCCACCCCACCACCCCTGGACAACCTACCCACACACCCCACCACCCCTGGACAACCTACCCACACACCCCACCAACCCTGGACAACCTACCCACCCACCCCACCACCCCTGGACAACCTACCCACCCACCCCACCACCCCTGGACAACCTACCCACCCACCCCACCACCCCTGGACAACCTACCCACCCACCCCACCAACCCTGGACAACATACCCACCCACCCCACCACCCCTGGACAACCTACCCACCCACCCCACCACCCCTGGACAACCTACCCACCCACCCCACCACCCCTGGACAACCTACCCACCCACCCCACCACCCCTGGACAACATACCCACCCATCCCACCACCCCTGGCCACCCCACCACCCCTGGACAACCTACCCACACACCCCACCAACCCTGGACAACCTACCCACACACCCCACCAACCCTGGACAACCTACCCACCCACCCCACCACCCCTGGACAACCTACCCACACACCCCACCACCCCTGGCCACCCCACCACCCCTGGACAACCTACCCACACACCCCACCAACCCTGGACAACCTACCCACCCACCCCACCACCCCTGGACAACATACCCACCCATCCCACCACCCCTGGCCACCCCACCACCCCTGGACAACCTACCCACACACCCCACCACCCCTGGCCACCCCACCAACCCTGGACAACCTACCCACACACCCCACCACCCCTGGCCACCCCACCACCCCTGGACAACCTACCCACACACCCCACCACCCCTGGCCACCCCACCAACCCTGGACAACCTACCCACACACCCCACCACCCCTGGCCACCCCACCACCCCTGGACAACCTACCCACACACCCCACCACCCCTGGCCACCCCACCAACCCTGGACAACCTACCCACACACCCCACCACCCCTGGCCACCCCACCACCCCTGGACAACCTACCCACACACCCCACCACCCCTGGCCACCCCACCAACCCTGGACAACCTACCCACACACCCCACCAACCCTGGACAACCTACCCACCCACCCCACCACCCCTGGACAACCTACCCACCCACCCCACCACCCCTGGACAACCTACCCACCCACCCCACCACCCCTGGACAACATACCCACCCATCCCACCACCCCTGGCCACCCCACCACCCCTGGACAACCTACCCACACACCCCACCAACCCTGGACAACCTACCCACACACCCCACCACCCCTGGACAACCTACCCACCCATCCCACCACCCCTGGCCACCCCACCAACCCTGGACAACCTACCCACACACCCCACCACCCCTGGCCACCCCACCAACCCTGGACAACCTACCCACACACCCCACCAACCCTGGACAACCTACCCACACACCCCACCACCCCTGGACAACCTACCCACACACCCCACCACCCCTGGCCACCCCACCACCCCTGGACAACCTACCCACACACCCCACCACCCCTGGACAACCTACCCACCCACCCCACCACCCCTGGACAACCTACCCACACACCCCACCACCCCTGGCCACCCCACCACCCCTGGACAACCTACCCACCCACCCCACCACCCCTGGACAACCTACCCACCCACCCCACCACCCCTGGACAACATACCCACCCATCCCACCACCCCTGGCCACCCCACCACCCCTGGACAACCTACCCACACACCCCACCAACCCTGGACAACCTACCCACACACCCCACCACCCCTGGCCACCCCACCAACCCTGGACAACCTACCCACACACCCCACCAACCCTGGACAACCTACCCACACACCCCACCACCCCTGGCCACCCCACCAACCCTGGACAACCTACCCACACACCCCACCAACCCTGGACAACCTACCCACACACCCCACCAACCCTGGACAACCTACCCACCCACCCCACCACCCCTGGACAACCTACCCACCCACCCCACCACCCCTGGACAACCTACCCACCCACCCCACCACCCCTGGACAACATACCCACCCATCCCACCACCCCTGGCCACCCCACCACCCCTGGACAACCTACCCACACACCCCACCAACCCTGGACAACCTACCCACACACCCCACCAACCCTGGACAACCTACCCACACACCCCACCACCCCTGGCCACCCCACCAACCCTGGACAACCTACCCACACACCCCACCACCCCTGGACAACCTACCCACACACCCCACCACCCCTGGCCACCCCACCAACCCTGGACAACCTACCCACACACCCCACCACCCCTGGACAACCTACCCACACACCCCACCACCCCTGGCCACCCCACCACCCCTGGACAACCTACCCACACACCCCACCACCCCTGGCCACCCCACCAACCCTGGACAACCTACCCACACACCCCACCAACCCTGGCCACCCCACCACCCCTGGACAACCTACCCACACACCCCACCAACCCTGGACAACCTACCCACACACCCCACCAACCCTGGACAACCTACCCACACACCCCACCACCCCTGGACAACCTACCCACCCACCCCACCACCCCTGGACAACCTACCCACCCACCCCACCACCCCTGGACAACCTACCCACCCACCCCACCACCCCTGGACAACCTACCCACACACCCCACCACCCCTGGACAACCTACCCACACACCCCACCAACCCTGGACAACCTACCCACCCACCCCACCACCCCTGGACAACCTACCCACACACCCCACCACCCCTGGCCACCCCACCACCCCTGGACAACCTACCCACACACCCCACCACCCCTGGCCACCCCACCAACCCTGGACAACCTACCCACACACCCCACCAACCCTGGCCACCCCACCACCCCTGGACAACCTACCCACACACCCCACCAACCCTGGACAACCTACCCACACACCCCACCAACCCTGGACAACCTACCCACACACCCCACCACCCCTGGACAACCTACCCACCCACCCCACCACCCCTGGACAACATACCCACCCACCCCACCACCCCTGGACAACCTACCCACACACCCCACCACCCCTGGCCACCCCACCACCCCTGGACAACCTACCCACACACCCCACCACCCCTGGCCACCCCACCACCCCTGGACAACCTACCCACACACCCCACCAACCCTGGACAACCTACCCACACACCCCACCAACCCTGGACAACCTACCCACCCACCCCACCACCCCTGGACAACCTACCCACCCACCCCACCACCCCTGGACAACCTACCCACACACCCCACCAACCCTGGACAACCTACCCACACACCCCACCAACCCTGGACAACCTACCCACCCACCCCACCAACCCTGGACAACCTACCCACACACCCCACCAACCCTGGACAACCTACCCACCCACCCCACCACCCCTGGACAACCTACCCACCCACCCCACCACCCCTGGACAACCTACCCACCCACCCCACCACCCCTGGACAACCTACCCACACACCCCACCACCCCTGGCCACCCCACCACCCCTGGACAACCTACCCACCCACCCCACCACCCCTGGACAACATACCCACCCACCCCACCACCCCTGGACAACCTACCCACACACCCCACCACCCCTGGCCACCCCACCACCCCTGGACAACCTACCCACACACCCCACCACCCCTGGCCACCCCACCACCCCTGGACAACCTACCCACCCACCCCACCACCCCTGGACAACCTACCCACCCACCCCACCACCCCTGGACAACCTACCCACCCACCCCACCAACCCTGGACAACATACCCACCCACCCCACCAACCCTGGACAACATACCCACCCACCCCACCAACCCTGGACAACATACCCACCCACCCCACCACCCCTGGACAACCTACCCACACACCCCACCACCCCTGGCCACCCCACCACCCCTGGACAACCTACCCACACACCCCACCACCCCTGGACAACATACCCACCCATCCCACCACCCCTGGCCACCCCACCACCCCTTGACAACCTATTCATCTACCACTGCCCACTATACCCCACCACCCCTTGACCACCCCGCCACTACCAGTGCCCAACTACCGACAGACCAACAAACCGCTGCAACACTTGAAGTGGTAGATCAAGTTTCAGGCCCCGAGTAGCAATACAAGCACTAGAAGACGTTGTCGATATGATTTATGTTGACAGCTGGAGTGGAATTCGCTAAATTGTTGCTTCTAGAGACATGGAGGGGAGGGGTAAGGTATAGCTGGGGTTGTGTATAGGGGGGGGGGAGAGTATATGTTACACAAGAATATGCTAGAACCGAAATAGTTTAGATACTCCAGCGGCCGTAGATAACTTCTGCTATTATGTTGGAAACTCGATTCTTTAGCTAGAGAAAATGTAAGGATTCGATGTAGGAAATGTTCGCTAAAACGTAAGAAATATTTTTTGTCATACGACATAATTATGTGATATATACGACACGACATACACTATAAATGTCATATGTTTTAGAGTCATACCTTGTGTCACATGTGTCAGTGTCATAGTTTGGCACATGTGTCATAGGTTGGCACATGTGTTACAGTTCGATTTGTGACAGTGTCATAAGTTGACACATTTGTCAGTGTCATTTTGTGACAGGTTGCTATTCTTAGGTGCAGCAAAAGAAAACCTATTGCTTGACCACATGCGGATGTCATGTTGACCTAGCGCCTACCACAACAACACAGCGTAGCCTTGACCTTGTCATGTGATCTTCCACTTACAAACGTGTCCAGTTCAAACCCCGGTCAGCCGCACATTCTATCAGAAAACCTGCGCGAGTAAAGCTGGCATATCAATCAGAACTTGGTGCTAGCTAATTAATTAAAGGCCAATCAATTATTTATTGGATCCATCACAACTTGGTGCTAGCTAATTAATTAAAGGCCAGTCAATTAGTGGTTGGATCAATCAGAACTTGGTGCTAGCTAATTAATTAAAGACCAGTCAATTATATATTGGATCAATCAGAACTTGGTGCTAGCTAATTAATTAAAGGCCAATCAATTATTTATTGGATCCATCACAACTTGGTGCTAGCTAATTAATTAAAGGCCAGTCAATTAGTGGTTGGATCAATCAGAACTTGGTGCTAGCTAATTAATTAAAGACCAGTCAATTATATATTGGATCAATCAGAACTTGGTGTTAGCTAATTAATTAAAGACCAGTCAATTATATATTGGATCAATCAGAACTTGGTGCTAGCTAATTAATTAAAGACCAGTCAATTATATATTGGATCAATCAGAACTTGGTGTTAGCTAATTAATTAAAGACCAGTCAATTATATATTGGATCAATCAGAACTTGGTGCTAGCTAATTAATTAAAGACCAGTCAATTATATATTGGATCAATCAGAACTTGGTGCTAGCTAATTAATTAAAGACCAGTCAATTATATATTGGATCCATCACAAGTTGGTGTTAGCTTATTAATTAAAGACCAGTCAATTATATATTGGATCCATCAGAACTTGGTGCTAAATAATTAATTAAAGGCCAGTCAATTATATATTGGATCAATCAGAACTTGGTGCTAGCTAATTAATTAAAGGCGAATCAACTAGTGGTTGCATAAATCTAAACTTGGTGCTAGCTAATTAATTAAAGCCAGTCAATTATTCTCAACACTCGCCTCATGTTCTTACACCAGATACTATTGAAACGATTGTATACACCGTCTATAAATATCAGCCAATGGCTGGCGAGATCGGATCAGCTGTCGCTGCCAGTGTCCACAGGAAACCTACCTGAATGCCAACGTGTGATCAAAGAGATCGAACCTACCTCCAGTTGAGGTTCACAAAGTTTGATCGTATCGATGTAGGAGACAGTCTGTCGTGCGCTGATTTTTTTATGGAGCGGACTTCGAAAACCTGGTACGATCTCTAATTTATCTTGTGATAATCTGTGTCGACTCTTGTAATAAATTATCAGGAAAGTTTTATAGAGATAAATCTAGATTTGTCACGCTAATTAATTGTTTAACGGCTTTAGATATCTCTCTTACTTTATATATAACATTGTTTTCAAAATTATTGATGAATATATTTTATCTCTATTTTCTCCCTCCCTCTCTCCCCCACCCTCTCTCTCCCTCTCTCCCCCACCCCTAATATAGAGACTAACCCTAACATAAAATGACTAATCTTTATCAAGTTTTCTACTAATCCAAACACGCAATCTTCCCCAAAGAAAAGTCTCCCCTCCTCTCCCCCCCCCCCCCCCCGATGTAATCAACAAATCTCTCAATGAAAACACCTGCCCGACAGCCGGTATTATGTAATCAGCCGTTCACCTGTTGTTTATGTTCTGTCCGAAGCCGGCTCTCCTTAATTAGCTGATCAATAACGATTTAGGATCTGATTTCTCACAATCTTGTTCGATTTTTTTTTACAGCGAATCATAAATTATTTCATACAACAGTTTGTAGGGCATAGAGAAGTCGGTAGGTTGGGTTGTAGGGCATTGAGAAGTCGATAGGTTGGGTTGCAGGGCATAGACAAGTCGATAGGTTGGGTTGTAGGGCATAGACAAGTCGGTAGGTTGTGTTGTAGGGCATAGACAAGTCGGTAGGTTGGGTTGTAGGGCATAGACAAGTCGGTAGGTTGTGTTGTAGGGCATAGACAAGTCGATAGGTTGGGTTGTAGGGCATAGACAAGTCGGTAGGTTGGGTTGTAGGGCATAGACAAGTCGGTAGGTTGGGTTGTAGGGCATAGACAAGTCGGTAGGTTGGGTTGTAGGGCATAGAGAAGTCGGTAGGTTGGGTTGTAGGGCATAGAGAAGTAGGTAGGTTGGGTTGCAGGGCATAGACAAGTCGATAGGTTGGGTTGCAGGGCATAGACAAGTCGATAGGTTGGGTTGCAGGGCATAGACAAGTCGATAGGTTGGGTTGTAGGGCATAGACAAGTCGATAGGTTGGGTTGTATAACTGTCTCCGTGGGGTGGGGGATTTTAAGGTGCGGAGGGCTGGTGTGAGGTTGACCCTCAGGTAGGCCTATCTAGCTGTTGATATCAGATGATTGTAAGGACAGCAAGTCAGCTGGTCTGTCTGGGGACATTATCATATGGGATCTGGGGACATTAGCATATGGGATGGGGGGACATTAGCATATGGGATGTGGGGACATTAGCATATGGGATGTGGGGACATTAGCATATGGGATGTGGGGACATTAGCATATGGGATGTGGGGACATTAGCATATCGGATGTGGGGACATTAGCATATGGGATGTGGGGACATTAGCATATGGGATGTGGGGACATTAGCATATGGGATGTGGGGACATTAGCATATGGGATGTGGTCCACACCCAATGTAGCACTTGACGGTGACATACTCATATCAGGTGTATGTGTACACGCCACTCAAGACCTGTACATGTACATTGTGTACATGTAAGATGTGTACATGTAAGTTGTGTACATGTACATTGTGTACATGTAAGTTGTGTACATTACATTGTGTACATGTAAGATGTGTACATGTACATTGTGTACATGTAAGTTGTGTACATGTACATTGTGTACATGTAAGATGTTTACATGTACACGTACCAAACCTGTGAGACTAAGCTTGATCGACAAGAATACTTGTCAACTACTGATTAGTGCACCTTTTGCATTCTTTTATTTCTGCTCTGTTGTAGCCTGTATAAATTGTGGTCTTCTGTTTACCCCCACCACCAGCCAGAGATTTCCTGCTCACCCACAACAATAAACTGACCCACGTCTGGATCACGTGACCCTAACGGCCAGAGATGAGTGTGGATAAACCAAAACCAGCCATGAAGACCCCCCACACTGCCCGGCCCCGCCCCGGCCAGGCTGACAGGCCGCAGCGGTTTGACCTGTACAGGAAACCCGCGGAGAAAAAGCCGGTGGCAGAGGTGAGTGAGGGGCTGCCCGACCCCTCGCGTGAGTTCAAGGTCACCCACCTGTCGGACAACTGGAAGATAAGGAAAGGTGCAAAGGTCAAAGGTGAAGGTCAGACCGCAAACAAACCAGCGGTCAAGGCTGAGGGTCAGACCACGGACAAACCGACAGAAAAGGTCTTGGTGTTCACACGCCGCGCGTCTCTCTTCGACAAGCCCGGGGTTCAAAACCCGCTGACGCCCGGCGCTGACCGCAGACAGTCGGTCGATGACGTCATACTGTACCGCCAAAAAGAATCGGTCAAGGACGCTTTGAACAAAATCCGTGAGCGCAAACAATCGCTGCAAGTCAGTATCGATACCAGCCTGTCTACAAAACCAGGCGCCAAACTGATGCTCAAGTCACGTGACCCAAAGTTCCGGGCGGGTCACCGGAAGTCGTTGGGCAACAACCTTGACCAGCTGTCTGACATTGAAGACGAGCTGTTCGAGGACGAGTTGGTTGACGAGTTGTCAGACGATGAAGATGTCGATCCCGCCTACCTGGAGGATGACGCGTCCTCAGGGTACTCGGATACCTACCGAGATCCGGAGGAGTTGAACTCAGACGATTACGATACCGATTTAAGTGGGAGTGAAGCCAAACATCAAGGTGAGTTTGTTTAGGTCATTTCAGTAGGTGAGTTTGTTTAGGTCATTTAAGTAGGTGAGTTTGTCTGTTTAGGTCATTTAAGTAGGTGAGTTTGTCTGTTTAGGTCATTTAAGTAGGTGAGTTTGTTTAGGTCATTTAATTAGGTGAGTTTGTTTAGGTCATTTAAGTAGGTGAGTTTGTTTAGGTCATTTAAGTAGGTGAGTTAGTTTAGGTCATTTAAGTAGGTGAGTTAGTTTAGGTCATTTAAGTAGGTGAGTTTGTCTGTTTAGGTCATTTTAGTAGGTGAGTTTGTCTGTTTAGGTCAGTTCAGTAAAAATTATTTTGTTACACTATCATTTAATAACTAGCCCCACCCCCTCCTCCCATCATTAGAAAGTAGTTCACCCTCCCAATTTATTTGTATTCCTCGTAACTGTTAGCCCACACAACTAAAAAAAAACCATATGAACATTTATAAATGATGACGCATAACCCTCATATAGCCCCTATAAATACTGATCCATCCCACCCACATAACCCTTATAAAGCTGGCCCCAATAAATCCTCTATAAATGCTGACCCCCTCCCCCGCCCCCCCCCCCCCCCCCCACATAACCTCTTGAAATGCTGACCCCCATAAAACCCCTATAAATGCTGACCCCTATATAACCCCTATAACGCTGAACCCCATATGACCCCTATAAAGCTGACCCCGTATGACCCCTATAATTACTGACCCCCATAAAAATGCTGACCCCCACAGACCCAGAAGACGAGAAGAAGAAGAAGAAGCACTTGAACATGACGCTACAGAACTACAAGACGGCCTGTGCCCAGGGGCAACTCAAGCCCAACCCCACCTTCCTCAGACAGTGTGGCCGTCACACGCTGGACATTAGGCACCGGATGTTGACAGAGAAGGATGCCAGACCCATTGCTGTAGCACTAGTGGTCAGTACATCACGTGGTCATCGTGTTGTTTAGAGATGGTCAGTGGATCGTGTCATCAGTTCAACTTTTATTGTCTCGATGGTTTTCCATAGTCATCCTAAGCGGCTTTGATAAAATTAAATGTACAAGTCACTTGATGTCTGATATAACGTGTGTACATGTCACTATGTCTGATATAACGTGTGTACCTGTTAATTGATGTCTGATATAACGTGTGTACCTGTCAATTGATGTCTGATATAACGTGTGTATCTGTCACTGTCTGATATAACGTGTGTATCTTTCACTGTCTGATATAACGTGTGTACATGTCACTGTCTGATATAACGTGTGTACATGTCACTATGTCTGATATAACGTGTGTACATGTCACTGTCTGATATAACGTGTGTACATGTCACTATTTCTGATATAACGTGTGTACCTGTCACTGTCTGATATAACGTGTGTACATGTCACTATGTCTGATATAACGTGTGTACATGTCACTATTTCTGATATAACGTGTGTACCTGTCACTGTCTGATATAACGTGTGTACATGTCACTATGTCTGATATAGCGTGTGTACATGTCACTATGTCTGATATAACGTGTGTACATGTCACTATGTCTGATATAACGTGTGTACCTGTCACTTGATGTCTGATATAACGTGTGTACCTGTCACTGTCTGATATAACGTGTGTACATGTCACTATGTCTAATATAACGTGTGTACATGTCACTATGTCTGATATAACGTGTACATGTCACTATGTCTGATATAGCGTGTGTACATGTCACTATGTCTGATATAACGTGTGTACATGTCACTATGTCTGATATAACGTGTGTACCTGTCACTTGATGTCTGATATAACGTGTGTACCTGTCACTGTCTGATATAACGTGTGTACATGTCACTATGTCTAATATAACGTGTGTACATGTCACTATGTCTGATATAACGTGTACATGTCACTATGTCTGATATAACGTGTGTACATGTCACTTTATGTCTGATATAACGTGTGTACCTGTCACTTGATGTCTGATATAACGTGTGTACCTGTCACTGTCTGATATAACGTGTGTACATGTCACTATGTGATATAACGTGTGTACTTGTCACTTTATGTCTGATATAACGTGTGTACCTGTCACTGTCTGATATAACGTGTGTACATGTCACTATGTCTAATATAACGTGTGTACCTGTCACTGTCTGATATAACGTGTGTACATGTCACCATGTCTGATATAACGTGTGTACATGTCACTATGTCTAATATAACGTGTGTACCTGTCACTGTCTGATATAACGTGTGTACATGTCACTATGTCTGATATAACGTGTGTACATGTCACTATGTCTAATATAACGTGTGTACATGTCACTTGATGTCTGACAGGGGGACAAGAAGACCAGTTTCCTTGACCTGTCAGACAACCATCTTGGACCAAAGGGCGTGGCCTGCATCGCTGAGATGATGTCAATCAACAAAGGCATCATTGAGATGGTGAGTACACATGCACGTGCATTTAACCTGTAGACTCGACCTCAAGGGTTCTAACACCATACAAACAACATACAAACAACATACAAACAACATACTAACAACATACAAACAACATACAAACAACATACAAACAACATACAAACAACATACTAACAACATACAAACAACATACAAACAACATACAAACAACATACAAACACAATTAAAATAACATCACGCATTCACATCACATCATCATCTGTCACAATCATATCACCATAATGTCACCATCTTGTCACTACCTGTCATCACCTGTCAACATCTGTCACCTTAATGTCACCATAATGTCACTATCATATCACCACCTGTCACTATCATATCATCATCTGTCACCATCTGTCACCACCTGTCACCATCTGTCACCATCTGTCACCACCTGTCACCATCATATCACCACCTGTCACCATCTGTCACCACCTGTCACTATCATGTCACCACCTGTCACCTTCATGTCACCATCATGTCACCACCTGTCACCACCTGTCACCACCTGTCACCACCTATGACCATCATACCACCACCTGTCACCATCTGTCACCATCATGTCACCATCTGTCACCACCTGTCACCACCTGTCACCACCTGTCACTATCATGTTCCCACCTGTCACCACGTGTCACCACCTGTCACTATCATGTCACCACCTGTCACCTTCATGTCACCACCTGTCACCACCTGTCACTACCCCCACCAGAACCTGTCCAACACTCAGCCTGGCACAGAAGGTCTACAGAGCCTGACCAAATCCTTGCAGACCAACAAAAATCTCAGACGACTTTTCCTGGACAGCAACCGTATTGACCAGTCCCACGGGGAAATAATCGGCCAACTCATCACAGTAAGTTGTCTGCCCTTGGTTTTATCATCGGCCAACTCATCACAGTAAGTTGTCTGCCCTTGGTTTTATCATCGGCCAACTCATCACAGTAAGTTGTCTGCCCTTGGTTTTATCATCGGGCAATTCATCACAGTAAGTTGTCTGCCCTGGGTTTTATCATCGGCCAACTCATCACAGTAAGTTGTCTGCCCTTGGTTTTATCATCGGCCAACTCATCACAGTAAGTTGTCTGCCCTTGGTTTTATCATCGGGCAATTCATCACAGTAAGTTGTCTGCCCTGGGTTTTATCATCGGCCAACTCATCACAGTAAGTTGTCTGCCCTTGGTTTTATCATCGGCCAACTCATCACAGTAAGTTGTCTGCCCTTGGTTTTATCATCGGGAGACTCATCACAGTGTTGTCTGCCCTTGGTTTTATCGTTAGCTATCTCACCAAAGTTGTCTGCCCTTGCTTTTATTATTGGCCAACTCATCAAACTAAGTTGTCTGCCCTTGGTTTTAGCTCTGGCCAGCTCATCAAAGTTGTCTGCCCTTGGTTTATCGTAAGTCTTGTCAAGTTTCTTCCCCAGGCAATTCTCCATGACACTGAGCTTCTAGTCAAAAACTTCGGGATTTGATTGTTGTCCCGGAATGTTCTAGAAATTTGGAAATTCATCTCATCCCCAGAATGTTCCAGAACTTTTCCAATGTTCCTTGTCCCCAGAATGTTCCAGAACTTTTCCAATGTTCCTTGTCCCCAGAATGTTCCAGAACTTTTCCAATGTTCCTTGTCCCCAGAATGTTCCAGAACTTTTCCAATGTTCCTTGTCCCCAGAATGTTCCAGAACTTTTCCAATGTTTCTTGTCCCCAGAATGTTCCAGAACTTTTCCAATGTTCCTTGTCCCCAGAATGTTCCAGAACTTTTCCAATGTTCCTTGTCCCCAGAATGTTCCAGAACTTTTCCAATGTTCCTTTTCCCCAGAATGTTCCAGAACTTTTCCAATGTTCCTTGTCCCCAGAATGTTCCAGAACTGAGAGAACTGTACCTATCAAACAACGCCCTGGGTTTTGCAGGCGGGAAGAAAATTGCTATGGCGCTAGCAGCCGACAAGGGGAACCTCACCGTCCTTGACCTTCAGTACAACAACATACGAACAGACAGCGCCATACAGATCGCCATGTCTCTGTCGGTGAGTTCCCGCCGTCACGTGGTAGGGTCACGCCTGTCACGTGGTTCATGTCACAGACCGTTACACTAAACCTTGGAACAGTTACTGTCACGTGTCACGTAACAGTTCTAGTCAAATTGTTTTAAATATTATTTTAAGCTGTGAGGTTCGACAAAATTAGAACAACATTGAATTAAAATCTATTTTGAAACGTTAAAATAAATCTAACTTAACATTTGTTTTGTTCACAACCATTTTTAATTAGTTTAATTAGTTTCTTTGTCAGTGTCACAACAAAGACGTACACTGTGCAGGTAAAGATATTTTTAGACCTACCTAGACTGATCCCTAGATCAATTATCTAAACTAGATCAAATTATCTCGACATAATCTCCTCGACTTAACTTAGTCAACAAGCTAACCTGGGTGATTCTATAAATAGATCGTAAACGGATCACATGACCATCAGTCCCAGAGATCCCTTGCCATTGTCTCAAGATATTGCAGACTTCTCTGTCTGCTGTAAAACAAATAGATCGATATCGAAATCAATCGATAAAATTAACAGAGATTTTAATTACAGTGAACATGAGATCAAAATTATCCAATTTTTCATAACACTGTACACATGTATTGACGCTGTATTAGACTTGTAATAACACTGTAACACACGTATTGACGCGGTATTAGACTTGAAATAACACTGTAATACGCGTATTGACGTTGTATTTTGAACACATGTATGGACGCTGTATGTTGACTTGAAATAACATACTTGACTTGACCTGTACTTGACTTGGTGTCTGATTGACTTCAGTCTGCTTGTCCTACATTAAAAATGACTTCAGTGGTTTCAGACCATTTTTAAATTCATTAGATCTGGTAAACTTGACCATTTTTAAATTTATTAGATCTGCTAAACTTGACTATTTATTTAATTGATTAGGTCTGGTAAACTTGACCATTTATTTAATTGATTAGGTCTGGTAAACTTGACCGTTTTTAAATTTATTAGATCTGCTAAACTTGACCATTTATTTAATTGATTAGATCTGGTAAACTTGACCATTTATTTAATTGATTAGGTCTGGTAAACTTGACAATTTTTAAATTTATTAGATCTGCTAAACTTGACCATTTATTTAATTGATTAGGTCTGGTAAACTTGACCGTTTTTAAATTTATTAGATCTGCTTCTTCTTCTTCTTCTTCTTCTTATGCGGAAACCGGCTCAGAAGGGGGACTTCCATTAGCCAGGCAGGCCTCAATGTAGTAAGCCCCGGCCCCCGTTAAAGGGCCAGGGCTCCCCACACATTGGTCGCTAAAACCGCGGTTTTCTCACCAGGCTTTTCTTCCCCTCCCACCAGACGCAGGACGTCGTCCCACCGCCTGGTACCCGGCTTGATCGTGGGGGGCATCTCAATTCGATCTGCAATTAGATCTGCTAAACTTGACCATTTATTTAATTGATTAGATCTGGTAAACTTGACCATTTATTTAATTGATTAGGTCTGCTAAACTTGACCATTTAAATTCATTAGATCTGGTAAACTTGACAATTTAAATTGATTAGATCGGGTAAACTTGACCATTTATTTAATTGATTAGATCTGGTAAACTTGACCATTTATTTAATTGATTAGATCTGGTAAACTTGACCATTTATATAATTGATTAGGTCTGGTAAACTTGACCATTTAAATTCATTAGATCTGGTAAACTTGACAATTTAAATTGATTAGATCGGGTAAACTTGACAATTTAAATTGATTAGATCGGGTAAACTTGACCATTTATTTAATTCATTAGATCTGGTAAACTTGACCATTTATTAAATTCATTAGATCTGGTAAACTTGACAATTTTTCCTCCCACAGAAAAACACGACTCTACGATCCCTGAACTTGGCATGGAACGGGCTGGGGGCTGAGGGGAGTCGGGCCCTGGGCCTCGCCCTGGGGGCCAACAACTCGCTCTCAGAGCTAGACATTTCCTACAACAGACTGGGGCTGGGGGCCATACAGTACCTGACCCAGGGGCTGAGCAAGAACACCGGGCTGACCACACTCAAGGTACAACCCAGGTTAAGGACAAGTCTAGCCTTAAACACCCCACACTAAAGACTCTAGAACCCAGACTAAGAGCCACTGGTCTAGCCTAAACATCCTACACTAAAGACTCTAGAACCCAGGTTAAGAGCCACTGGTCTAGAATCAGACCCCCTACAGTAAGGCTTCTATTCCCTGGTGATCCAGGTATGTGTCTCCTGTCATGTTGACCTGCATGAGCAAACAATGTCTTATCTAGACTGGCCACTGAAAATGGAATAGTAAAAAAAAACGTGATCAGGGAAACCTCTACACACCAAGCAAACCCGGTAGTGAAACTCCACAAGAATGTAACACACAAAAACTGGCAAATAAACACAATAAAACATTGACGTATCAAAAGATACAGTCACAGTGTTATCTAGTCTAGTAATCTGGTAGTAGGACCTTTTGGCAATATCAATATGGATCAAAGTAAGCAAAGTAATGATTAATGCCTCTTCTCTTAAGTAAGCAAAGTAATGAGTCACTCCCCCCCCCCCCCCCCCAACTCCGATGGGAAGAGAATATCATTACTGCAGTATAAAAACTGTTATAATATTACAAGTACAATGTTTAAATCGAGCCTAGTTTATTCTCTAACCCCTGATATAACCCTCCTATTACCAGATTGGCCACAACCCAATGACGACAGAGGGCGTCAAGCTGCTGCTAAAAACCATCGTACAGGCAGAAAAATCTGGCATTGAACATCTGGATTTAAAGGTCAGGGTTACGTCCCTTTTTACTTTCACTTCTGTCTGGGAAGTTCTTTTCTCCTTGTACACACAAGTAGAGTTGGTGACGTCACAAGTAGAGTTGGTGACGTCACAAGTAGAGTTGGTGACGTCACAAGTAGAGTTGGTGACGTCACAAGTAGAGTTGGTGACGTCACAAGTAGAGTTGGTGACGTCACAAGTAGAGTTGGTGACGTCACAAGTAGAGTTGGTGACGTCACAAGTAGAGTTGGTGACGTCAAAAGTTAGGGGCTAGTTCAAGTACAATCCATGTTTCGACCATACGTCTTTGTCAGCACATAGTCATGTGATTAAAGACTAAACAAACAAAAAATTACCACAAAATTGTCACCAAATTGTTACAAAAAATTTACAAAATTGAGACAAAATTGTGACAAAAATGTGACAAAATTGTGACAAAATTGTGACAAAACTGTGACAAAATTGTGACAAAATTGTGACAAAATTGTGACAAAATTGTGACAAAATTATAAACTTGTTACCTGCCACTTGTCCATGCCCCACTAAGACTAACCCCTGACCCACATGTCACGTGACAGGGCATCCCCCTGGACGCCGAGTGCCACGCCCTGATCCAGCAGCTGAAGACATCCAGGAACGTCTACTTCCTCCACGACAGCAACATCC
Organism: Physella acuta; assembly: GCF_028476545.2. Taxonomy (NCBI): domain Eukaryota; kingdom Metazoa; phylum Mollusca; class Gastropoda; family Physidae; genus Physella; species Physella acuta. The sequence continues at coordinate 619,060 of NW_026731537.1, forward strand.
ACATGGCCACCACCGACCAGACCAAGTCGTTTGACGGTACCAACCTGGACAGGTTCGATCCCGCCATGGTCATGTTCGAATACATGAAGAAAGACAATCTGAGAGTCATCGATTTGTTCCAGGTGAGTCGTGACGTCATCGAGTTGTTCCAGGTGAGTCGTGACGTCATCGAGTTGTTCCAGGTGAGTCGTGACGTCATCGATTTGTTCCAGGTGAGTCGTGACGTCATCGATTTTCTCCAGTTCATTCGTGACGTCATCGATTTGTTCAAGGTGAGTCGTGACGTCATCGATTTTTTCCAGTTCATTCGTGACGTCATCGATTTGTTCCAGGTGAGTCGTGACGTCATCGATTTTTTCCAGTTCATTCGTGACGTCATCGATTTGTTCCAGGTGAGTCGTGACGTCATCGATTTATTTCCAGTTCATTCGTGACGTCATCGCTTTGTTCCAGGTCACTCGTGACGTCTTACATTTTTTCATCTAAGTTGTTAGGTCATTGATTTGTCTTAAATGTCAAGCCTTTAATTTGAACATTTATTTTCCTGATAAAATATTTAACCCACTAGCTTTTAATCCAGTCACGTGATGTTGTTTCAGTTTCTGGATGCCAAGAAGCGAGATAAGTTGAGCCGGAATGACATCAGATCTGGCTTTAATGTAAGTTTTTTTGTTTCGTGTTCAAACTTCCAACTTTTTACACAATATGTTTTAATTGGTTCCCATTGATAGCATCGAGTCTATTTTTAGATCCTGATGATCCCGTTCACTGAACACGCAATCGACGAGATCATGACGTCAGTGGACACAAACAAAGATGGCTACATCACGCTAGAGTAAGTTGAACTACGTCAGATGACTGGTTTAAAATGGCATTAACTGTGTGGATTATTTTTTTAATCTGACGTATTTTAATTGTTTTAGCCTTAATCTAAAAAATCGGGAGGAGAGTGGAGGGAATCATCGTGTTGTGAGGCTGTAAGATAATTTTAAAATAAAGACCCGATAATTTGTATTCAATTTGTTCCCCAGTGAAATGACAAAGGCCTACCAAATCAGCGACCGGATGGTCAAACTCCGCAGAATCCGAGCGGCCAAAAAGAAGCGCAAAGATTTGGGTCTAGAGGATCTTTGGAAGATCATTAAGGAGATCATCAACAAGCGAAAAGTGGAGAACGAGAAGCGAACAAGTGGCGGCCAGTAGCGACACCTGGCAGTTATTGGCGGCAAGTAGCGACACCTGGTGGTGAATGGCGGCCAGTAGCGACACCTGGCAGTTATTGGCAGATACTGGTGGACAGTGGCTACTTATGATGGCTAGTGACGACTTGTGGTGTCTAGAAAGAGAAGGGGTCGCGACATTGCCGGCGGACTGTGATATATTGCAAATGAACTAAATACAAAGTGCTTTAGGACTAGCCACATGACGAAAGATGACATGAATGTCCCTTGATGACTAGCCGCATGAAGAAAGATGACATGAATGTCCCTTGTTCTGTGGTGCAGGTCCCAACATTGCACCAAACGGTATTGGCTCTGAAACTCTTGTACAAAACAAACCTGTCAATAGCATGTAATGTTTTATGTAAGGAGGATTACTTAACTGAATCGTTCAATGTTTTAATGTGTGAAAGATGAATGCACTTAACGGTTCCTATTTTTTTAAATAAAATACTTTGTTTATCAAATCCAAAGATATTCTGGGGTTTTTTTTGTTGGTTTTTTTTTTAGATGAAAATATTATTTTCACCTGTAAGTTGTATGACTTAAGTGTTGTGTATGACTTAAGTCTTTCAACAACTCCAATTAGAAAAGCAGTGTAGGCCTACATAATACGACCGCAGAATAACGTAAATCCTTGCATGATATTCTGCTGAAATTGGTTGGTGTAAAATTTGGCGTTACTTCTCCAGTTAAACACAATTAGAATAAATGATTTTCTTCTTTAAATGTATGACAATACACTGCTATTTAAATTACTATAATGAAAAGCATGGGTCACTATATTATCAATTTGAAACCTTTACTAATATTTAGAAAGAGACCCTAAATATTAGTAAAGGTATGCAATTATTAAAGTATTTAAAGAAAATCATTTATTTTCTACTTTTAAGTGCATTATTACATAAAAGCTTGTTATCAAAACGTTTTATATTAAAAAAAACTTTTACAAGCTTTTATTTAACTTGCTTTCTCTGACAGTCTGTCGTCATAGATCGAAACGCTCGAGCGAAATTTCGGGCACTTCTAACTGAGAGATTCGTTTCAAAGTTGACGCGTGGGTTAATACATGAAGATAATGCAATCTGACATTAAATTTGACTTAAATGGATGCCTAATTAATTTGTTATGAATTAATGGACGCGAGCGAGTAAAGTTTCAACGGTATTCGAGAGGCCCATTAAATATTTAAAAAATCATACACGGCGTAGTTACAATTAAAAATCCTGTCTGTCTGGGTTTTTTTTTTTTGACTTAACTAAAGATTGGATCTATTTTATGTTTTCAATATTTTCGATAACTAAATACAAATATTTAAAAAAGCAAAAACAATATAGTTTTCAAATGTAACGGTGACATGAACAACAGTGGCGTAGCGAGGTTGGGTGTCACCCGGTGCGGCACTTAATGGTGTCACCCCCCAGAGGCGTAGCGACCTTTCCCAGCGCCCGGGGGCAAACTTTCAATTTTCGATTAGCCCCCCCCCCCCCCTCCTTCACTTATGTCGGGATTTGTCAAATTTGCTCTTAAAAGACTTTTTAACACTCGATATTATCACTTAATTAAGTGGAATTATCATTTTTCTCTATATATTTTGCTATTTTTTGCCTTGGTGTTACCCCCCTAAATGGTGTCACTCGGTGCGGTCCGCACCCTCCGCCCCCCCCCCCCCCCTCGCTACGCCACTGATAAACAATGGCATCCTGCTATTCAATAGGCTACCATAAATTTTATTGTACACATTGTAAGCGAGAAAAAAAAAGGAAAACTTGGTCATGGGGTTTAAATTTGCATTGTTATTTAAAAACTTTATCTGCAAAGTTTTGTAAAAAAAAAAACTATGATGTGGGGCTGTCAGAAAACGATCATGGAGCCAATCAATGTTTATAAAATTATATTTTAAAAGTATACCTTAATGTGCCGACAGATCTCTGTTACACATCCTGATGATTTCCCATCTATTGTTTCGCTTGATATACATCTTTTTAATATATATATATATATATATATATATATATATATATATAATATTGTGCCTTTGTTTGAACCGCTGCTGCTCTGACCTGGAAACCTGCAGTCACCAGTGTATAGGCACTGTTCACTGTGACCTTCTAAACTGAGATTTTTTAAACAAATTTTAAATTTTTTAGACAAAATTTTGGAAAAATATCGATGTTTAAAAAAAAATTCAACTGCAATTTTGAGGGGGATTGTAGGTTGAGGTGTGACGTCATTTTAGGGGGGGGGGTCTGGCTTTTTGTGACGACGTGTGACGGAGGGGAGGGGGGAGATAAACATCGTCAAAAAAGCGTGACGTCATTTATGGATGACCCCATTACAATAAAACGTAAATCCTGATGTGTTTGGGGATATTTCAGGCATTTGAGTAGGCTTATTTATTTTTTATCAAAAGAATAAATAGCAAAAATGTAACCAAATATATTTAAAAAGCGACATAACAAAGTGCCTCTATGTAACACCACCAGGTATACGTAACACCGTGCTAATTAATTTCTGTAGAATCCATCTAAATATTAGTAAAATATCAACATATTTTCTTTTCAGAAGATTAACAGTAGATCTAGGTAGTTTTCTGTTTCGTCAATTAGTGCGACCAATGAGTTGAATCTTTTGAGATAAAGTTATAAATATGCGATTCTTCATCATCAACGATCAATAAATGTTACCCTGTGTCACTATTGCAAATGGTAGGACCGACACTTCAGCATTAACAGTAAAATAGACAACAGGCCTTGATATTTGATTTGAAATAGGTGTACTACTCTTTCAACAAATGGTATTGATATGATTAAATAACTTAAATCAGATGCCAGTAAGTATTTTCTAGGTTTAGGCCTATTGTTTTTAACTTTTTAATTAATCTCAAGCAAGTAAGTCAGAAGTGACGAATGAAGTCTAGCTAGATCTATGATCTAGATCTAGAATCTAGAGTCTAGAACTAAAAATTAAAAACCTTTCAAAATCATCAGATCTAACAGTTCTAGATCTAGAATTTTTGGTGTTTCTAGATCCTATAAGGCTTCTAAAGAATCTATAGTCTTTATTATAGCATAGGGGCATAGGGATAGTAGTATCTAGAGGAGTTTACAGTAACACTTTTCGGACACACACCAAAAATTACGTAGGAGCGAACACTTCGTCGGTTTTTGGCTCATAGAAACTTTAATTAGCATGTCTCACGCGAAACCACGGCGCCTGCACGTAAACTGTTCATTTATGAACACTTCCGTGTCAAGTACTTCCGTTTCCTTTCTCAAGAATTATTTTTAGAAATTTTTTAACGTTGCATGGTACGCACATTTCTATTTTTACACCAGCCGGATGAAGTGACCTAGGGTTGGACTTAGGGGCAAAACTTGAACCAATCAATGCTTAGCTAAAAGGTTACACTATAAATAGCTTCTATATATGTATGGAACATCGTAAATGTCAAGGTTAATGGGTTTTTTTGTGCTTGAACAATAAAAAAGGGGTGTTCGCTAACTTATTTGGCCTTACATGGGAGCGGACAGCAACACAAAAATATTACTAAATAAGAATTTAGAGCATAAAAGGGGCTGGTTATTGAAGGGAAAGGGTCAAAATAAGGTCAAGAAGGCAGTGGAATGCGAAAGAGGAGGGGGAATCATGTGACCTGGCTGGCTTAGCAGCGTACTGCGCGAGCCGCAATGGCTGAATGGGATGAACTTTGGGAGTGTGGGAAAAAGGTTTTATACTATTAAAATTACCTCACAAACAATCAATAACACAATATACAAGCATATAATATATGTTTTTATTCATTAAATTGACTTTAACTTATTCTAAATGAACAAAAAGTGCTATGTCCGATGATGGGTAAAGGTGTCCGAACACATGTAAAACTGTATTACATGTGTTCGAACACACGTTAAGACCCCCCAGTCACTATAACAAGAATAGCTTAAGTTCTATGCGTATGAATACAAAATGACACACACATTATTAAAGTAGAATGGTTGCGGATAGATATGATACTTTTTTTTGTTTTCTATGTTAAGCGGTTACTGAATGAGACCGCATGGAATTTTTATGTTGCGTTTTTTCGCTATGTGTGTCCGAAAAGTGTAAGCTCCTCTACTAGAGTCCTAGTTGCTAGTAGAGTTATTTTTTTTTTTAGTTTAAGAGTTTAAGATTTGCTGATTTAGGCCTAAAGAAAGTTAGAATAGTAGCAGTGTCAGTGTATCTTAACTTGTAGTATTGCTCACTTGCATGGAGGTGTGGCTGGCTGCTAACAACAATAAGGCATCCACACCTGATGTATGACTTCCCGACGATTTTAGTTCTTAGTCTTAGTTCCAGTGACCTAGTGTTTAGCCCTTAAAGCACGCCTAGCCACGATCGTGGCTTTGCTATAACACAATGTATAGCGCTTAAGGCCATGATCATGGTTTCATGTGTTTGTGGCACAGGGTTCGTGCGGCCTCCTGAAATTCCAGGAGGTCCTGGAAAACTCCTGGAATCTTAAAAAACGTAAAAATCTCCTGGAATTCTCCTGGAATTTGAAAAAATATAAAAACCTCCTGGAATTCTCCTGAAATTTGAAAAATTCTCCTAAAAATTACATGAAATTTTATTAACCCGCGGCGCAAAACCCGACCGAAATTATTTGATTTTGTTCCGCCAATAATTGAATAGTAGTTTTTAAATGGGACGAAAATAAAAATAAACGCATCGGCCGTCGTCCGACTAAATCGCACTGCCGTGATCTAGATCTACACATCGTGTGGCACAGCCGAGTGTGTGGTCACGTGACGCTAGGCGATTGACCCGATTGGATGATACTATAAACAATTTCTAAAGATAGATAGGCCTACATGTGTTCCCGTGTTTGACTTGTCGGCTTTTGGATTTTTAAAGTAGACAGGCATGTTTCATAACTTTGTCTTAAACTATTGAAACAGCAAAAACAAGTTGTAGTAGTATTTACGGCTCAGGACTAATCGTCAAAAATTAATCTTCTTTAGAAAACCCGGATAGCTGCGACCCGATCAAACAATGCTGATTCGCGTAACGTTTCATTATTTTATTTTATACATTACTTTTTCGTAAAAATGGCTATAGAAAATAAATTATATTTTTCCAGTGGCTCTTTTTTTCGGTTGACTAAAAATTGTTAATACGCGTAATACTAGCTTGCCAAATCGACCAAAATGGGCTGGGGTGGGTGGGGGAAGACAACTGACCATCCTACACGGTATGTAACACCCAACTTAACATCCATAGCTCAACCCGCCCCCACTACTCCGTGACGCGACAAGCCGACGATTGTCGCCTTTGATGTAGTGTAACACTCGTACGGTGGTTTCATACCCCACCTCCCTTCCCCCTTCACTTTGTGGAGTTGATGTTACTAATCATTGGGCATAGATCAAGAAATCTTGCCAGACTTTTGTCTCTGAAATTACATAATATTCGTCTGACACGTTCATCGGGTCGGCCGACTAGCCTAGCATCATTGGATTTGGCATAAAAAAAATCAATAAAATATCACGAAATGATATTAATTGGTGAAGTCTGCTTGCATTTATACCTCTTATAGTAAAAAACTCTTTAAAATTTGGTCCATACCCTCCCAGTATTTTGCCTCTTTCAGGGTCTATCCCGGTTGTCTGAAAAATCTATTTTTTTAAATGAAAAAAAAAATCATCTTTTTTGTTTATGGTCAGATTTTGAAAATTCAAACTGGTCTGTAGTCAGATTGATAGCCTCTATCCTAATATGTAACTAATATATTGTTTTACTTTTACTGAAATTAAATGTTTGCATTGGCTTAGCTAATTAAATGTATTATTAAGTACGCTTTTTTTTTTTAAATGTACAAATTGGGTTTCTTTTTTGTTTTTAAAATCTCCTTGAATTTTTTTTTAAACTCCTGGAAAAGTCCTGGAAAACTCCTGGAATTTTATTTGAACTTTTGAGCATGAACCCTGGTGGCAGTATTTTTCGTAAATACTCTGCAATTAGACCAGTAACTGTAAATATACGACTACTTCCACCATTTCTGATTTCAAACAAATTGTGGTTTAGCATTTGTACTGTGGAAGCAAAAATTTTTATAAATAATAATGGACAGCAACTCAAGTGACAGTGAAGTTGACTTTCCACTTTCCTAATCTCAAGAACAGAATTGAGACTGATGATGAATTTGATGGCAGCGATTTAGATGATTTTTCTGGTAAGTGTCCGAATTTAAATTTAATAAATACAAACACATTCTCTTCAACGTGGTATGGTGAATTTTAAAAATAAAGTAGAAAAATATTACATTATTTTATTTCTATGCTAAGTGTGTGGGTGTTAGAAGAAGTGCCATGCCTACCTCTTTAGGTAGATACTATTTTAAAATTTATGAATGAATTGCTAGATCTATATATTAAATATATTTACTACTTAGGTAAACAAATGTAAATGAAATCAATTTAATTATAAATAAATAATAAATAGGCTCTAATTATAAGTTTAATCTATTTTTCAGATTCAGAGGACAGGGGATCTCTTACAGCTGATGGACATTGGCAGCCTATTGTTGGAGAGGATTGTGGCCCTAGACCTATCCAGTTTACAGCCAATCCAGGACCCAAGCATAAACCAGCTGCTAATGCTAAGCCTGTTGAATACTTGGATCTGTTTTTAACAGCAGAGCTTACCAATGTTATCATAGCTGAGACCAACTGCTACGCTAGTGATTTTATAGACCAACAAAGTGAAGTTGGACAGCTCACCAATGTTATCATAGCTGAGACCAACTGCTACGCTAGTGATTTTATAGAGACCAACAAAGAGAAGTTGGACAGCCTTCCCCGATCAAGAGTCCACAAATTGACTCCACTCACCCTAGCTGCAAGAGTCCACAAATGGACTCCACTCATCCTAGCTGCAAGAGTCCACAAATAGACTCCACTCACCCTAGCTGCAAGAGTCCACAAATGGACTCCACTCACCCTAGCTGCAAGAGTCCACAAATGGACTCCACTCACCCTAGCTGCAAGAGTCCACAAATAGACCCCACTCACCCTAGCTGCAAGAGTCCACAAATGGACTCCACTCATCCTAGCTGCAAGAGTCCACAAATAGACTCCACTCACCCTAGCTGCAAGAGTCCACAAATGGACTCCACTCACCCTAGCTGCAAGAGTCCACAAATGGACTCCACTCACCCTAGCTGCAAGAGTCCACAAATGGACTCCACTCACCCTAGCTGCAAGAGTCCACAAATGGACTCCACTCACCCTAGCTGCAAGAGTCCACAAATAGACTCCACTCACCCTAGCTGCAAGAGTCCACAAATAGACTCCACTCACCCTAGCTGCAAGAGTCCACAAATGGACTCCACTCACCCTAGCTGCAAGAGTCCACAAATGGACTCCACTCACCCTAGCTGCAAGAGTCCACAAATGGACTCCACTCATCCTAGCTGCAAGAGTCCACAAATGGACTCCACTCACCCTAGCTGCAAGAGTCCACAAATAGACTCCACTCACCCTAGCTGCAAGAGTCCACAAATGGACTCCACTCACCCTAGCTGCAAGAGTCCACAAATAGACTCCACTCACCCTAGCTGCAAGAGTCCACAAATAGACTCCACTCACCCTAGCTGCAAGAGTCCACAAATGGACTCCACTCACCCTAGCTGCAAGAGTCCACAAATGGACTCCACTCACCCTAGCTGAGTTTAGGGCCTTTCTTGCTGTGGTCCTGAACATGGGCTTAAACCAAAAGCCCAATTCCAATGCTTATTGGGACTCCTGCCACCATAGTCAAGAAACACCATGGTTCCCTGCTCATTTTAACCGCGACAGGTTACAGATCATTCTGAAATTTCTTCACTTTGCTGACAACAGCCAGATGCCTGAAAGGGATGAGCCAGATTATAAGCTCTACAAGATAAAGGAGGTGGTGGATTACTTCAACCAGAAATTTATCTACCACTACCATCCCTTTCAAAATATCAGCATTGATGAGAGCATGATTGGGTTCAAAGGATGCACTCCCTACCTTCACCAGTACATGCCCAATAAAAGGCACTCACGGTTTGGCATCAAGTTGTGGTGCTTGTCAGACAGCTCAAATGGCTATCTATGCCAGTTTGAAATCTACACTGGTTTACACAGCACAAATGGCTATCTATGCCAGTTTGAAATTTACACTGGTTTACACAGCACAAATGGCTATCTATGCCAGTTTGAAATTTACACTGGTTTACACAGCACAAATGGCTATCTATGCCAGTTTGAAATCTACACTGGTTTACACAGCTCAAATGGCTATTTATGCCACTTTGAAATTTACACTGGTTTACACAGCACAAATGGCTATCTATGCCAATTTGAAGTTTACACTGGTTTACACAGCACAAATGGCTATCTATGCCAGTTTGAAGTCTACACTGGTTTACACAGCTCAAATGGCTATCTATGCCAATTTGAAGTTTACACTGGTTTACACAGCTATCTATGCCAGTTTGAAATCTACACTGGTTTACACAGCACAAATGTCTATCTATGCCAGTTTGAAATTTACACTGGTTTACACAGCACAAATAGCTATTTATGCCACTTTGAAATTTACACTGGTTTACACAGCACAAATGGCTATCTATGCCAGTTTAAAATTTACACTGGTTTACACAGCACAAATGGCTATCTATGCCAATTTGAAATTTACACAGGCTCTCAGGCTAAAAGACCAGCAGTTCCTCCAGCCAGGTCATTCACCCACGAACTTATCATTCGTCTGCTGACCAACGCAGACTTGCTACACAGAGGTCACCACTTGGGTGTGGATAATTTTTTCACCTCTGTGGATTTGTTCAATGAACTTTATTCTCTGAACACTACAGCTACTGGCACTGTCAGGATTAACAGGAAAGGGCTGCCTGAATTTTGTGTTACAAAAAATAAAGTATAAAGAAATAACATGCGCAAGGAATGGCAACCTTCTATGTTTGGGATATCAGGACAGAAAGCCTGTTCTGTTGTCTACCATGGTAAAGTCTGGCTTCATTGACACAGTCAACAGTAGGAACCAAGCTGTCAGGAGGCCTGATGTTATTCATGCTTACAATGTGGGTGGTGTGGACTTGGTGGTGTGGACTTGGTGGTGTGGACTTGGTGGTGTGGACTTGGTGGTGTGGACTTGGTGGTGTGGACTTGGTGGTGTGGACTTGGTGGTGTGGACTTGGTGGTGTGGACTTGGTGGTGTGGACTTGGTGGTGTGGACTTGGTGGTGTGGACTTGGGTCTGCTGTCATTCATGCTTACAATGTGGGTGGTGTGGACTTGGTGGTGTGGACTTGGTGGTGTAGACTTGGTGGTGTGGACTTGGTGGTGTGGACTTGGTGGTGTAGACTTGGTGGTGTGGACTTGGTGGTGTGGACTTGGTGGTGTGGACTTGGTGGTGTGGACTTGGTGGTGTAGACTTGGTGGTGTAGACTTGGGTCTGCTGTCATTCATGCTTACAATGTGGGTGGTGTGGACTTGGTGGTGTGGACTTGGTGGTGTAGACTTGGTGGTGTGGACTTGGTGGTGTGGACTTGGTGGTGTAGACTTGGTGGTGTAGACTTGGTGGTGTAGACTTGAGCCTGCTGTCATTCATGCTTACAATGTGGGTGGTGTGGACTTGGTGGTGTGGACTTGGTGGTGTGGACTTGGTGGTGTGGACTTGGTGGTGTGGACTTGGTGGTGTGGACTTGGTGGTGTGGACTTGGTGGTGTGGACTTGGTGGTGTGGACTTGGTGGTGTGGACTTGGTGGTGTGGACTTGGTGGTGTGGACTTGGTGGTGTGGACTTGGTGGTGTGGACTTGGGTCTGCTGTCATTCATGCTTACAATGTGGGTGGTGTGGACTTGGTGGTGTGGACTTGGTGGTGTGGACTTGGTGGTGTGGACTTGGTGGTGTGGACTTGGTGGTGTGGACTTGGGTCTGCTGTCATTCATGCTTACAATGTGGGTGGTGTGGACTTGGTGGTGTGGACTTGGTGGTGTGGACTTGGTGGTGTGGACTTGGTGGTGTGGACTTGGTGGTGTGGACTTGGTGGTGTGGACTTGGTGGTGTGGACTTGGGGGTTGAAAAACTTTATATGTACCTGGCTGAACGTCAAACCCTCAAATGGACAAATAGTTTTCTTCTCTTTATTAGGTAGAGCTGTGCTAAACAGCTATATCTTATACAAGCTGAACACTACAGACAAGCTTGTGCTTTCTAGGTACAACTTCATCATTTCTGTTTTGGAGAGCCTGTCCTCAAAGTTCACACCAGCAAAAATTGTTCGTCACTAACAAAGGAGGAAATAGCAACCACCAGAAATGGAGGAAATATCAACCACCAGAAATGATGTTGAGTCCCCAGTGCCTTCTGCTTCCAGTCATCCACTAGATGGCCATGACTTAGTGAAACTGCTTCCAGTCATCCACTAGATGGCCATGACTTAGTGAAACTACAAGTGTGCAAAAAAAGACAGTTGCAAGTCATTCTGTCAGAAGTGGGTGGGAGTGTTCTGGTTGCAATGTTGGACTGTGTCCAGAATGTGTACATTATAATTTATTCAAGGCATTAAAATTATTTGTGATGATGAAAAAAAATGGTTTTGTGTTTCATTTTCTTAAATTTTTACAATTGTGTTTTTATGTTAATAGTTAATGTGTTATCATATTCTTTATTAAGCTTTCCATTAATGTTTAGGCTTATAGGTCTAAAATGTATAGATCACACTTTAGTAAAATTACAAGGGGGATCAAAATTTGTAAACATTGCAATTTTGATCCCATTTTTTAATGCACTTCCTGGAAACCAGCTGAGCGCTTGAAGGGTTAAAATTTAAAATGTTATCCACAATCAAAATGGTGGGGATTTCACCTTATAAAAACAAACTATAGGTGGCAGTGTTATATATGCCAGAAAAGCAATTTAAAGTATGGTCTGCAGAATGTAGGCTAAGTTCAAAAGTTGGTTTCATTAAAATTAATAGAACTTTTAAAATATCAAAGGTGTAGGTATAAAATTGACCGAGTAAGTAAAGCATTATCAGTTTTATCAGTCTATGTAAAAAGAAATCAAATACTGTGAGCTGTTTTTTTTTATTCAAGTGACCCCTATTTGGTTGATCACTAGTGAGGATCTCTGGTACATATTCAATTAAAAAGTTGAACCGATTCGTGGTTTGCCGTGGCCTCATGGTTGTTATGAAAGAGTGTGTCGTGCCATAGCTTTAAGTGACAATAATATTAAATTAAGTAATTTAGTTTAAAACGAACAAAAAAAATATGGTTGTCTGTTATTCGGTGGTTATGTTTAAATTGAAAATTGAGTAAATTTTAGATTTAGCGGGAAAATCTATTAACTTGCGGTGTCAGTTCCATAGATCTCATCTCACTTTCTCACTCAAACTGAAATTAAAACTGTCCATTCCAACTATTCCTTAAATTCTTAGAATACACCTAAACCAAAGCCTATTTCCAGTAATACGTTATTAATTGATTTAATTTTAATGATGGTATGACACAGAATGGCGAGACACCTGCAACTATCACCCTGTAAATCCTTGGTAAGGATTTATTGGGTCCCTGATTTTTTCCACAGCCTAGTGAAAATCTCAAAACTGGACATGGTCTGGCAACCAGTTGTATTTTAGTTCTTCTCGCTTGCAAACATATTTACATAGAAAGTTTTTAAATTACCATGTGCACTAGATTTTTCCTGGAATGCTAAGAGAGAAAAACTTCTGATCATTGAATAGAAATAAAAAAAAAATAATGACTACTTATTGGATGAAATGGATGTTAGCCAAACTTTTTTTAAAACTAAGATTATTTTAAAAATGATAAAAAGTCATTTAATTTTCTCTTGACAGTGTTTAACTCGATGCTTGGCAAGCTGACAGGAAACTACAAGACACCTGACCAAAAGCAAGCAGAGTTTGAGACCCATCTTGTAGAGCTCAAACAGAAATGCAAGGCAAGATATTTTATCACATAATAAATACACCTAAAACATCTAACTTTTTTTATCAGTGTTTTCACTACCATGATTTTCTGTTATGAATACATTAGAACTGTGTCTCAATATGTTTGAAATGTGTGTTGATACATTAGAACTGTGTCTTAATGATGTAAAAGTAAATCAGCTTCTAGATTGATGGGTCTAATGTGTTGTCTCTGTCCTCAGCCTTTGTTTGCATCAAACCCAGAGCAGGTGAGTTTTACCTGGTCTGTTAAATCTTGTTTTATTTACAAACCCAGAGCAGGTGAGTTTTACCTGGTCTGTTAAATCTTGTTTTATTTACAAACCCAGAGCAGGTGAGTTTTTACCTGGTCTGTTAAAACTTGTTTTATTTACAAACCAGCAAAACATGGAATGAATGAAATCTGTTATGGTTTGATTCTTCCTGGGATATTTACAATGTTGACTGGGGTATTTACAGTGTTGACTGGGGTATTTACAGTGTTGACTGGGGTATTTAAATAGATTAATAATTGAAGGATTTTGCAGAGAATAGCTTGTCTTCTCTTATTAGTTTCATGTAATAGATACACCTTTAGACAGAGAGAATGTTTTATTTGTTGCTGCCCAACATGTATACCGTACTAAGACATGCACTTCCTTGTAGACCCACTCCGATGCGTCCCTGCGCAGATTCCTGCGTGGCTACACCACAGTGGAGGCTGCGTACATTGGCATCACCAAGTACAACAAGTGGAGGGTGGACTATGGAGTGGACCAGCTGTCCCCTGATGATCCAGCCGTCCTGGCAGAAATGTCCAAAGGAATTTGTCATTTACTGCGCACCAGGGACTGTATGAACAGGTTTGTTTTATGTGCAGCTGATTATTTGTAGACATTTTTAATGGGGATGTCATTCATTGAAACTGAAAGTTATCTCGATTAGGTTGCGTTAAATCAAGTTTTCAGAGGGGGGGGGGGATATATGTCTAGATGTTTGTGATGGTCTCCTTTGATTCATCAATTTCATCCCATAAGTCACACATCTTTGTTTAGTCAGTCATTGTATCCCATAAGTCACACATCTTTGTTTGGTCAATCATTTTATCCCATAAGTCACACATCTTTGTTTAGTCAGTCATTGTATCCCATAAGTCAGACACTTTTGTTACATATTTTGATCTGATAAGTTGTTATGTCTTCAGACCTGTCTTGTACATCATAGCCAGGAAACATTCAGCCACAGACAGAGACTTGGAAAGGCTGACAAGATTTACTGTTTATATGTTGGTCAGTACTCATCAGGGTTTTTTTTGTGTTTAAACTTTTAGTTGTCTGTTATCAGGAGCTTTAAATTTTAGCTCTGTTATCAGGAGCTTAAAATTTTACTTCTATAATCAGGAGCTTAAAATTTTAGTTCTGCTATCAGGAGCTTAAAATTTTAGTTCTGTTATCAGGAGCTTAAAATTTTAGTTCTATAATCAGGAGCTTAAAATTTTAGTTTTGCTATCAGGAGCTTAAAATTTTAGTTTTGCTATCAGGAGCTTAAATTTTAGTTCTGCTATCAGGAGCTTAAAATTTTAGTTCTATTATCAGGAGCTTAAAATTTTAGTTCTGTAATCAGGAGCTTAAAATTTTAGTTCTGTAATCAGGAGCTTAAAATTTTAGTTCTGTAATCAGGAGCTTCAACTTTAAGTTGTGTGGTGTGGAGCTGTGTAGTTTAATCATGGAATTGTTTTTATGGTACACACTGGGTGACCTACAGCAAAGCTGTGTGGAGAGTCAATTTAAAAAAGTAGCCTAGATAGTCTTCTAGTGGGAGGGGGGGGGGGGCAAAATCTTATTGAAGCAAAGGTGCCACATTAATATACAGTGTACATGGTGGAGCTCTTTACCATTTACTGTTGTAGAGTACAGATCTGTCCCCACAGTTGTGCCCCTTTACAAGCTGTCGGACATGAGTTATTTCCTACTTATTGGTTAATATTAATAAGTAAATATAGTATTACCATAGTAACACCATCAACAAATACATGATACAAATATACAATCAATTGCTAGCAAACTACATTAAAATATAACCAACTCATGCATATCATGAGCCATACTTGTATTTTTTTTAAATATTATTTTCTTTCTCCAGGAACTGACATTTAAAAGACTGGATGAATCCATTATAGACAATATCTGTATAGTTTTTGACATGAGGAAGTTCACAATGGCAAACATGGACTATCAGTTTGTTAAGAAACTCATTTGGTTGCTGGGCAAGTACTACCCAGAACGTCTCGGGATATGTATAGTGTACAACGCTCCTGTCATGTTTCAGGGCTGCTGGGCTGTTATACGACCATGGTATGCAACTACTGTTTCAGCCTCGATATAACACTGTTTCAGCCTTGGTATAACACTGTCCCACTGTTTCAGCCTCAATATAACACTGTCCCACTGTTTCAGCCTTGATATATCACTGTCCCACTGTTTCAGCCTCAATATAACACTGTCCCACTGTTTCAGCCTTGATATATCACTGTCCCACTGTTTCAGCCTCAATATATCACTGTCCCACTGTTTCAGCCTCAATATAACACTGTCTAACTGTTTCAGCCTCGATATAACACTGTCTGTTTCAGCCTTGGTATAACACTGTCCCACTGTTTCAGCCTCATTATAACACTGTCCCACTGTTTAAGACTCACTTTGTCTCACTATTTCAGTCTCACTCTGACTATAGTCTTGCTATTCCTGTAAATAAAATATGGAGTAAAAAAAAAAGCGATTAACCCACCACGCGCACTAACTTGCGTTTAGAAACAGATGGACACTAGTTCATCTCTCCCATATCTCGTGGGTATGAATGGGAAAAGTTGATGAAATCAAGATAATGATAATAGACTTCAATTATGTCACCCTTAAAATAATCAAAATAAACTTCATTTATGCCACCCTTAATTAAAGCTTGTTTTTCAGGTTGAATGAAGTAACAGCCAGTAAAGTCATGTTTGTCAACAATGAATCTCAGATCTGTCAGTATCTCAATCCTGACGGCCTTCCTCCATGTGATGACTGACTCTCAGAACAACTAGGGGAGATAATGTTATACAACTGAACAAAAACTGTTTGATTTTATCCTGGACTGGAAAACTTTTGATGATCTTTATACTGTGTATTATGTCATAATTTTGGTGAATGATCTCCCCCTGCTTTTGTTTCTTACCATGACCATGTTTCTGTGTTACATCAAGTTGAACAAATCTTCCCATTGAGCTGATCTCCTCTTTATTTGAGGTGTTTGCAGCAGTTATGTCCCTTACCTTCCAACTACTTAATGTGTGAATCAGGGTCCAAGTTTTGATAAAGTACTTACTGCTGAATGTTTGTCTTGTGCCAGATCTTGGTGTCTGCTGTTGTCATGGTTACACTGTCTGCCATGTCAACCCATATTAAATCTGGTACAAGAAATTTGGTTGTAGATCATTTCTTTCAACTGTTGGAGACATTTTTTTTTATTTCATAAGTTGTTTTATTTTTTGTTGTTTTTATGAATTTTTCCAGTTTTAATTACAATTTGGTTTTTTTAATGGCTGTGTGTATCAGGAAGCTGTGATATTGAAAGATCTGGGTTTTATCTTAGATTTCTTGTTCTTCATTTCTAAAGCTTTAACAGTTTGTTTTTTTTTAAATCCACTTTATTTCTTTATGCTAGAAGTGTTGTTTTCATTAGATACTTATGCCATAAAGAGACATATTTAAAACTATATTTTTATAACAATTAATGGTTCATATAATCTTAACAGTTTATACTTCAGCATTCCATGGTATTTATTATTGGTCAGCTAGTGGTCTAGTTGTGTCTGTGGTCCATCACGTTCTGTGGTCCATCACGTTCTGTGGTCCATTACTTTCTGTGGTCTAGTTGAGTCTGTGGTCCATTACTTTCTGTGGTCTAGTTGAGTCTGTGGTCCATTACTTTCTGTGGTCCATCACTTTCTGTGGTCTAGTTGAATCTGTGGTCCATCACTTTCTGTGGTCTAGTTGAGTCTGTGGTCCATTACTTTCTGTGGTCTAGTGACAGTTGTCCACCTTCTCGAGTCCTCTACAATGAAGCAATCATTGTTTTTAGTTTGTTGCAATGTCAAGTATAAAAACTGCTCAAGATATTACCAAGACAATTTTGTTGTTACTTTTTTATCAATTTCAGCATTTTTAAAACAACTTTTTAAAATCTTCTTTAAAATTAGTCTAAAATTTGGTGTTGTAAGTTGGTGTAGTGTGGGTGTTGTAAGTTGGTGTAGTGTGGGTGTTGTAAGTTGGTGTAGTGTGGGTGTTGTAAGTTGGTGTAGTGTGGGTGTTGTAAGTTGGTGTAGTGTGGGTGTTGTAAGTTGGTGTAGTGTGGGTGTTGTAAGTTGGTGTAGTGTGGGTGTTGTAAGTTGGTGTAGTGTGGGTGTTGGAATTGGAAGGTCGGTGTGGTGTCATTATTGTTACTGGTTAGTTATACCATTAGTTCCAGCCACAATTGGATCAAATCATTAACTGCATTCAGATGACATGACAAAATAGATGTCACGTGTATGAGGGACTGGGTGGATGTCACTTGTATGAGGGATTGGGCTGATGTTGTCAGACTTGAATGATCTGACAAATTACCATGACATTTATTTAGATACTTCATGACCTCATTAACCATGGGGTGGTGCAAGTCTCTGCAGCTATCTGGTAGTGTGGTGCTGACCACAGTGTTTGTTGACCATTATGTTGACCTTTGTATTTGTTGACCACTCTCTAATGGCCACTTTTTGTGTTCACTGACCACTATATTAACTGACCACTGCTACAACTTGAATCACTGACAGACCAAAGAAAACATGAGTTTCTGCCCCAACATAGATAAAAGAATCATGTGTTGCCATAGCAACCGGTATTTGAGTGATAGAATCATGGGTTGCCATAGCAACCAATATTTGAGTGATAGAATCATGTATAGCCATTGCAACCAATATTTGAGTGATAGAATCATGTGTAACCCTAGCAACCAATACTTGACTGATAGAATCATGTGTAACCATAGCGACCCATATTTTGACCAGGATTCTGGTGAACATTGGTTATTAATACTTCACACAGACAGACATTTAATTGGTCTTGTCTTAATTAAACAATACTGTCCCAGTGATTAAAGTGCCTTGATAGACACAGAATTGTGTCACATTTCATCACGTTCACTACAAAACACTGCTATTTTTTAATGGTTAATTTGTAGCCTTGGTTAATTAGCATTTTAGTGGTGTAGTTAGTAATTTTACATGTGTGCTGTGGACGAATGTCATCTAATCAAGATGACCTCCTGATGTCACTAGTGACATGAACTGTGAGACTGGTTTTTTTTTTGGGTCGTGGTGTTAAAACATGATTTGATTAGATTTGTTAGCTAGATAGTAAAACATCAAAATGTTATGCCCCAAGTTGATCAAACTTTGATCTCTTTGTTTTTTTTTGTCATGGACCAGATATGCCTGAGTTAGTTATATCGGCTGTCTGTAGCTGGGGATGGTTGAGGTAGTTATATCGACTGTCTGTTGGTGGGGATGGTTGAGGTAGTTATGTGTAGCTGGGGATGGTTGAGGTAGTTATGTGTAGCTGGGGATGGTTGAGGTAGTTATGTGTTGGTGGGGATGGTTGAGGTAGTTATGTGTTGCTGTTGATGGTTGAGGTAGTTATGTGTTGCTGGGGATGGTTGAGGTAGTTATGTGTTGTTGGGGATGGTTGAGGTACTTATGTGTTGTTGGGGATGGTTGAGGTAGTTATGTGTTGTTGGGGATGGTTGAGGTAGTTATGTGTTGTTGGGGATGGTTGAGGTAGTTATGTGTTGTTGGGGATGGTTGAGGTAGTTATGTGTTGTTGGGGATGGTTGAGGTAGTTATGTGTTGTTGGGGATGGTTGAGGTAGTTATGTGTTGTTGGGGATGGTTGAGGTAGTTATGTGTTGTTGGGGATGGTTGAGGTAGTTATGTGTTGTTGGGGATGGTTGAGGTAGTTATGTGTTGTTGGGGATGGTTGAGGTAGTTATGTGTTGTTGGGGATGGTTGAGGTAGTTATGTGTTGTTGGGGATGGTTGAGGTAGTTATGTGTTGTTGGGGATGGTTGAGGTAGTTATGTGTTGTTGGGGATGGTTGAGGTAGTTATGTGTTGTTGGGGATGGTTGAGGTACTTATGTGTTGTTGGGGATGGTTGAGGTAGTTATGTGTTGCTGGGAATGGTTGAGGTAGTTATGTCTTGCTGGGGATGGTTGAGGTAGTTATGTGTTGTTGGGGATGGTTGAGGTACTTATGTGTTGCTGGGGATGGTTGAGATGATCCCAGCCAGTATGCCTATGGTAATGCCAACATTTTAGACGTAGCCTTGTCTGTAGGCTCCAGTTGTATACATCTTGTGATGTGGGATGTCTGTGGGCTCCAGTTGTATACATCTTGTGATGTGGGATGTCTGTGGGCTCCAGTTGTATACATCTTGTGATGTGGGATGTCTGTGGGCTCCAGTTGTATACATCTTGTGATGTGGGATGTCTGTGGGCTCCAGTTGTATACATCTTGTGATGTGGGATGTCTGTGGGCTCCAGTTGTATACATCTTGTGATGTGGGATGTCTGTGGGCTCCAGTTGTATACATTTTGTGATGTGGGATGTCTGTGGGCTCCAGTTGTATACATCTTGTGATGTGGGATGTCTGTGGGCTCCAGTTGTATACATCTTGTGATGTGGGATGTCTGTGGGCTCCAGTTGTATACATCTTGTGATGTGGGATGTCTGTGGGCTCCAGTTGTATACATCTTGTGATGTGGGAACTATTTGAAGGGTGGGTGGCAGCACTTAGATCTAGAATAAAAAAACTTACAATCCTTGGTGTTTTTTCTTCATTGATTTAGTCTTTGCTGTTTTGTCAACATTTCTTATTTATTTAGTGAATCAGTGTGTGTATCCTGATACAACCTGTCTTGTCTACTATATCCTGTCTTCGATGAGAAAAATCTCTGTAGGTCAAAGGTCGAGTAAACAGTTATCTCGGTGAAGTCACTTGTCTTAGGACAAAAAAAATGATCGCAGAAACTAACAGGTACCACATGACCTAGCTAAAGAAAGATCAAGTGACGTCATTGCCGAAAGTGCCAGTGCATGTCCACTCTGATTAAATCTTGACAAGGCCACAGCTGGTGTTATCTCGGCAAACTTCACAACCAGATCAGGCTAGAGAAGCAGACGTTAAGACACGGGCAGACGACTATCATGGCTTCTGTACTAGGCTTCTTCTTTCTTTTTGTTGGCACAGCATGTAAGTATGTGGTGACAACATATTATAAAGCATGTATGTGGTGACACAACGTCAGCATGTAAGTATGTGGTGATACAACATCTAATTGCGTAACACGTAGAGCTACCTCATTATTCTGTAAGAAGACAGAACACAGGTTATCTAAGGCAGACACTTAAACGCTGCCAGCCATACTTACAAAACACTTGACGCTGAAAACATAAGGCAATGTCAAGTAGCCAAAAGTCAGCTACCTAGACGAGTAGCCAAAAGTCAGCTACATAGACGAGTAGCCAAAAGTCAGCTACATAGACGAGTAGCCAAAAGTCAGCTACATAGACGAGTAGCCAAAAGTCAGCTTGCTAGACGAGTAGCCAAAAGTCAGCTACATAGACGAGTAGCCAAAAGTCAGCTACATAGACGAGTAGCCAAAAGTCAGCTACATAGACGAGTAGCCAAAAGTCAGCTTGCTAGACGAGTAGCCATCAAGTTTAAATTCAGTCATACAGTGATCCCCCACCCCTTATATTTTTACTATACTAGTATCCCTGTATTTTCTATTGCCACATTATGACCCCTATATTGTACTGTGTCACATAATGACCCCTGTATTACTGTCCCACAATATGACCCCTATATTTCCTAATGTCGACCTATGACCCCTGTCTTTCAGTGTCTGTCCAGCCGTACCATGACCCCCACTGTGGGGGTAAGCAGGTCATTGTTCACTTGTTCGAGTGGAAATGGACGGAGATCGCCAAGGAGTGTGAGCGTTATCTGGGACCTAAAGGATTTTGTGGGGTGCAGGTAAAGACTTGACCATTAACCGGACCAAATGTCCCCATGTTTTCACCCAACCAAATGTCCCCATGTTTCACCTGACCAAATGTCCCATGTTTCACCTGACCAAATGTCCCATGTTTCACCCAACCAAATGTCCCATGTTTCACCCAACCAAATGTCCCCATGTTTCACCCAACCAAATGTCCCATGTTTCACCTGACCAAATGTCCCATGTTTCACCCAACCAAATGTCCCATGTTTCACCCAACCAAATGTCCCCATGTTTCACCCAACCAAATGTCCCCATGTTTCCATCTGACCAAATGTCCCATGTTTTCACCTGACCAAATGTCCCCATGTTTCACCTGACCAAATGTCCCATGTTTCACCTGACCAAATGTCCTATGTTTCACCCAACCAAATGTCCCATGTTTCACCCAACCAAATGTCCCCATGTGTCACCTGACCAATTGTCCCCATGTGTCACCTGACCAATCGTCCCCATGTTTCCATCTGACCAAATGTCCCATGTTTTCACCTGACCAAATGTCCCCATGTTTTCACCCAACCAAATGTCCCATGTTTCACCCAACCAAATGTCCTATGTTTCACCCAACCAAATGTCCCATGTTTCACCCAACCAAATGTCCCCATGTGTCACCTGACCAATTGTCCCCATGTGTCACCTGACCAATTGTCCCCATGTGTCACCTGACCAAATGTCCCATGTTTCACCTGACCAAATGTCCCATGTTTCACCTGACCAAATGTCCCATGTTTTCACCCAACCAAATGTCCCATGTTTCACCCAACCAAATGTCCCATGTTTCACCCAACCAAATGTCCCATGTTTCACCCAACCAAATGTCCCATGTTTCACCCAACCAAATGTCCCCATGTGTCACCTGACCAAATGTCCCCATGTGTCACCTGACCAATTGTCCCCATGTGTCACCTGACCAAATGTCCCCATGTGTCACCCACCCAGGTGTCCCCGCCCATGGAGCATGCGATGATCACCACCGATGGTGACCGCCCCTGGTGGGAGAGGTACCAGCCAATCAGCTACAAGCTGGTCAGCAGGAGCGGGAACGAGGCGGAGCTTAAGGACATGGTCCAGAGATGCAAGGCTGTAGGGGTCAGGTGGGTCATATCAGGGGTCAGGTGGGTCATATCAGGGGTCAGATGGGTCATATCAGGGGTCAGATGGGTCATGTCAGGTTATGTAGGGGTCAGGTGGGTCATATCAGGGGTCAGGTGGGTCATATCAGGGGTCAGGTGGGTCATATCAGGGGTCAGGTGGGTCATTTCAGGGGTCAGATGGGTCATGTCAGGTTATGTAGGGGTCAGGTGGGTCATATCAGGGGTCAGGTGGGTCATATCAGGGGTCAGGTGGGTCATATCAGGGGTCAGGTGGGTTACTTATGCAATTTAAGGGGTTAGGTGGGTTATCGCAGGGTCAGGTGGGTTTTACAAGGGTCATTCGGGTTAAATCAGGGTCAAGTGGGTCATACCATGTAGTGAGTGCTATCACGTGTCTCCACAGAGTCTACGTGGACGCCGTGGTTAACCACATGGCCGGGCTGGGCAGGAAGGGGGTGGGGACGGCAGGGAGCACGTTCGACTCAGACGCCAAGGACTTCCCCGGGGTACCGTACACCAAGGAAAACTTCAACGACAGGAGTGACTGTCCTTCAGGGGACGGGAACGTTAACAAGTAAGTCAGGGTTGGGTTCATGGGGTTGGGTTTATGTGTGTCATGGTGCGTCGGGGCTGGGTTCATGTTGTATTGTGGTTGGGTTCATGGTGCGTCAGGGTTGGGTTCATGGTGTGTCAGGGTTGGGTTCATGGTGTGTCAGGGTTGGGTTCATGGTGTGTCAGGGTTGGGTTCATGGTGTGTCGGGGTTGGGTTCATGGTGTGTCGGGGTTGGATCCATGGTATGTCTGGTTTGTTGGACGTGTACCTTACTGTGATTCAGTGTGCATAATTTTTGAGCGTGTGTAGATCTTTTTTTTTAAAATTACTGTTGAACTAAAAGCATTTAGTCGAATCATGAATTTATCACCTCACAACTCAGAATTCATGTCTCACGAAACATTCAAGTGAGAAGACTCTGGTTCACGTGACCAAAGAAAAAACCAAATCACGTAACTCTGCAACAAGCGAGACAATCCAGTCGTGACAATCGCGAGCTACGGCAATGTATCGGTTATCTCCCCGCTCGTGGAGGGAGTTAATCTCAGTGAGGGCCGTGAAATGTTTAAGCCGAGAAGTTGAGAGAATCGCTCACTAGTTATCTGGCCCTTTCTGTGTCTAGAATATTTTGTTCAACGGCGTTAACTCACACACGCTTGTCTGTGGGGGGTGGGGGGGGGGAGGGTAAGAACACCCTAAGGGCACATGATAGTGACAATTGTCTCACGTCAACGGTCGAGTTACAGCTATTAGTATTATGGACTAGGTATATATATATATATATATATATATATATATATATATATATATATATATATATATATATATATATATATATATTCCTACGTTATTTATCCCAATATCGCGCTATTGAATACCACCTCTGATTCCCCCCCCCCCCCCCTACATGTACTACCTCTACCATGTCTGCTACCACCCCTCATATACCACCTCTGCCCACCTCTGCCCACCACGCCCCATGCCCCACCTCTGCCCACCACGCCCCATGCCCCACCTCTGCCCACCACGCCTCATGCCCCACCTCTGCCCACCACGCCTCATGCCCCACCTCTGCCCACCTCTACCCACCACACCTCATGCCCCACCTCTGCCCACCACACCTGATGCCCCACCTCTGCCCCACCCCCAGCTATGGCGACCCCAAGAACGTCCGTGACTGCTACCTGGTGGGTCTGACGGACCTGAAGGCCAGCCAGCCCTACGTGCAGGACAAGATCAGCGGCTACTTCAACAGTCTCATCGACATCGGTGTGGCCGGCTTCCGTGTGGACGCCGCCAAACACATGTGGCCCAAAGATCTCGAGGCCATTCTCACCAAGGTCATCTCCACGTGTCTGTCTCTTGAATGTATCTGTGTGTGTATCTGTGTGAGTGTTTGTGGGCGTGTCTGTGGGCATGTCTGTGGGCGTGTCTGTGTGAGTGTGTGTGTGTGTGTGACTGTGTGAGGGTGTGTTTTGTGGGCGTGACTGTGTGAGTGTATGTGTGCGTCTGTGTGTTTTGTGGGCGTGACTGTGTGAGTGTATGTGTGCGTCTGTGTGTGTTTTTGTGGGCGGGACTGTGTGTGTGAGACTGTGACTATGTTATGTTTGTCTCTGTGTCTGTGTGCGCAACTGTGTGTGTATGAGTGTGTGTATGTGTGACTGTGAGACTGTGAGTGTATTTGTAGGGATGACTGTGTGTGTGTCTCTGTGAGTGTGTGTGTGTGTGTGTGTGTGTGTGTGTGTGTGTGTGTGTGTGTGTGTGTGTGTGTGTGTGTGAGAGTACTTACCCATGTTTAAAACATCTCGAACAGACCAAGGACCTGCCCGAGGGTGGGCGGCCATTTTTCTTCCATGAGGTCATTGACCGAAACGACGGTGCCATTAAAGTGGACGAGTACTTCCACCTGGGCTACGTCACAGGTAGGGTCAGCTGGGGTCAACGACCTTGACGAATCTAACACACCACTTGTACATCCTGATGATGTCACGTGACCTCAATGTTTTCCAGAGTTCCGCTTCCCACAGAAGGTCAAAGAGGGCGCCAGTGGGGATCTGGGTCGACTGGGGAGTGTCTACGACCCGGGCTGGGGCATGGCACCCCCCGACCAGGCGTTCGTGTTTGTGGACAACCACGACACACAGAGAGGCAACGAGGCACTCACCTACAAGGTTTGTTGGGCTGTTTGGTTGAGTAATCGCCGGGGTGTTGAGTTGGCTGTTTGATGAGCTGTTTGATGCTGTGTGCTGTATCCTATGACCGTTCGACCTTGACCTCATGTTGTGTTTACAGAACGGCGCAGAATACAAGCGGGCAGTGGCCTTCACCTTGGCCTACAACTACGGCTTCACGCGTGTCATGAGCAGCTACTACTTCACCGATAACTCTGCCGGACCCCCAAGGAACGCCGACCTGACCACCAAAGACGTGCCCATCAAAGCTGATGGCACGTGCGACAACGGCTGGGTCTGTGAGCACAGGTGAGCAACTCACCTGTACATGGTACACTTCACCTGTACAGGGTACACCTCACCTGTACATGGTACACTTCACCTGTACAGGGTACACCTCACCTGTACATGGTACACCTCACCTGTACAGAGTACACCTCACCTGTACATGGTACAACTCACCTGTACAGGGTAGACCTGTCTGTTGATTGGTTAGGTCGTGTATGTGGACGTCGTGTTTGTGTGACGTCTTGTTTTTGTGACGTCTTGATGTAGCTGACGTCTTGGTGCACCTGAAGTCTTGATGTAGCTGACGTCTTGATGTACCTGACGTCTTGATGTATTTGACGTCTTGATGTAGCTGACGTCTTGATGTAGTTGACGTCTTGATGTTGTTGACGTCTTGATGTACCTGACGTCTTGATGTAGTTGACGTCGTGATGTATTTGACGTCTTGATGTAGCTGACGTCTTGATGAAGCTGACGTCTTGTTGTAGCTGACGTCTTGACGTACTTGACGTCTTGATGTAGCTGACGTCTTGACGTACCTGACGTCTTGATGTACCTGACGTCTTGATGTATTTGACGTCTTGATGTAGCTGACGTCTTGATGTAGTTGACGTCTTGATGTTGTTGACGTCTTGATGTACCTGACGTCTTGATGTAGTTGACGTCGTGATGTATTTGACGTCTTGATGTAGCTGACGTCTTGATGAAGCTGACGTCTTGTTGTAGCTGACGTCTTGACGTACTTGACGTCTTGATGTAGCTGACGTATTGATGTATTTGACGTCTTGATGTAGCTGACGTCTTGATGTTGTTGACGTCTTGCTTGTGTGAAATCTTGATGTACCTGACATCTTGCTTGTGTGACGTCTTGATGTAGTTGAAGTCTTGCTTGTTTGACGTCTTGATGTAGCTGACGTCTTGACGTACCTGACGTCTTGATGAAGCTGACGTCTTGTTGTAGCTGACGTCATGATGTAGCTGACGTCTTGATGTAGCTGACGTCTTGATGAAGCTGACGTCTTGTTGTAGCTGACGTCTTGACGTACCTGACGTCTTGATGAAGCTGACGTCTTGTTGTAGATGACGTCTTGATGTAGTTGACGTCTTGAAGTAGGTGACGTCTTGATGTAGTTGACGTCTTGATGTAGGTGACGTCCTGATGTTGTTGACGTCTTGCTTAAATGACGTCTTGATGTAGCTGACGTCTTGACGTACCTGACGTCTTGATGAAGCTGACGTCTTGTTGTAGCTGACGTCTTGATGTAGGTGACGTCCTGATGTTGTTGACGTCTTGCTTAAATGACGTCTTGATGTACCTGACGTCTTGATGTAGGTGACGTCCTGATGTTGTTGACGTCTTGCTTGTGTGACGTCTTGATGTACCTGACGTCTTGATGTACCTGACGTCTTGATGTACCTGACGTCTTGATGTAGGTGACGTCTTGATGTAGGTGACGTCCTGATGTTGTTGACGTCTTGCTTGTGTGACGTCTTGATGTACCTGACGTCTGTCTCTAACATCCAACAGATGGAAGCCTATCGGCAACATGGCGATGTTCAGGACAGCTGTGGCCGGCACAAGTGTAGACAACTTCCGGTATGAAAATGGCGTCCTGTCCTTTAACAGAGGGAACAAAGGTTTCTTCGCCATGAGCGTCAACAGCTTCAGTATAACGGTCAACACAGGTGAGTGAGCGTCAACAGCTTCAGTATAACGGTCAACACAGGTGAGTGAGCGTCAACAGCTTCAGTATAACGGTCAACACAGGTGAGTGAGCGTCAACAGCTTCAGTATAACGGTCAACACAGGTGAGTGAGCGTCAACAGCTTCAGTATAACGGTCAACACAGGTGAGTGAGCGTCAACAGCTTCAGTATAACGGTCAACACAGGTGAGTGAGCGTCAACAGCTTCAGTATAACGGTCAACACAGGTGAGTGAGCGTCAACAGCTTCAGTATAACGGTCAACACAGGTGAGTGAGCGTCAACAGCTTCAGTATAACGGTCAACACAGGTGAGTGAGCGTCAACAGCTTCAGTATAACGGTCAACACAGGTGAGTGAGCGTCAACAGCTTCAGTATAACGGTCAACACAGGTGAGTGAGCGTCAACAGCTTCAGTATAACGGTCAACACAGGTGAGTGAGCGTCAACAGCTTCAGTATAACGGTCAACACAGGTGAGTGAGCGTCAACAGCTTCAGTATAACGGTCAACACAGGTGAGTGAGCGTCAACAGCTTCAGTATAACGGTCAACACAGGTGAGTGAGCGTCAACAGCTTCAGTATAACGGTCAACACAGGTGAGTGAGCGTCAACAGCTTCAGTATAACGGTCAACACAGGTGAGTGAGCGTCAACAGCTTCAGTATAACGGTCAACACAGGTGAGTGAGCGTCAACAGCTTCAGTATAACGGTCAACACAGGTGAGTGGCTGCATGTGTGTGTGGGGGGGGGGGTAGTTTGTGTGGCGAGGTGTGGGTACTGGTGTGTTGGTTGGTGTGGGTAATTTTTTATTTTATGATTTTATGATTACTTGTATGGATATCCTGTATGGTCACCTGTATGATTACTTGTATGATTACTTGTATTTATTTATATGATTACTTGTATGGATATCCTGTATGGTCACCTGTATGATTACTTGTATTTATTTATATGATTACTTGTATGATTACCTGTATCATTACCTGTATGCCAGGTTTACCTGCCGGCGAGTACTGTGACCTAATTAGCGAATGCGCCAAGAAGATTCGAGTTGACGGAAGCGGTAACGCTCAAGTCAGTCCACAAGATCCATCGGAACCTTTTGTCGCCATCATTACACGTGAGTTGTGTGTGACCTTTAGCGGACATGAGTAAAGTTTTGTGTGGCAGTAGACGTGAGTAAAGTTTTGTGTGACCTCTAGAGGACGTGAGTAAAGTTTTGTGTGACCTTTAGCGGACATGAGTAAAGTTTTGTGTGGCAGTAGACGTGAGTAAAGTTTTGTGTGGCAGTAGACGTGAGTAAAGTTTTGTGTGACCTCTAGAGGACGTGAGTAAAGTTTTATGTGACAGTAGACGTGTTCGATAAGGAAACCTGAGCAGTAAAAATAGCATAAAATGACTTTTAAAATCATGACCACATACAAGGTGTTACAACGTCCTCAAGATGAACCAAATTGTTACTCTGCTAATTACTGATTTGGTTGCTTGCAATATCCTAATGTTTCATCTTTTTATCTGGCAACTTTAAATCAAGTCATTTTTGACCTGGTCATTTGTCTGGACAGAAGGGGGAGACAACATCGTGGTTCCCATAGTAACCAGCAGCCCCGTGGTGACGGCGCCCACCTCGGGCCCCGGCCCCACCCCTGAGCCCGGGCCCACCACGGCCCCCACCACCCAGAAGCCGTATGTGCCCTCTGGCAGCGAGGACTTCAAGAGGACCGTCATCATGGTGGAGAAACAGACAAATCCTGGTCAAGATCTCTTCATTAGGGGAGGTATTGACCACACACAACGACCAGGTGAGGGGTCTTAAGGACAGGTGGGGTTCGTAGGACAGATTGGGATCATAGGGCATGTGAGGGGGTCATAGGATAGGTGGGGGGTCATAGGACAGGTGGGGGTCATAGGACATGTGGTTGGGGTGGTTGGGTAAGCTACACATTTGCACAACTTGAGTTATAGTTTGGTTAAACTTAGCACCTGTTAAAAATTTGATTGACTCTTACACCGGTTACTTTATCTTCCACCTCCAGGATGTTCCGATAGCTCCGCTGTGGCATCGAACCCCTGCAACATTCCCATCAAACACACAGTCGTCTCGACAACAGCACACTACGACAAGGTAGGCGTTGGTTCAAGCAGACAGGTGTATGGGCACTTAATCTGTGGGGATCCTCGTACAGACACGGGGTATCTGAGGGGACCCCTTTCTGCTGGGTACCTGAGGGGACCCCATTCTGCTGGGTACCTGAGGGGACCCCATTCTGCTGGGTACCTGAGGGGACCCCGTTCTGCTGGGTACCTGTTGGTCCGATGACTAATTTAACTCTTCCTGCTATAGTTATTCCCCTTTAATTAAAGACATTGTTACTGGCCCAGGTCAACGCTTGGAGCGTGGGCGACAACTTCCTGGACTGGGGAGGATCCGAACCTGGGCAGGGCTCGTACCTCGGCAAGCCGGCCGACGGTACGCCGGCATTTTGGTCCACCAACGACCGGGCTAACGCGGGATACAGCGCCCTGAACACGTGAGTCACCTTGACCATAACATTTGAGTGACTTTGGCCTTAACCCGTGAGTGGCCTTGACCGCAACACTGTCTGACTTCAACAGGCCACATTGACCCATGACGTAACACATGACGTCATTGACCCATATTTTGTTTGCAGGTATGGCAGCCATTACTGGATCGTCGACTTTCAGATGGATTGTTCTAGAACAGAAAACGAGTTTTTCGAGGTCAAGGCCTTGGTGAATGGAGCCTGGGAGGGGGACATACGAGGGGCCCCCGCGTGCACGGGCCTAGGGTCGGCTGTGAGCCCACCCTACGAGAGCAAGAACCATCTGGCTCGTTGTGGCTACAAGAACGTCTTCCACTTCGGCAGTTCAGCCTGTGAGATAAGCCCCCTGTAGACAGGGTTCAATCCTGCAGGCCCACTGTAGACAGGGGTCTACCTGCAGCCCTGCAAGATAAGCCCACTGTAGACAGGGGTCACACCTGCAGGCCCACTGTAGACAGGGGTCAATCCTGCAGGCCTGCAGGGGTCAAACTTTGTAATTAAAGAAACTTGTAAAATAAAGATTGTTGGGAACTTACAAACTCGAATCATTTTTTTTCTGATTGGACAAAATAGTAGCCCCGTTGTTTTCTGATTGGACAAAATAGTAGCCCCGTTGTTTTCTGATTGGACAAAATAGTAGCCCCGTTGTTTTCTGATTGGACAAAATAGTAGCCCCGTTGTTTTCTGATTGGACAAAATCCAGTTTGACCAGCAAAAGAGGCGACTTGTGTTCTATATAAAACGGTGGCCCAAAATTTAGAACCAGCGCCATGCAGCGGTGGGCCAAGACCTACCTTAATGTGATGGGCCAAGACCTACCTTAATGTGA
The DNA here is from genome assembly GCF_028476545.2 of Physella acuta. NCBI lineage: Eukaryota > Metazoa > Mollusca > Gastropoda > Physidae > Physella > Physella acuta. The sequence continues at coordinate 649,597 of NW_026731537.1, forward strand.
TGGGCCAAGACCTACTTTAGATTGTGGTGGGCCAAGACCTACCTTAACTAATGTGATGGGCCAAGACCTACCTTAATATGGTGGGCCAAGACCTACCTTAATGTGGTGGGCCAAGACCTACCTTAACTAATGTGATGGGCCAAGACCTACCTTAATGTGATGGGCCAAGACCTACCTTAATGTGATGGGCCAAGACCTACCTTAATGTGATGGGCCAAGACCTACTTTAGATTGTGGTGGGCCAAGACCTACCTTAACTAATGTGATGGGCCAAGACCTACCTTAATGTGGTGGGCCAAGACCTACCTTAATGTGGTGGGCCAAGACCTACCTTAATGTGGTGGGCCAAGACCTATCTTAATGTGATGGGCCAAGACCTACCTTAATGTGATGGGCCAAGACCTACCTTAATGTGGTGGGCCAACACCTACCTTAATGTGGTGGGCCAAGACCTATCTTAATGTGGTGGGCCAAGACCTATCTTAATGTGATGGGCCAAGACCTACCTTAATGTGATGGGCCAAGACCTACCTTAATGTGGTGGGCCAAGACCTACCTTAATGTGATGGGCCAAGACCTACCTTAATGTGATGGGCTATGACCTATCTTAGACTGCGGTGGACCAAGACCACCCCTACAGTAGTAGACCAAACATTGAAACACCTAGCTCGTGAGTGACCTCCCCTCCCCTAGCCATAAGCCAGAGAATATGTTGTGCTTTTGGAAAGGGACACGACTGATTTATTTTTTCCCGCACAGGAACAAATCAAAATGCAAATTTGGCGGGATTCTTCGCCGCTCAGCCTTCGCTTGGGTTTAGGGAAAGATCTGAACGTCGGCTCTTGGATTAATCAGAACCCGTTCGGATCGTGTACTCCTTACCTCGGGTGCACCTTAACCAGTGGCGCCCTAACCAATGGTGCACCTTAACCAGTGGCGCCCTAACCAACGGTGCACTTTAACCAGTGGCGCCCTAACCAACACTGCACCTTAACCAGTGGCGCCCTAACCAACACTGCACCTTAACCAGTGGCGCCCTAACCAACGGTGCATTTAAACAATGGCGCCCTAACCTACGGTGCACCCTAACCAGTGGTTTACACTACTGATATGTTTCAACTTTTCTTAACAACACACACTGGACACAGTAACTAAACACTGGACACAGTAACTACACACTGGACACAGTAACTACACACTGGACACAGTAACTACACACTGGACACAGTAACTACACACTGGACACAGTAACTACACACCTCAGATTTCTCTACCAGTCCTCCCAATAAATCAAGCAATAGTAATATCTCCTAAACTCTGAAATACAGGGCTATAAAGTAGGCCTATCAGTCTCTCTCACTGAAAATTCTAAATCTCTTTAGCTAGGGAGATATTTCAATTTTTGAACTAAATTAATTGTTGCAACATGATTCTCATTGATCACAAAAAAACAATCATGGCGGCTCTATGTTACTAGGCCTCGCCTCAATATTTTAAATTTACTAAGATTACCCAAAGTGTAATAATTATAAACATTTTTTTACTAATGATAGAATAAAATCAAGATTAGGTTAATAATATTGTAACTAGCTTAAGGACAACTTGCTAGGGATATCAATTAGTAACTAAAAACTGTAAGCTTCCTTACAAAAATCAACATATTACGAAAGCTATATTTACTTTCTCGTATATACGAAGTATACAGAAAGTATTGTAATCGTGCACAAAAATCACATGAAATTTTGACAGTTTTCACCGCTTTATACCTCAGTCCTTCATCACATCAGGAGTATAGAGGACTTTTTTTAATCGGGCAAAAATTATAAATACAGATGTATCAAAATTTTGGCGTTTTATGCGTAATCGAGTCTGAAAAACTGGGCTTTGTAATTCTGTCGGTATGTCTGTAAACACGATAACTTGAGTACCGTTACAGCTAGGTTGATGAAATTTCATATATAAGTATTTTATCAAAATCGTGGATCCGTATCAACTTGTGAGCGATTTCCGATAACCGGAAGTGGAACTTTTTTCTACTTTGAATTTTAGTACTATTTCGGATAGATAAATGAAATTTCACATGTAAGTAAAAAAAAACTAATTCTCTACCTTCTGTCAAATTTTGAGTAATTTCCGTTGTCCGGAAGTAGTAATTTACGCTCTTTCCGATTTCTCAAAAAACGCATGTAAATTTATAAAGTACTAATATTATTCCGAATAATATAATGGTTTCATATTTGTTTTATTTTTCACATTTTAGTCATTAGTTGTAAATTAAGTTGACACTAGACAGACAACAACTAAACGTATTTTTGTTAAAACCCTACCTGTAGCTTGTGTGCCATCAAAGACAGTTATCTGCCCCTAATTGGGTCATGCCCGACACGCAGACTAGAATCAACCAACCGTGACAGCTCACCGTTGTAAACAAGCTGATCAAGGTACTAAATTTAGACATTTCTAGTTTAAAATTTAATCAATTTTTTCGATTTAATTTAAATTAAAAACTATATTCGTGAATGGTCATAGAAGAAGTATTATCTGGAAAGGAAATCGTTGCATTAGAAGTGGGTCAAAACTGAGTTACAAGATTTGCCACAAACCCACAAAAAGCAAACAGACGTTAAAATAACTGAAAAAAAAAGTGTTGAATTTATCGTGCTTACTTCTAATTCAGGTGTCTAAAAAAATTGGGAGTGCTCTCCCCTAAACTTTCTCGAATATTCTTAGATAACACTGAGGGGAAGGCCAATCGGGATATAGACGTGATTAATAATCAATTTTTAAAAAGATTTTTTTTTTAAAAAAAGCATACAAATCACGTAGAACAAAAAATTGCGCACCAATTGAACAGCAAACAACGTGTGTATAATCGTGCAGGACAAAACACAAACGCAACGCGCAAACACAAAAGAAAAAACAAACACAAACACAAACACAATGCAAACACACACACAAAAAAACACAAACGAAAACGCAAAAGCATAACGTAAACACAACTTAAATGCAAACATATAGTGCTCACAGTCTAGCCCGTGGCGCTAAATCGCACCCGGCCGGGGCGCCGGCTGAACCGCCTGATTCAACTTAGGAAACGACCATAATACCCCAACTTATCCATAAAATAAACAAAAGGCAGTATTTAAAATATCATTGTTTTACCTACCACGGTGCATTTTATCAATCCCAGCTAATTTTAATAGTCTAACAATAATGTCCTCTTGCACTTCCGCAGAATTTGCATTCACATTTTTTTTATTAGTGTGAGTTTAATTTCGTTTTAAATTACCTCCCTTTACAAAATTATAAAAGATTTTAATTAATTAGTTGTTTTTACCCTACTGTTATAACAATGTATCCGATTTTTCTAGTTATCTAAACGAAAATATTATTTGACATTAATCCGTTTAATATGTTTTAGCAATGTGCGTTTATTTAATATTTTATTCACGTTATACAAAAGAGTAAAACCAGTGCCAACTATCCAAAAAGTTAAGTCGTTATATAAATAAACCCTACCCAACTATTTATAATTAGACACTGCGATGCAAGTAAAAAGCACGACATGTAATGTATTTATTTTTTGGTTCCAAAATCTATAGCGATTGAAACACAACCAGCAGTGTTATATTATACAATTTAAATGTTTAATTAACTGAAAAATTAATCTTTGTGTACTTTATCAAACACGACTCTTTGGCTCTATTGTTTGCGTTCATTTGATGCGCAATTCTTTTTCCATACGACTATTCCATTTAAAAAAAATTGAAGTATCAAAACTATATTTGTAAAACATTTATATAGTCGATAGCAGTGTTATATAAGAATATACGAGAACGTTTAAGTAAGAATACTCGCTTTATTTTGTACAATTACATTTCTTACTCTACACTCTTATACCGGAAAGTAAAGTAGGAAAACATGCGCGCGAAGAAAATCTATTTATAGCCCTATAGTAACCGTAGCTGTTGCCAGAAGGCGACGCGTTTATTATGATATGCACATCTTTAATGTCTGCTTGCTGCTCGGGGAATCATTTTTCACAATTTTGTTTGTTGTTCAAGTTTGCGCGCGCTTTCTCTCTGTTCTATTTTTGGCTTAACGCGAGGGCTGGTGTGACGTCAAGGGCTAAATTTATCCAAATTTCTGGTGAACGACGGGAGATCTAGTGGCACATCTCGCCGGAAATAGAATTACTTGTTTACCTTGTTGCTCCCCCTGGCGTTCGAGCATCCCCACCACCCCGCCACCTACATTTGGATGTTTCTTAATGAGAGAACTCAACAATATCAGGAAGCGCAACCAGCATCAGGGGAAGCTACTCGTAAAACCTCGCTGTCAAAGGCGGAAACTCAAAAGTTACAAAGGTGGTGTCTCTTGGGGGGGGGGGGGTAGTGGTGTCTTGTAGGGGGAGGGTGTATGGGGATCTAGGGTTTCTCGAAAGGGGGGGGGGGGGCGTAAGGGGGAATCTGGCGTGTCTCGTAAGGGGGGGGGGGGGGCGTAGCCGGGCATCTGGGGTGTCTCTAATGGGGGGGGGGGGCGTAGGGAGGAAGTAGCCGGGGATGTAGGAGTGTCTCGCTGGGGGAGTGGTGTAGAGAGGGCGTAACCGGGGGTCTGGGGTGTCTCGTAGAGGGGGAGGGCGTAGAGCGGTGTCTCCTCAGGAGCGTAGCCGCTGTTCTGGGGTGTGTTCATGGACAGCACATGAGGTGTTGGTAGAAGGGGTGGCGACACACTTCATGTCCCAGACAGCCACCTCTAGTCGAGTAAAACCATCAGAGATTTGTACAGGGCGCAGTGGTAACCATGGTTACCATGTCGAGTGGTTACCAACGTTTCGGGGTTTTATTTGACGATCTAAACCTTGACTCAAGTTACGAACTTTTTTTTTTCTATATTGACATCATCGGCTATTTCCGGATATCACCGGCTATCTCCGGCTATCTCCGGACATCACCGGCTATCTCCGGACATCACCGGCTATCTCCGGACATCACCGGCTATCAGTGGCTCAGGAGGTGACTCCCATTAGCCAGGCATATTCAACGCGACGAACTCCGACTAACTGGCTTGGGCATTGGTTTGATCACCGTGTATCGGGCGCTCTGTACCTCACTGTCCAGTACCCGGCTCAACAGTAGGGATAGTTCGGACTAAAAGGTTTGAACCAGTAGGGATAGTTCGGACTCAAAGGTTTGAACCAGACCTTCCTTCCTCCGCTGGTACATCGTAAAAAGTTTGACGCGGCGTCCGTAACCGTGACGCAAGGTTTGACTCGGGCACGCCTTCTTAACGCCCCAACACTCATGTCGCAAGCCAAGGGTGTTAAGACTCTGCTGGAGTACACTGACTCGGTGTACGAACTAACTGATGCCAATGACTCGGTGTACGAACTAACGGATGCCAATGATTCGGTGTACAAACTAACTGATGCCAATGACTCGGTGTACGAACTAACTGATGCCAATGACTCGGTGTACGAACTGATGCCAATGACTCGGTGTACGAACTAACTGATGCCAATGTCTCGGTGTACGAACTAACTGATGCTAATGACTCGGTGTACGAACTAACGGATGCCAATGACTCGGTGTACGAACTAACGGATGCCAATGATTCGGTGTACAAACTAACTGATGCCAATGACTCGGTGTACGAACTAAAGTGCAATTCAGTTATATAAAATGCCAACTACCATATATAGAGATATGGAGACAGGTATGTTCTTGTATGCTGATGCGGTTCGTTTCTCACAAATGTTAGATAAGTCTTATCTCAATAGCTCTCAGTTGTCTTTATAGGGCTCTCGAACTGACGACATGATGCCAATGACTCGGTGTACGAACCAACGGATGCCAATGATTCGGTGTACAAACTAACTGATGCCAATGACTCGGTGTACGAACTAAAGTGCAATTCAGTTATATAAAATGCCAACTACCATATATAGAGATATGGAGACAGGTATGTTCTTGTATGCTGATGCGGTTCGTTTCTCACAAATGTTAGATAAGTCTTATCTCAATAGCTCTCAGTTGTCTTTATAGGGCTCTCGAACTGACGACATGATGGGGACCAAACTAAACATGTGACGGCAAATAAAACGTGACAGTTACAGATTTTATCAAAACCCAAAAATACAAACAGGCTACAACCCCTGACCCCCCCCCCCCTCCCTCACACACCCCCTCCCTCGGCCCTCGAGTTTTGAAAGTTATGACCCTCGCCACAAGGGCAACTTGTTATTAACGGCGTCCCCCGTGGCTGGGGCGGCCACACCAAACCAATCACCACACGAACACGTGGTGCGCGTCCTTCCGCTCACCACCCCACATGTGGCGAGCAGACGACGGCTGGCGGGCAACAGGTGGCGGGCAGAAGTCAGCCTCAGTTTCGTCCAACTATCACAGTAGTCGTGCACGCGAATATCTGCATGCAGGGTCTTGTTTGTTGATATTCATCATATCGATTCCAATTTTTTTAAATGGCATCGGTATCGTAATAGACAGCGTGGGAGTTGGGGTAATTGAACTAATTGGAAATAATTAAACGGTGCGCACACAATTTAGCAGCTTCTTTGATGCCCGTAGTAACGCGAAGAGTTTTTTTAAAACAGGGGATGTAATCAATGCAAGTCATATCTTCATGCCACGCCCTAGCACGCACTAATCTAGTCCGGAACTTAATTCCTTGTACATTGGGCGCTGCAAGTACTCTGTGGTGATCTCCCTTGCGGATATTTGTGGTGATCTCCCTTGTCGAGATTTATGGTGGTCTCCCTTGTCGAGATTTGTGTTAATTTCCCGTGAGTGGATTTGAAAGATATTTTTAAAACCGTGCGGGAAGCGATTGTTCATTTTCTTTTGGATATTTTCTAATTGAATTAGTTTTATTGTGTATCAGTTTACGTTTTTATGAATTGATGTTTTGGTTTGTTGAATTATTTGAATTGAGTAAGGACACCAAAAACACAGAGGTAAGATACTTTTCTTCTAATTAACGTGTAATCAATCTAATAATTAGCTAAGTGTGTCCAGTTGCAGCTTTTTATACTGAAACTATAATAATAGATCAAAAGATTCTTGTCTTATAAGTACCTAGGGTGGACCAACCATTCCATCGTTTGGTCAGCCCATGTAGTTGCCGTGAACCTTAACCTTTGGGACTGACCTAGACATCTGAAAACTTAACAAAACACGTTGCAAACCAAATAATTGTGATACCTCTGCACCGATCATAATTAAATTTAGCTAATTACTTCCATTTGTTTCCCGCTAATTTGCCGTTGATATCTGGGTCACAAGTTAGCTCAGAGTTCAGAATACAGAGGTGAGATCTTGGTCACAAGTTAGCTCAGAGTTCAGAATACAGAGGTGAGATCTTGGTCACAAGTTAGCTCAGAGTTCAGAATACAGAGGTGAGATTTAAATGCCTTATTGGGCTAACATTATTTCATTCTTATAATTGGCATTATTTGTTTTGTTTGTTTTTTTTTGGGGGGGGGGGGGGAGGGGGGGGGGAGAGAAAATAACATTGAAATAATCAACATCATTTTTAACCCCTACTACATCATCATCTTTAACCTCTCTAACAACAACATCTTTAACCTCTCTAACAACAACATCTTTAACCTCTCTAACAACAACATCTTTAACCTCTCTAACAACAACATCTTTAACCTCTCTAACAACAACATCACCGTCAATCTCAAGCACTCCTAAATTTTCAACACGTTTAGCACCACAAGTAATGTCCCTGTCGTTTTAGGGGAGGCGAGTTAGAGCTACGTGGAGGTAGGGACTTAGGGGAGGTTAACTAGAACTAAGTGGAGATAGGGACTTAGGGGAGGTGAATTAGAGCTAAGTGGAGATAGGGACTTAGGGGAGGTGAATCAGAGCTAAGTGGAGATAGGGACTTAGGGGAGGTGAATTAGAGTTCATCTGAGCTACGTGGAGATAGGGACTTAGGGGAGGTGAATTAGAGCTAAGTGGAGATAGGGACTTAGGGGAGGTGAATTAGAGCTAAGTGGAGATAGGGACTTAGGGGAGGTGAATTAGAGTTCATCTGAGCTACGTGGAGATAGGGACTTAGGGGAGGTGAATTAGAGCTAAGGGGAGATAGGGACTTAGGGAGGTGAATCAGAACTAAGTGGAGATAGGGACTCACTTAAATTCGGGATCCGAACTCGAGACTTTCGGCTAGCGATTGTTGTCTCAGTATCCGACCACACCTTCTCACCTTTCAACAGGTAATTGCATTGGATAATTTAAAAGACATGTGTATCATAATGAGAGGATGTTTATTTTGTAGTTGATGCTAACTAAATGCTTGTTCACATGTGTGAATTTGTTAGAGACGAAATGAGCTCCGAATAGCACATAAAGAAACATTACTCGTATATGTATGGTGGGCTAACATTGTTCATATATGTATGGTGGGCTAACAATACTAACATTGCTCGTACATGTATAGTGGGCTGATTATAAAGAAACATTACTCGTACATGTATGGGGGATAATTAACAAGAAACTTTACTTGTACATGTATGGGGGATAATTAACATGAAACATTGCAAGTCCACTGTTTACACGGTTGTTAAAGATAAACTGTTTCAAAGGTGATGTGTCTCAGGTCAATGTGTCTCAGGTGGCCAATGTGTCTCAGGTCAATGTGTCTCAAGTCAATGTGTCTCAGGTCAACGTGTCACATGTCAATGTGTCTCAGGTGGCCAATGTGTCTCAGGTGGCCAATGTGTCTCAGGTCAATGTGTCTCAAGTCAATGTGTCTCAAGTCAATGTGTCTCAGGTCAATGTGTCTCAAGTCAATGTGTCTCAGGTCAACGTGTCACAGGTCAACGTGTCTCAAGTCAATGTGTCTCAGGTGGCCAATGCGTCTCAAGTCAATGTGTCTCAAGTCAATGTGTCTCAAGTCAATGTGTCTCAGGTCAATGTGTCTCAGGTCAATGTGTCACAGGTCAATGTGTCTCAAGTCAATGTGTCTCAGGTCAACGTGTCACAGGTCAACGTGTCTCAAGTCAATGTGTCTCAGGTGGCCAATGTGTCTCAGGTCAATGTGTCTCAGGTGGTCAATGTGTCTCAGGTGGTCAATGTGTCTCAGGTGGTCAATGTGTCTCAGGTCAATGTGTCTCAGATACTGTCATATCTAGCCTTCCCATGATGATTTTGTCACTGTCACGTGATTTATACTTACCTGTTTTCATGTGATTTTTATTTTATTTTTTACAGACCAGGATATCTGGAGCATGCGCTGTGAACGAGGTAGGATATCAACCAATCAAATCATGGCGAATCTCAGTTATCTACACAGACGCCATTTAGCTGGATATTAGTAGGACCCGAGAATATTTGCTGTTGACTCTTCACACCGTGAGACGGTCGGGGCACTACCTGCACTCTGCGACCCTCTGGACCTCCATCAGCATGCGTCAGACCGCCTCCCCCCTGGGGTCGTCCCCCCTCTGGTCAGTGGTCATCCTGCTGGTGCTGACCCCCGCCTTGGCCATGGCCCAACTCACGCCCAGCCAGGCCAGAAGCTTCAAGCACCTGGCCGGCGACATAGACCAGTTCGTCCACCATATTCTGGCATGCCACCAGTCCCCGGCCTTGACCTTGGCCGTGGTCAAGGACGGCCACGTCGTGCTCACCAAAGGCTATGGTAACACCAGCACCAACAAATCTAGGCCAACTACAGCCAAAACGAGGTTCGCGATTGCGTCATTGACCAAGGCCTTTACAGCCACCCTCATCGCTAGGTGGGTGCACTCTCAGAAGAAGTAAGTCACCTTTGTATTCAGTCACATAAGTCACCTTTGTATTCAGTCACATAAGTCAACTTTGTATTCAGTCACTTAAGTCAACTTTGTATTCAGTCACATAAGTCACCTTTGTATTCAGTCACATAAGTCACCTTTGTATTAAGTCACATAAGTCACCTTTGTATTCAGTCACATAAGTCACATTAGTGTTCAGTCAAATAAGTCACCTTTGTATTCAGTCACATAAGTCACCTTTGTATTAAGTCACATAAGTCACCTTTGTATTCAGTCACATAAGTCACATTTGTGTTCAGTCAAATAAGTCACCTTTGTATTCAGTCACATAAGTCACCTTTGTATTCAGTCACTTAAGTCACCTTTGTATTCAGTCACATAAGTCACCTTTGTATTCAGTCACATAAGTCACCGTTGTATTCAGTCACATAAGTCACCTTTGTATTCAGTCACATGTGTATTCAGTCACGTAAGTTACATTTGAATTGTAAAGTCAGTCATAATTGTATTAAGTGAATAGTTCTCTTCAGTCAGTCTTTGTGTGGTACACATCACGTGGTGCCCGTAATGTTTTGGGTGGGATTTAAAATTCAAATGATGTGGTCACATGCTCACAAGAGTCGTCTGCTGATGTTTTCTAATGGCGGCAAATTTAGATGACCGCTGTGTAGTCGCTAGTTCTAGCCAGAGTCTGGACATGTTGGTGGCTGGCTAGCTGTTTAGGGGAGGGGGGGGGGGGTCCATACTACTTAATTTGTGTGTGCCGGGCAGCCGTTGAGGTAAGGGGGGGGGGTGACCGTTATTTTCTCGACCCCCCCCCCACACACACACACTGTGATGTATAAGTAGCTGCTTGCAGAGTTCCCCTGGGAGCCGTAAGGTGGCTCTAGAATAGATTTCTTCCCTACCCCCACCCCCACATCCCACACCAACCGCTTGACAAGGGACCAGTACTAAACAAGAATGCGTATAGAACCAAATTAGGCTACGTGTGGTTTATTGCAGCAATATAGCACCCCCCACATCCCTAGCCACATCCCTACCCAGTCATTTACACTTGACTGGACATCACATGCCATTTATTGGACTTACAAAAGTGCCGCGTTCGAAAATCATGATCAAGTGGCCCATATAATTCCTGCATATTATCAAGTGGCCCATATGATTCCTGTATATAATCAAGTGGCCCATATGATTGCTGTATATGATCAAGTGGCCCATATGATTGCTGTATATAATCAAGTGGCCCATATGATTCCTGTATATAATCAAGTGGCCCATATGATTGCTCCCCCTAAAATTATCCCAATCCTAAACACTAAATTTATCATTATTACTATCGCTATCCCTATCCCTAATCCTAATCCTAACCATATCCCTATCCCTAATTCTAACCATATCCCCCTCTCTATCCCTAATACTAACCATACCCCCATCCCTAATCCTAATCATAACCATATCCCTATCCCTAATACTATTCCTTACCTTAAGACTAAAATGTTGTATCGAGTTAGAAATGACAGGATGACATTGTATCGAGTTAGAAATGACAAGATGACATTGTGTCCAGTTTGAAATGACCGGTTGACATTGTGTCAAGTTAGAAATGACAAGATGACATTGTGTCCAGTTGGAAATGACAAGATGACATTAGAAAATCTGTGTACTGATGCAGATGTTAATGTAGATGAGGTCATTGACCTTTGTTTACTTCCTGTTTCGTGTCGCGATCAGCGGATATGACGTCAGATTTCATCTAGGGTGGGGAGGGGGATAGGACGATCACGCAATCTCTGACGTCACTCTAATTAAAATATTGACAAGCGATTGGACCGTATTTAATGAAATAACCCGAGCAGCGGCCCTCTATGTGGCTCTGGTGACGTCAGAGCTGGTCCTGTCAGCCGAGGTCAGGAATCTGATTTTTGACACCCCCCCCCACACACACCCACACACACCCTCACACACCCACACACCCACACACACACACCCTCACACACCCTCACACACACACACACACTCACACCCTCACACACCCACACACACCCTCACACACACACCCACCCACACACACACCCTCACACACACACACACACCCTCACACACCCTCACACACACACACACACACTCACACCCTCACACACCCACACACACCCTCACACACACACCCACCCACACACACACACCCTCACACACCCACACACACCCTCACACACACACCCACCCACACACACACACCCTCACACGCACCCACCCACACACACACACCCTCACACACACCCACCCACACACACACACCCTCACACACACCCTCACACACACACACACCCTCACACACACCCTCACACACGCACACACCCTCACACACACCCACCCCCCACCCACCCACACACACCCCATACACACACTCTCTCACACACACACACACAACCCACCCCCACCCCCTCAATACTCTGTTGAATGATTTTTAATTCAATTGGTTTTCTTTGGTGTTTCATAGTTGTTTTTTACTTTCTCATATAGAGGAGGCAAAAAATCGAAATTTAGATTTTCACAAATATAGACGTTTTAGACCTCCCTAAGTCCGAAAAACTAAATTTCGCAATTCTGTCTCTGTGTGTGTCTGTCTGTGTGTGTGCATGTGCGTGTGCGTGGACGTGGACGTGTATAAACACGATAACTTGAGTACCGTTACAGCTAGGTTGATGAAATTTCATATATAAGTATAATATCAAATCTGCAGTTTGTATCAACTTTTCAGCGATTTCCGGTAACTAGAAGTGGAATTTATTCTACTTTTGTTTTTTCAAAAGCCTATAACTTGAGTACTGTTTCTGACAGATGACATTTCACACATAAGAAAAAAAAAAAAAAAAAAAAAACATGCCTTCTCTGTTTACTTTCAAATTTGGATGAATTCCGGTGACCGGAAGTAGTAATTTACGTTATTTCCGATTTCACAAAAATTGTTTGCATTTCAGTGGTGCGCAATACTTTTTTCTAGTATATTCTATTCTATTTTTAAACTTTAAATAATTAAAATTGATTTAAAAAATCATGTCTATATCACGAGTTGCCATCCCGCGTAATGTTTTATAAGAATATTCGAGAAAGTTTAGGGGAAATCACTCCCACTTTATTTCTAAAGTTATCCTCTAGCCCCCACTGCTAAAGTTATCCTCTACCCCCAATGCTAAAGTTATCCTCTACCCCCACTGCTAAAGTTATCCTCTATCCCCACTGCTAAAGTTATCCTGTAATCACCACTGCTAAAGTTATCCTCTACCCCCAATGCTAAAGTTATCCTCTAGCCCCCACTGCTAAAGTTATCCTCTACCCCCACTGCTAAAGTTATCCTCTATCCCCACTGCTAAAGTTATCCTCTATCCCCCACTGCTAAAGTTATCCTCTAGCCACCACTGCTAAAGTTATCCTCTAGCCACCACTGCTAAAGTTATCCTCTACCCCCAATGCTAAAGTTATCCTCTAGCCCCCACTGCTAAAGTTATCCTCTAGCCACCACTGCTAAAGTTATCCTCTAGCCCCCACTGCTAAAGTTATCCTCTAGCCCCCACTGCTAAAGTTATCCTCTAGCCACCACTGCTAAAGTTATCCTCTAGCCACCACTGCTAAAGTTATCCTCTAGCCACCACTGCTAAAGTTATCCTCTAGCCCCCACTGCTAAAGTTATCCTCTAGCCACCACTGCTAAAGTTATCCTCTAGCCACCACTGCTAAGTTATCCTCTAGCCACCACTGCTAAAGTTATCCTCTACCCCCACTGCTAAAGTTATCCTGTAATCACCACTGCTAAAGTTATCCTCTATCCCCCACTGCTAAAGTTATCCTCTACCCTCAAGGCTAAAGTTATCCTCTACCCCCACTGAATTGCTTCCCTAAAACTGGTCCGAAGAAATCGAGCCGTCAATGTGACGATTTTTGATATCCCAAAATACACCGCGTGAAGATTGTGTGGGCGTGGTCAAGAGGTCATTGTTGGGCGTAGAGTGCGGGGGTGGGGGTGGGTGCAGGAACGTATCTGTCCGCAACACAAGGGAGACAAGATTAATTACTGAATGTAAGGGACACAATTCGCGCTTTACAGCCCGGCCGTAACTCGCTGGTGTGGGTGGAGATGGAACTCAGTGAGTCGAAACGGGCGCGTCGAGTAAGGGAGGGGTTGGCGTCGAGTAGGGGGGGGGGCGTCGAGTAAGGGGGGTGGGCGAACATATTTTTATACATGGTCTCTTACCCCCCCCCCCCCACCCCACCCCCGTGGAGAGGTAGGACGTGACACAGATCGCCACACCGATCTCTTCTTCGTCATGGTTTCCATGTGGGGCAGATGAAGTAGAGTTCGTCTGTTTTAATGACCTCAGCACTATGTCCAGTCAGGTAACGTCAGGTAGGTAGCCATCAGGTAGCATCGGGTAGCTCTCAGTGATTTCGTCAACCCCCCCCCCCCCACCCCCTCTGTCGATATGGCATTCGTGTTGATATACACCGTACAGACTAATGATACACAATATACAGTCTGTTTATATACATCGTACTGACTGCTGATATACTGTACCGGCTGTTGATAAACAGCAGGCTGTTGATATACTGTGCAGGCTGTTGATATACTGTGCAGGCTGTTGATATACTCTAAAGATCATGGACACAATGCGCAGGCCGATATTAACATCCAAAAGTCCCTCTCTTGCCGTCCGTCTGTCCGGATTAGGAAGGGGCTGATTGGGCAGCAGCCAAGGGCCCCGTTACTTTAAAATCCACAAATCCGTCAATATAAGTAAACAATTGTTCTACGTATTAGTATTAGATGGATATAAAGTATAAACAAAGAGTAAAAAAAGTTCTATAGTCTGAAGCATATTACGTTGATAGAATTTGTATTTTAGATAAAATGGCAGAAAACTCAAAATAAAATGTGTGGTGTTTTAAACGTGTAATTTAATACCCAATTTGTCTCAGCCATTTTGTTTTTGCCATCATCTCATTCACCTCACCAAGAACCCAGACGTTCGCGATGTGTTTAAAGTTTCTGGTCCATCATCGACTTTAGTTCAAGTCAGAGATTTGACCAATCACGTGGGTTCGTGTGTGCACGTATGCTGGAGACAACCGAATTGTTCTATAGAAGATCGTGCTTAATAAGCTTCTAATAACCCAGTTCTCGCAATGAAATTGCATTGAATGCGACAGATACAAATTAATTACGCTCCACTAGCCTACATTGTGACAAGCCCGAATCATTCCGTACGGCTGCGTGGAACATAAAGGGATTGCGTGGAGATGTTGCTGAATCTGATTTTTGTTTTGTGTCAGTAAGACTCAGTTAAATGTTCGCTCTTTTTTACATTTGAATACTTTTTCTGTAGCCAGGGGTACATCCAAATTGTTTGTTTGTCCATCGGTCTGTCTACCTGTCGGTCTTTCTAGTCTGTCCAGTCTGACTGTGAGGTTTTTTATTTAAAATTTTGAAACTCCGTTTTTTCTCATGATCACAGGATTAAATACAAATATCTTAAGATTACTGGATTAAATACAAATATCTTAAGATTACTGGATTAAATACAAATATCTTAAGATTACTGGATTAAATACAAATATCTTAAGTCGAGTAAAGTGGCCAAACTAGGCAGTCATTAAAACAAGATGGCGGCATGTTTTTGTTGAACATGATTCCCGTGCCTTTGCTGGTTGTATTGTGTGTCTCGTTTTTGGAACCTCCGTTTTTTTTCATTCCAACAATCTTCCGTTCTAAAAATAGGTTGTAGGCGTGGGTGTGGGGGGGGGGGGGGGGGGGGTGGTGGCTGATATATGTGAACGTTAATATCTGGTGGCGTCTCCCAGAAAGTTATAAGAATCTAATAGGCATCGAAGGATTTAGCCAAGGGAGTGAATCAATACCAGAACTCGGGGTGTAAGGAGTTATCTGGATTGTTTAATCAATTGGGTAATAGCGGGCGTGGGTGGGAGAGATCTATTTGTGTGTGTTGGGGGGGGGGGGGGGGGCTGGTGGGATGTGTCGTGTAGGACTGGGTGTTGGTGGGCTGGTGGGCTTGTGGGCTGTGTCGTGTAGGGCTGGGTGTTGGTGGGATGTGTCGTGTAGGGCTGGGTGTTGGTGGGATGTGTCGTGTAGGGCTGGGTCGGCTGTGTCGTGTAGGACTGGGTGTTGGTGGGATGTGTCGTGTAGGGCTGGGTATTGGTGGGATGTGTCGTGTAGGACTGTGTGTTGGTGGGCTGTGTCGTGTAGGGCTGGGTCGGCTGTGTCGTGTAGGGCTGGGTGTTGGTGGGATGTGTCGTGTAGGGCTGGGTATTGGTGGGATGTGTCGTGTAGGACTGTGTGTTGGTGGGCTGTGTCGTGTAGGGCTGGGTCGGCTGTGTCGTGTAGGGCTGGGTGTTGGTGGGATGTGTCGTGTAGGGCTGGGTATTGGTGGGATGTGTCGTGTAGGACTGGGTGTTGGTGGGCTGTGTCGTGTAGGGCTGGGTGTTGGTGGGATGTGTCGTGTAGGACTGGGTGTTGGTAGGCTGTGTCGTGTAGGGCTGGGTCGTCTGTGTCGTGTAGGACTGGGTGTTGGTGGGGGATGTGTCGTGTAGGACTGGGTGTTGGTGGGGGATGTGTCGTGTAGGGCTGGGTGTTGGTGGGGGATGTGTCGTGTAGGACTGGGTGTTGGTAGGCTGTGTCGTGTAGGGCTGGGTCGTCTGTGTCGTGTAGGACCGAGTGTTGGTGGGATGTGTCGTGTAGGACTGGGTGTTGGTGGGATGTGTCGTGTAGGGCTGGGTCGTCTGTGTCGTGTAGGACTGGGTGTTGGTGGGATGTGTCGTGTAGGGCTGGGTGTTGGTGGGCTGTGTCGTGTAGGACTGAATGTTGGTGGGGGATGTGTCGTGTAGGACTGGGTGTTGGTGGGGGATGTGTCGTGTAGGGCTGGGTCGTCTGTGTCGTGTAGGACTGGGTGTTGGTGGGATGTGTCGTGTAGGGCTGGGTGTTGGTGGGCTGTGTCGTGTAGGACTGAATGTTGGTGGGGGATGTGTCGTGTAGGACTGGGTGTTGGTGGGATGTGTCGTGTAGGACTGGGTCGTCTGTGTCGTGTAGGACCGAGTGTACATGTAAATACTTTCCAGCACGGACCAAGGACATCAACGATGACGTAACCAACCCCCCCCCCCCCCTCCACTGCACCCCCACCCACTTCATACTTAGTTTAATTTGCGAGTATTATTTCACGTTACCAAATCCTTGGAGAGAAGATCAATTTTAAATTTAACTTTTTGTTTTTGTTTCCTCATTATTTTAATAGCTGCATATTCTATTTTTAGTATCACTATGGATTCACCAATCAAATCGTTCTACCCAGAGTTCCGAGTGATAGATGACCTGCGCAGTGAGACAGCCACCTTTCGAGATCTACTGGCCCATAGGATGGGGGTCCCGTCCTACTTCAAGCCACTAGTCATGGGCTACCCCAGCGACATGACGCGTGATATGCTGGCTCAGTAAGTTTACCTGTCTAGTTTACCTGGCTATTTTACCTGCCTAGTTTACCTGGCTAGTTTACCTGGCTAGTTTACCTGGCTAGTTAACATGTCTAGTTTACCTGTCTAGTTTACCTGGCTAGTTTACCTGACTAGTTTACCTGGCTAGTTTACCTGGCTAGTTTACCTGCCTAGTTTACCTGCCTAGTTTACCTGGCTAGTTTACCTGGCTAGTTTACCTGGCTAGTTAACATGTCTAGTTTACCTGTCTAGTTTACCTGGCTAGTTTACCTGGCTAGTTTACCTGCCTAGTTTACCTGGCTAGTTAACCTGGCTAGTTTACATGTCTAGTTTACCTGCCTAGTTTACCTGGCTAGTTTACCTGACTAGTTTACCTGGCTAGTTTACCTGGCTAGTTTACCTGGCTAGTTTACCTGGCTAGTTAACCTGTCTAGTTTACCTGTCTAGTTTACCTGGCTAGTTAACCTGTCTAGTTTACCTGTCTAGTTTACCTGGCTAGTTTACATGTCTAGTTTACCTGCCTAGTTTACCTGGCTAGTTTACCTGACTAGTTTACCTGGCTAGTTTACCTGCCTAGTTTACCTGGCTAGTTTACCTGGCTAGTTAACCTGTCTAGTTTACCTGTCTAGTTTACCTGTCTAGTTTACCTGGCTAGTTTACATGTCTAGTTTACCTGCCTAGTTTACCTGGCTAGTTTACCTGGCTAGTTTACCTGCCTAGTTTACCTGGCTAGTTTACCTGGCTAGTTTACCTGGCTAGTTTACATGTCTAGTTTACCTGCCTAGTTTACCTGGCTAGTTTACCTGGCTAGTTTACCTGGCTAGTTTACCTGCCTAGTTTACCTGGCTAGTTTACCTGTCTAGTTTACCTGACTAGTTTACCTGGCTAGTTTACCTGCCTAGTTTACCTGGCTAGTTTACCTAGCTAGTTTACCTGTCTAGTTTACCTGTCTAGTTTACCTGGCTAGTTACCACTGGCCCACCATGTGATTAACCCCGTGTTTCTTGTGGTCCAGGCGACTGGCCCACATGCCCACAGACCTCCAGTTCCGCCACAAGCTGGTCTACAACAACTACATGTACACCCTCGCCGCCCACGTGCTCGAGAAGATGTCAGCTGACCGGAAGTGGGAGGAGCTGCTGAGGGAGGCTATCCTACGACCTCTGGAGATGAGTGGCACCGGGTACCTGGAGGACGTCAACAATTTCTCGGACTTTGCCCTGCCCTGCGACCTGGTCAATGGAACCATGGTCGACCTCTCGCCGGAACTCTTTAAGTAAGGATTTGTGTCACGTGCTTTCATTCCATCCAATCACAGGCCTGTAGAAAGTGAAGTCATATTTCTCACCTGTAAATAATTGCACAAAAAAGTTACCTCACATGTAGAACGATGACCTAACTTTGTCTCACCTGTAGAACGATGACCTATCCTTTGTCTCACCTGTAGAACGATGACCTAACCTTTGTCTCACCTGTAGAACGATGACCTATCCTTTGTCTCACCTGTAGAACGATGACCTAAACTTTGTCTCACCTGTAGAACGATGACCTAACCTTTGTCTCACCTGTAGAACGATGACCTATCCTTTGTCTCACCTGTAGAACGATGACCTAAACTTTGTCTCACCTGTAGAACGATGACCTAACCTTTGTCTCACCTGTAGAACGATGACCTATCCTTTGTCTCACCTGTAGAACGATGACCTAACCTTTCTCTCACCTGTAGAACGATGACCTAACCTTTGTCTCACCTGTAGAACGATGACCTAAACTTTGTCTCACCTGTAGAACGATGACCTAACCTTTGTCTCACCTGTAGAACGATGACCTATCCTTTGTCTCACCTGTAGAACGATGACCTATCCTTTGTCTCACCTGTAGAACGATGACCTAACCTTTGTCTCACCTGTAGAACGATGACCTAACCATTGTCTCAACTGTAGAACGATGACCTATCCTTTGTCTCACCTGTAGAACGATGACCTAACCTTTGTCTCACCTGTAGAACGATGACCTTTGTCTCACCTGTAGAACGATGACCTAACCTTTGTCTCACCTGTAGAACGATGACCTTTGTCTCACCTGTAGAACGATGACATAACTTTGTCTCACCTGTAGAACGATGACCTATCCTTTGTCTCACCTGTAGAACGATGACCTAACCTTTGTCTCACCTGTAGAACGATGACCTAACCATTGTCTCAACTGTAGAACGATGACCTATCCTTTGTCTCACCTGTAGAACGATGACCTAACCTTTGTCTCACCTGTAGAACGATGACCTTTGTCTCACCTGTAGAACGATGACCTAACCTTTGTCTCACCTGTAGAACGATGACCTTTGTCTCACCTGTAGAACGGTGTCGCCGTGTGGACCTGCCGGCTCAGTGTACTCTAACGCCGAAGACATGGCCAAGTGGATGACCTTCCTGCTGTCCGGTGGCCTTGGACCCCGGGGAACGCGGGTCGTCGACCCTGAGGTCATCAGACTGACCTTTGAGCCGGTGATGATCTCGACCCTGCCCTTCCAGGAACTGAACAAGCCCCACTGCCCCGTGGGTCATGTGACCTTGAGCTATGACATGGGCTGGGTCACGGCCAACTACAGAGGTCAGTCAAGGTTATAGCCTTACGTTGTCACATAAATTACGTTCAATTATAGCCGAACAGCTTAAATGTAGTATTAACCCTGCACCGACCTCCCCCCCCCCCTCCCCAGGTTACAGGCAGGTGTACCACACAGGTGGAATAGTGACCCACTCGTCCAGACTCTGGCTCTACCCTGACATGAAGGCTGGCATCTACATCAGTGTCAATGGCCCGCAGGAGAAGAACGACAAGAAGAATCTCTTGGAGTGAGTTGGATGTGTGGGAGTTGGTGTGGGTGGTTGCGTGGGTGGTTGTGTGGGTGGTTGTGTGGATGGTTGTGTGGGTGGTTGTAACTTATGTATCTGACGCCTGACTCATGTATCTGACGCCTGACTCAAGTATCTGACGCCTGACTCAAGTATCTGACGCCTGACTCATGTATCTGACGCCTGACTCATGTATCTGACGCCTGACTCATGTATCTGACGCCTGACTCATGTATCTGACGCCTGACTCATGTATCTGACGCCTGACTCAAGTATCTGACGCCTGACTCATGTATCTGACGCCTGACTCATGTAAGTGACGCCCCTCTCAAGTATCTGACGCCTGACTCAAGTATCTGACGCCTGACTCAAGTATCTGACGCCTGACTCATGTATCTGACGCCTGAATCAAGTATCTGTCGCCTGACTCATGTATCTGACGCCTGACTCATGTATCTGTCAGGTCACTGATGTACTACGCCTCCGACCTACTTCTGAACGAGCCGGCATGGTTGAACCGGTCACTGGCCTGCCCGGACCTGTCCTCTCGCCAGCAGACGACCTCCTCTGACAGCCAACCCCGCCCCACCCACCCCGCCGACCCGGCGCCCACAAACCGCACCCCCCACGAGAGCTACAACTTGACGGCAGGCCGCGACAACCTACAGGACTTTGTGGGGGAGTTCTGGCACCAATGTTTCGGCCTCATCGAGATTCTCCTCAGCCAATCAAACGACAGCCTCGTCTTCAAATTCGGCCGTTTCGGTTGGATGAATTTAAAGCGCGTCTCTGACCTTGAGTTTCAAGGTCTCTACTACGGCCCCCTGAGCTTCTTGAACTCTCACGAGACTGAGCTGATCTCGTTCGCCAGGAACTCTCGCGGGACTGTGGACGTGGTTATGGTCGACCTTGACGACGACAAACTGATCGCGTTCAGGCGACGTCATGCCAACACTGACGGCACTGGGGAGAGAACATTCGAGAACAGTAGCGGACGGCTACACCTGGCCCCGCCCACCAGGCTACACGTAGCCCTACAAACATGGACCCTTCTAGTTTTCCTTATATCTTGTTATGTCTAGATCTCGTCGCGTCGAACTGGTTTTAAATTATTTTTATATTGGTGCTTTCCTACATGCTCCTGGTGTATTTGTCTTCAATTGGTGACATTTTCATGTGTACATTTGATATAGGTGACAATATTTTCATGTGTACATTTGTCTGATATAGGTGACAATATTTTCATGTGTACATTTGTCTGATATTGGTGAATATTTTCATGTGTACGTTTTATGTTGGTGACAATATTTTCATGTGTACATTTGATATTGGTGACAATATTTTCATGTGTACGTTTGATATTGGTGACAATATTTTCATGTGTATATTTGTTTGATATTGGTGACAATATTTTCATGTGTACATTTGATATAGGTGACAATATTTTCATGTGTACATTTGTTTGATATTGGTGACAATATTTTCATGTGTACATTTGATATAGGTGACAATATTTTCATGTGTACATTTGTCTGATATTGGTGACAATATTTTCATGTGTACATTTGATATTGGTGACAATATTTTCATGTGTACATGTGATATTGGTGACAATATTTTCATGTGTACATTTGATATTGGTGACAATATTATCATGTGTACATTTGATATAGGTGACAATATTTTCATGTGTACATTTGATATTGGTGACAATATTTTCATATGTACATTTGATATTGGTGACAATATTTTCATGTGTACATTTGATATAGGTGACAATATTTTCATGTGTACATTTGTCAGATATTCTGTATTATCCTGCTGCCATTTAACCTTTTGCTAATTTGTTAATTAATGATCTCGTGTTAATCATTGGCTAGGATCTGGTAGAAATATATAGGTCATCTTATTTGTAACTAATGTACCTATCTGCAGACTCCTTGTCTCATATTTTCCTATGGTTAAATTTCTAACTGTTCAATCATTTATCAGATTTCTGATTGTTCAACCATTTATCAACTTTCTAATGTTCAATTATTCAGGCGTTATTGCATCAAGTGGTCAACCCATCATTTTGTTCTGTCATTATATTTGGTTGTCTGTCTATAAATGACGTCATCATGAGAATGGCTTAGAGTAAGGTCGCTGAATACAACACACAATCCTTTGTATATATTCACCCCACAATCTTCTGGTCACAATCACGGGCACACAATCTTCATTTCACCAAACATAACACCCAAACAATCTTCCAATCACAACAACCATACAATCATTCCTTCACAATCATGAGCACCATATTTTTATCACAATCTTCCATTGCTAGCAGTCCGACGCTCACAAAACTACCTCCCTCACAAAACTACCTCCCTCACAAAACTACCTCCCTCACAAAACTACCTCCCTCACAAAACTACCTCCCTCACAAAACTACCTCCCTCACAAAACTACCTCCCTCACAAAACTACCTCCCTCCCAAAACTACCTCCCTCACAAAACTACCTCCCTCACAAAACTACCTCCCTCCCCTCACAAAATTACCTCCCTCACAAAACTACCTCCCTCACAAAACTAGCTCCCTCACAAAACTAGCTCCCTCACAAAACTACCTCCCTCCCCTCACAAAATTACCTCCCTCACAAAACTACCTCCCTCACAAAACTAGCTCCCTCACAAAACTACCTCCATCACAGAACTACCTCTGTCATAGAGTTATAACACCCTCTGTCAAGACGCTCTGTCAACACGCTCTGTCAACACGCTCTGTCAACACGCTCTGTCAACACGCTCTGTAATCGAGCTGGCTACACGCCTGTGGTGTGTCGCTCAACATAAAAACAACACATGTGTACTGTGCACTTTTGTCACATCAAATTTCCTACTGTATGTTTACAAACTTTGATGACGAATAAAGTTCATTTCAAATTGTCGTTTCGCTTTGATGATAAATGTTTGTGCAAGCAGCTAGTTTAAACATGGAAGTCTGAGGGCGTCTCACTCTATGTGGTGACACAGTGGGGGGGGGGGGGGGTAAAGCGGCTCACTCCATGTGGTGACACAGTGGGGAAGGGGGGAAGGTGTCTCACCTCACACTTTTAAAATAACTGAACTATCAATAATCTAAATGTAAGACTATCTGTGTTTGTGCAGACAAACAGCAGACGACAGACTACGAACAGGAGACAAACGACAGCGGACAAAACGTGTGCATTGATGAAGAAAAGCAGGTCAAGTTGACACAAGTTTTATGTAAACATTTGCTTGAGCTGGCGGTACACCATTCACTTGTAGAACAACTTTCCATCTGGGCTGACCGCTTCTTTGGTCTTGTCTGACATCAACAGCGGGTCAGTGTACGAGGCTGCCTGGCCATGTTTCATTGTGGTTTTAGATATGATGGAGTTCAAGGTCATCAAACGTTTCGTCTCATCGTCCAGGCACAGGCCCAGCGCGTGCTTACTGTGCAGACCCTCCATCTGTGTGCCCGCGGCTCCAGAGGTCCTAGCCTCGCTGCCGTCCTTGAAGGTCAAGGACGTGTAGTCGCTGGTGGGGGCGGGGTAGCTGGTAGGGGCGGGGTAGCCGGTGGGGGCGGGGTAACTGGTGCTCCTGGAGGTTTTGTAATCAGGCAGGAGGTAGGGGGTCGAGTACTCACGCTTGCCATCACCCAGGGGACATTTGAGCTCCGATGTTTTATCCGAGTAGCTGTTAGAAAATGTGTACCCCGAGCTTATGTAGTCGCGTTTTATATCGCTCATCGGACTTTTCGTGTCCGTCCTTTTGTCCGAATAATTGTTGGAATACGAATACGGTGTAGAACTATAGTCGCGTTTTATATCGCTGATCGGACTTTTCGTGTCCGTTTTTTTGTCCGAATAATTGTTGGAATACGAATACGGTGTAGAACCATAGTCGCGTTTTATATCGCTGATCGGACTTTTCGTGTCCGTTTTTTTGTCCGAATAATTGTTGGAATACGCGGTTGGCCTCTCGAAGCAGTACATGTTCTGGAAGTCCATGGCCTGGGTTTTGCCCAGGTCGATGGTTTTGACGCTAGGCCTCTTGTAGTCCAAGCCTGCTATTGAGGCGGGAGGTTTGGAGATGTCCGCCAAGCTAAAATATTTCTGCTCCGTGGGTCTCCGGGCGGGGCTCTGGGTCCCAGGCAAGCTGTAGCGGTCGCTGAACTTGTCAAGTATGTTCTGACCCTGCCGGAGGGTCTCCCGGTCCATACTGGGACTCCGTGTCCCGGGCCTGTCAGAGAAGTTCCCCGTGGGCTGCGACTTCATGTCGGGGGTGCCGAGGGTCCAGCTTGGAGTGGTGTCCAATTTCTTCCCGTACCGGAGGGTCAGGCTGTCGAGTGAACTCCCCCGGGGATGGAGACTGCGCTGGCCCCAGGCGTTACTGCCGTGTTGATCTAGAAACCCCAGCGTGGTGCCCCCACCGGGAAGTGAGCTGAGAGACCGACTACGCGGGTGATATGTACTCATGCCGGTGGACTCCGCCTGTCTAGAGAGCCACCCCGACCCCCAGTCAGACGGTCTGGACGAGCTGTCGTTTTTCCTGATGCTCTCCGTGGACGAGGTGTCCGTCAGGTATTGCTCGTACTTCTTGCGGTTCTCGTTCGTGTTGCACATGTAGTTGCTGGCTGCCATCCGGGGCTTCCCAAAGACGTACTTCTCCATCAGCTCTAGGTTCTTCTCGCGCTGGCTCTGCATGGTTTTCCTGAAGAAATCCATTCTCTGGTAGTCCGAGGCTAGAGTGGACATGACGGTGGCATCGCAGTTGACGGCAGGGCTGAAGATGTTCGTCTTACTGAACAGCTCTGTCTTGTACTTGGCCAATCCGAAGTCAAAAGATTTGCTCGGGTCCGTCAACTTTTTAGGGTCATCCATCATCAGCTTCGGCTTGGAGGGCAAATAAAAACTGGCGAGTAGCTTGTCTGTACTGTAGAGTGACGGGGTGTATTTGTTCTGGCTCCAGTCCCGACCCCCCTCCTTTAACTTGCTTTTGTCCTGCGTGTCAGCGGAGTAGGAAGTTCCAGAGATCCAGTCCGTCTTGGCAGGCGGCAGACTGACATCGTTGCTGTAGTAGCTTTTGTTGTCGTTGAACGACCTGAAGGCGTCGGAGCGGAACTTGTCTTGGTTGTAGTTGCTGGTGTTGTTCTGGCCGTCGCCGTAGTAGGACGAGTACTTGGAGAAGTTTGGCGTGCTGTAGTCCGTGCTCTTGTATGGCGAGGTGTACCTCCGCCTGGTCACGTCTTGGGCGCTAGATTTGAACGACAAATCCCCGTAGGCTGGCTTCTTGTCCATGGAGCTGGTGAAGGCTTTGGGTCGGGTGCAACTGAACTCGTTGTACTTGTTCATCAGCTCGTCCAGCTTGAGGGTAAACTTCCAATTTCTATCGCTAGAGCTATTTTTAGATGTGTTGATGTAGCGGTTTTTGTAGGTCAGGAGACTATCGTTGGCCTGGAAGTTGTAGGAGGTGGGCGCCGAGTTGCCGCTGGAGTAGCCGGTGTACAGCTTGCAGGAGGAGCAGTTGGGCGTGTAGCAGATGCTGGTACCGCTGGACGTGTCGCCGGAGAAATTGTTGGAGGAGAAACTTTTGGAGGCGGGTTTGTATTTGTAGTCTCCCTGGTGGTAGCCCTTCATGGCCGACTTGCCAGCGCAG
This sequence comes from Physella acuta, assembly GCF_028476545.2. Classification (NCBI taxonomy): domain Eukaryota; kingdom Metazoa; phylum Mollusca; class Gastropoda; family Physidae; genus Physella; species Physella acuta. The sequence continues at coordinate 675,402 of NW_026731537.1, forward strand.
GGTGGGGGGCTCATGTCCAGGTGCCCGCCCCTGCCGCAGCAGTTGTTGAAGCGGACACTCTTGTTGTTCTGCATCTGCTCCTGGCTCCTGCAGTGGAAGTGGGGGACGACTTTGGACGGTGTAGACGACGCCCTTTTCCAAATCGGCTTGGGGGTCTTGGCCTTCTTGCGGCTCCTCCCCCGGCTCTCGAAGTCTTTGATCCGCTCGTCTAGGGCCGAGAGGACGCGACTGCTGTCTGCTAACGGATAAAACTCCTCGGGTTTTCTACATTTTTTCTTCTTTAAATTCTTTCGTTTAAGCATTCTATGTGATTTAAGTTTTCTTGACCGAATGAGGATTGGTAATCTTTGGATGCGTGGCTGTGTGTAGCAGCTTTGATGTAATAGTCTGGATGATACGGGGAGCGCTACACTTCCATGCGTGGAGCGCTTTCCTCTGTCTGATGTTTTACTCGATCTGGTACAATGCGCTTCTATCTAGGCATGGTCGTCTCCTGAAAGTTGACACGACAGAAATGTCAACATTTGTCTCATACTAATGTTAATTTTGTTCAATGTTTGTCTCATTTAAGTGTCAATATTGATGTCAATATTGATGTCAATATTGATGTCAATATATCAATATTTATGTCAATATTGACATCAATGTTTGTCATAGACTTGGTCATCACACAAGCTAAACAGCTCAACCAAGTACCGATACAACAATCAACATGACCGATACAGCAGTTCGATACTATCACAAACCCTCAACTGGGCCAGTTCGATACTATCACGAAGCCTTAACTAGGCCAGTTCGATATTATCACAAACCCTAAACTGGGCCAGTTCGATACTATCACAAACCCTTAACCTCAATCGGGCCAGTTCGATACTATCACGAAGCATTAACTGGGCCAGTTCGATACTATCACGAAAACTCAACTGGGACAGTTCGATACTATCACAACCCTCACCCTCAACTGGGCCAGTTCGATATTATCACAAACCCTAAACTGGGCCAGTTCGATACTATCACAAACCCTCAATTGGGTTAGTTCGATACTATCACAAACACTTAACTGGGACAGTTCGATACTATCACAACCCTCAGCCTCAATTGGGCGTGTTCGATACTATCACAAACCCTCAATTGGGCCAGTTCGATTCTATCACGAACCCTTAACTTGGCCCGTTCGGCGCATTCTAACATTCCTTCACATGCCACGGAACCAAATAGTTACCAGAATAGGGGACACAAAGTTAGAGCGGTCCTGACTAAATAATAGGGAGGCTCACTAACTTAAAAGCGTCCTTGGTTGCTAACCAGAACATGGCGTAAGGATCGGACCATGACTTCCGGCGAGTTTTTCGACTTAGTTCCAGAGACCTTCTTAGAATTACTTTTAAAAATGTTTATCACGAGTAAAATGGCGGGTTTTCACGTTATAAAAACATGCTATAGGTGGCAAGGCTAAATATGCCAGAAAAGCATTTTCAGAAATTGCTTTGGGGAATGTAGGCTAAATTTAAAGTCGGTGTCATTCAAAATAATTTAACTTTTTAAATATAGATCTCCCTCTCACAAAATTGATTTCCAAAGTAAAGCATTATTAGTTTTATCATTCTATGAAAAAATAAATCAAATATCTTCAACACTTTTTTTTATAAGATGTGTCCAAAAAATGACAACCAAATTTTTTTTTTTTTTTTGACCACGTGACCGCTATTTGAATGGATACGTTTACCTGGCATGGTTTTTTATTTTGCTCTTTTGTACAATAAAAAATGTTATAAAATTAAAGAAATAAAAGAATTTAAACATCACTTCTGTCTTGTCTTTTTTAAAATTCTTTTCTGATGACATTCTCTTAAATTTTTTCCCTCTATAAATATATCCCGACGATAGACGGGCCAATTCTACTTTTAGGAACTCTCTTGTAAAAAAAAATTAGATCTATTTCACGGTCAATTAAAAAGTTAAACCCTTCAGCTTTTAAGCAGGTTGTCATGGATGGATCCCTCATACCATAGCTGTGAGTGACCAAAAAATTTAAAATTCAATAATTTAGTCTAAAACTTGCAACAACTCCCAAAATTAGTGCCTAGTGGATAAAGTATGGACGTTTTTTATTTAGTTGTCATGTTTAAGTTGAAAATTGAGTACATTTCAAATTTACTAAGAAAATCTACTAAATAACATCCCCCCAATTTTGTATTGTAAAGAGTTAAGAAATGTCAACAACATAACTTATCGGAAACGTCTAGACTCTAAACTAGATCAGATCTAGATCTAGACTAGATCTAGATCTCTAGGGTCCCGTGCCAGTCTACCTAAACAAACACTGGCAATAAAATTAGTCTAGCGAATGATCTGTTTAACGTTCGCCTAAAATTGCTGAAAAAAACCTGTATTTCGAGTATACAATGGTCTTGAATGAAGATAAATAGGAAAGCATGTATCTGTGACCTACCAATCTAAAATAAACGTGGCAACAAATCAGCACCTGTGCTTTCAATAGGCCATCTTTGTAACGATAACAATCTGGACGGACCCGGTGCTTTTTGGTGCGGAACTACATTTCAAATTTTTGTCGTTTGGTGCGCAATATTCCCTCTTATCATTGACGGCAATTTTCCACCTACATGTTAAAGATGTTTTTGTTATCGACTGCATGTTTTTTGTTTCACTGGCTAAAGCTACTGAAAAATGAGCGAACCACTGACAACAACGACAGACCTACAAACCACTGAAAGATGAAACAAGCTGATAATTGAGTTGGTTCTTAATTTTATTGCTGTCATTGACAATCTATATTCTAGAACTGATTCATCGAAACAACTATTCTCACGTGTAAAAACAAACTATCACATGTTTCAAATCTATTTTTAGCACGTCTAAGTGTTAAATATCTACAAAATCAAACTCAAATGACATCAAAATTGTATTCGCTGCAAATCAGAGTTTTCATCGTTTAGACTTCTATACATCGAGAAGGTTATACACAAATGTGAGGTTATATGGAATAACTTATGCACATCTATTCACATATTATTATCTGAGCAGATATCTATCTATGGCGACATATTAAAAGTATAAAATGCATGCATGAATGACTAGAAATCATATAATTGACAATTTTCGTGTAATCTTCCATTTTGAAAATCCTTGTGCTTTAAAATTGTACTAAAATTGTACTAAAATCGAAACAACTTTTTGTGGCTTCTTTTTTTTTTTTTGTAAAAGAAATATTTTAAAATCTCATCTACAGGTTGAATATTTACAAATAAAAATCTATTTACAGATGTACCAAATGGTTGTAAAGTGTTTATGTATTTAAATACACAGTCTATTTGTTTAAATACACAGCCTATGTGTTTAAATACATAGCATTTAAGCATTCAGATTATGTACTTTAACATAAAAAGCTTTTGTGAAAATAAAAAAAAACTTGCTGAAGTTCATTTCTAACACAGAACAAAAACTTGACATTTAAAGATGACTAGACCACCCGTCATCCTTTGGATAAATATTGCTTTCGGGGTCATCCATAAATGACATCACGTCTGTCACTTATCGTCACAAAAACCAGACCCCACATCCAAAATGACGTCACACCTCAGACGTTTTTGTCTTTTAAAAACACCGATTTCGGTTGACAATGGGTCTGACCACACTACCCCTTTATATGCTGACGTCTCAGGTGAACTCTACACCTACCCAACTCTACTTCACCTGCTCAGTGTCCTGGCAAATCTCAGACATTTTTTTATTGTTTAAAAAAAGGGATTGGCCGAGCAAGCCTCTGACCACAGTATCCCTTCATGTGCTGAGGACACAGAAACAGGTGAACTCTACTTCACCTGCCCTGTGTCCAGCCAATTCAGATAGGCAACTTTATCATTCACATTTTTTTTAATTGAAAAAAAAATATAACTGCCATGATGTGTCTCGAACCCGCGCCACCCGCATGGTAACCTATAACACTAATATACTAGCTAGCTATACTCTTCGTATTGGATACATATTTAGTTGAATCTTTTACTTTGAATCTCTGTAAGAAACTTGATTTATGCGAATAGGCCCTTGTATTATTTCAAACTAAATTTTATCCCAAATTAGCGAATTCGATAGCTAAACAAACAAAAACTTATAAAAAAGGTTTAAGGACTAACATAGTTTAATAAAAACTATAATTTATAGTGTATTTATAATTGTTTTTGTTTTTAACTAATTGATTTTGGTTGACCTAGATTCTAGATTTTACATCTAGGATTGACTTTCCATTCCTCCGACAGCGTATCTGTAGATCTAGAGACATTTATTGAAAACTCAAATTAGAAGAACTGTTGAAAATTGATAATAGTGTTTGAACCTAATAAAAATAGCAAACGGGCGTATCGTTAAAGCTATAGCCGACAGAAAATTAGCGTTATAATGCGTTTAAACTTTTGAATGGACAATAAAATCTTCGATGGAAGCCGCCATTTTTTTTCTTTAAAAAAGGAATCCTGTCACGTTACTATAAGTAAAGTCATAGTTCTGAAATTTTATATTGAAAGTGGTGTATCTACCAATGAATATATCAAAAAATTAATTAAAGTCTTTAAATGACGTTGTGAATAACAGTTTGGTAAAAAAGAACATTATTCTCTACCTAAATACGTATATTACAGCTCTACACATAGTGCTGATTCTCTCCTGTAACCAAAGAGATAAACAAATATACAAAAATGTAAACAAACTTGAGATTTAGCAATATATAGAAAGATTGCATCTATTGCTGATGGCACTAATACCTATTACTGATATTTATCGGCGATAACATATTGACAACTTGATGAAGCCATCTAATTTAAAACAAATGAATGGACTAATTAAGACAAATTATCATATCGTGAAGGTGTATGCACGTACATGGAGGGTGTAGACAGGTCTTCTCACACAAAAGTTTTTAATACAGTGGCCTAGACAGAAATTGGTCAAAGGGAGGGGTGTTCAAAAGGTTTTATGTTATATATATATATATATATATAAATACAAATATGAATATATATACATATATATATATATATATATATATATATATATATATATATATATATATATATATATATATGTGTGTGTGTTTATATATATATATATATATATAAAAGTAAAGTTTCCCTTTCAAACCTGACGGTCTATGGGGCAAGTGAAGTAGAGTTCACTTGTTTCTATGACCTCGGCATATGAAGAGATAGTGTGGTCAGCACTATGCCCAGCCGCCTTTACTTTCCCTAACGTGAGTTAGGTACCCATCATAGTTGGGTGGACTCAGGGAAGGTCTACTGACTTGAACCGGATTCGAACTCGAGACTTACGGGTTAGCAGTCCAGCTCTCTACCGCTAGACCACTCCGTCCCCATATAAATTTATATATATATATATATATATATATATATATATATATATATATATATATATATATATATATATATATATATATATATATATATATATATATATATATATATATATATATATATATATATATATATATATATATATATATATATATATATATATATATATATATATATATATATATATATATATATATCATTACTAAATGGCCATAGAAAGTAATGATGAAATGAAAGATCGAGGTACATGTGAGCGCCTGTAACCTGTCTATGCCACCAACTTGTCTAGGCAACTAACCTGTCTAGGCCACTAACCTGTCTAGGCCACTAATCTGTCTAGGCCACCAACCTGTCAAGGCCACTAATCTGTCTAGGCCACTAACCTGTCTAGGCCACTAACCTGTCTAGGCCACTAACCTGTCTAGGCCACTAACTTGTCTAGGCCAACCAAAACAGTTTGACTCGAGTGTCGGATCACACATTGAACATCACATTGTTTATATCAGCACATTTCTACACACAATCACAGAGAAATCACATCAGGTTAGAGGTTAGAAAACTTATAACAACAGTGTTTCACCAGTTTTCACCAATGTGTCACCAATGTATCACCAGGTTTGTAAGCAGTATACATTTTTTCAAAAGTTAAATTTGTTAGCTAAGTAAGACAACGTACACAACACGCTGAGAATGGAAGATTGAAACACCATGCATCTAATGAATTTTGTCTTGTCTCCTGACCTTCCCCCTGACCTTCCCCCTGACCTTCCCACTGACCTTTCCCCACAATTTCTCTCACCTCCTACACCCCCTCCCCCTCCCTCCCCCAAGACAATTCGAATGATACAACTTTATTTTTTCGTGACAAAATACCTGCAAAAAATTGTCCTATACACAACATTCATAAGAAATAATCCAAGGGAAGCTAATCAATTTTGTGATTTATTATACAGTTGCTTCCCTTTCATTATTATTTAATGTCGAATTATTAATTCAAACAATCTCACTACTTCATGTTGTCTAAGAACTACTCCTACAGTTTAAGATAAAATCGTTAGTAATATCAAAATACGTATTTCAACCACCCCCTGCCCATAATAGTCAAAATGTATGGCATAATTGGAGTGTGCTATGATGGTGATTATATAGAGTACAATGACAGTGTGTTGTGATGGTGAGTATATAGAGTATAGTGTGGTGTGGTGGTGAGTATATAGAGTATAGTGTGGTGTGGTGGTGAGTATATAGAGTATAGTGTGGTGTGGTGGTGAGTATATAGAGTATAGTGTGGTGTGGTGGTGAGTATATAGAATATAACGACAGTGTGTTTGGATAGTGATTATATATACAATGACTGTGTGGTCTGATGGTGATTAAATAGAGTACAATGACAGTGTGTTGTGATGGTGAGTATATAGAGTATAGTGTGGTGTGGTGGTGAGTATATAGAGTATAGTGTGGTGTGGTGGTGAGTATATAGAGTATAGTGTGGTGTGGTGGTGAGTATATAGAGTATAGTGTGGTGTGGTGGTGAGTATATAGAGTATAACGACAGTGTGTTTGGATAGTGATTATATATACAATGACTGTGTGGTCTGATGGTGATTAAATAGAGTACAATGACTGGTTTCTCTAGACTAGACTCGAACCCTGGACGGAAAGATGACTGTTGACAAGATGGGTGAGTTCACATTTGAGACTGCTGGGGTCCGGTATCTCCAAAAAGGTTAAGACCCACTGAACAGCAACAGCTATCATCTAGTGTGAGTGAAAGATGCAGGATCTAACTAGAGAAACTTAGTGACCTCTTGCACATGACCTCTAACACATGACCTCTGACACATGGCCTCTAACATATGACCTCTAACACATGACCTCTAACACATGACCTCTTTCAAATGACGTGTTGCATATGTTTTGTCGTACATGTTTTGTTGCAGATGATTTGCTGTGTATGATTTGTTGTACATGTTTGTTGTACACTATATTTTGTACATTGGTTTACATGTAGCAGTGATATCTAATATACAAATAAAAAAACCATTGAATATTTCCCGCGATGTGCAGTCATTCAAGTGCTGAATCTCTACATAATTCTGGAGTCCTCGTTGATTTAAGTACTGCACGGCAGTACAACTGGCTACTTTCTCTAGCAAGGTCAAGTTTTACAAGTTCAAGGCCGAGTTACGGTCCGAGTTGAAGGGCACCAAGTTGACCCCTGCCCCGTCGTCCTGAATGCTGTGGTTGCCCCTGACGTCACTGTTGAAGTGCGAAGACCGGATGTCCGTCTTCATGTTGAGCCGGATCTGCCGGAAGATGACGATGATCTCCTCCACGGGCGCCACAATGATGACCACGGCAGCCATGACGAACGTCCAGATCTGGGGTCAAAGGTCAAAGGTCAGTAGATTGAGCTTAGATTTTAATAATTCGCTTGAATAATTAACGCTAATCTTTTAATTGACCACCCAACTACCTGTCAAATTATCAGTTATAACCACCTACTCACCTGTCGAATGATCACCTACTCACCTGTAAAATGACCACCTACTCACCTGTCGAATGACCACCTACTCACCTGTAGAATGACCAGCTACTCACCTGTAAAAATGACCACCTACTCACCTGTAGAATGACCACCTACTCACCTATAAAATGACCACCTACTCACCTGTAAAATGACCACCTACACACCTGTAGAATGACCACCTACTCACCTATAAAATGACCACCTACTCACCTGTAAAATGACCACCCAGGTCCTGAACTCCACCTTGTCCAGCACGTGCAGACTGGCCATGCTGCCAGGGATGACCACTATGAAGATGAGCAGGCTGATGGCACCACCGATGTACGCGGTCAGTTTGGCCGTGCGAAACACCTGACATAAAAGAGTGGTACAAAATGTGGGGGAGGGTATGATGGGGTGTGTATTTGTTTCTATCTAGCCTTTACCACCGACTCCGCCCCAGACCTTAACCCCGCCCCTAACTGACCTTGTCGAGCTCGTCATAGGTCGGCTTCTCGCCGTCCTTCATGTGCGGGAACTCCTCCTTGAAGAGCTCGTTCCACGGCTTCAGAGGGTTGTCGATGTCCCTGACCTTCTGCCACTCCACCAGCTCGTCCTTTGTCGACTTGATCTGCACGGAGGTGGGTGTTTAGAGGGTGTTTAGAGGGTGTTTAGAGGGTGTTTAGAGGGTGTTTAGAGGGTGTTTAGAGGGTGTTTAGAGGGTGTTTAGAGGGTGTTTGACGGGTGTTTAGAGGTGTTTAGAGCGTGTTTAGAGGCTGTTTGACGGGTGTTTAGAGGGTGTTTGACGGGTTTTTAGAGGGTGTTTAGAGGGTGTTTAGAGGGTGTTTGACGGGTGTTTAGAGGGTGTTTGACGGGTGTTTAGACCGTGTATAGAGGGTGTTCGACGGGTGTTTAGAGTGTGTTTGACGGGTGTTTAGAGTGTGTTTGACGGGTGTTTGGAGTGTGTTTGACGGACGGATGTTGAGATTCTATTTTTATGGGTGTTTTAATCGTGATTCAGTGGTGTAGGCAGGGGGCAGGGGGACAATACAGTGAGCTAACCCATACATTATCATTATGTTAAAAAATGATCTTTAAAGAAAACAAAAAACAGTAGCTAATTTAAATAAACCGGGAGTGATCTCCCCTAAACTTTCTCGAATATTCTAATATAACACTACGGAGGATGGAAACTCGGGATATAGACTTCTAGACATGATTTTTAATCCATTTTAAATACTCAAATTTTTTAACATAGAATATAATCTCGTAGAAAAAAGAAATGCACACCAAGTGAACGCTACATAAAGATGTGCGCAATATTATTGTACTTTAAAAATTTACATTAGTTTTTTGAGAAATCGGAAGTAGCGTAAATTACTACTTCCGGTCAACGGAAATTACTCAAAATTTAACAAAAGGTAGAGAATTAGATCTTTTACTTACATGTGAAATTTCATTTATCTATCTGAAATAGTACTCAAGTTATAGGCTTTTGAAAAATTCAAAGTAGAAAAAGTACCACTTCCGGTTATCGGAAATCGCTCAAAAGTTGATACGGATCTACGAATTTGATAAAATACTTATATATGAAATTTCATCAACCTAGCTGTAACGGTACTCAAGTTATCGTGTTTACACACGGACAGACAGACAGACACACAGACAGACAGACATACGGACAAGATTGCAAAATTATGTTTTTCCGTATCAGTGAGATGTAAAACGTCGAGATTTGCATAAATCTCGATTTTTTTTTGCACGATTACAAGACTTTCTCTATACTACGTATATACGAGAAAGTAAAAAAGAATGATGTGAACTACGTGTGATCAGTATGTTCAGCGATATATGGAGATAAAGATACGGACTTTTGTTGAACAAAATATGGTGGATGTTATAAATGTATAAACTAAATTTTATTTAAAGAAGGAAAATGAAAATACTAAAGTGACCCACGCTTTTCTTTATAGTTATTTAAATAATAGTCTATAATTTATTTTCTACATTTAAGTGCATTATTACATAAAAGCTTGTAACTAAAACGTTTTTTATGATTTTTTTTTAATTTTTAAAATTTACAATAGGTTACATGATTAAAAACTATTGCGCACCTAGTGAACGTGTGACGCGTGTATAGTAGTGCGGGATAGTTGGATGAAACAGCCTAATAATTTGGACAAAATTGTATTTAATTCATAAAAAATTAATTAGGATTCCAATTAAGTCAAATTTAATGTCAGGTTGCATTGTCTTCATGTCTTGACCCATGTGCCAACGTTAAAAAAAATCTGTCAGTTAGAAGTGTCCAATACTTCAATCGGGCGTTTCGATCTAGACAGACAGACTGACGACGGACAGATTGTCAACAGACAGACAGAGGAAGCTTGTTAAATAAAAGCTTGTAACACTAAAAGAAATTCCATTTAACAGCCAAATTTTTTTTTTATAAAAAGAAATTCTCAAACATGTTTAACACTAAAAATATATAGGCCTATAACTCATGTATAACGAGTACCGACCGCTAGTTGTTCAGAATGTTCCACCTCTTAGATTTAGTTTTTCTAAAGGGTTCTCTTCTTCTTCTTCGTTCTTAATTTTTAGTGTTGAAAGGGATCGAGATTTATCTGCTAGTGGGTTTGAAGTCGAGACTTTTTTTTTTCGAATTTATCAACCATGAGCTTTTTGCCGACTCGACCACGCCTCCAACACAATTAAGGATACGTGTCAACTGGTTATGCGCCATTGAGGCCATTGACTCCGATTTCAGCCTGCTTTTGTTTTTGGATTTGTTTCCATAGCCTTTGTACGACCAAGAACAAACTACAAGGCATTTTATTTTATTTTTGGGTGGAAAATTTTCCTGGAAGAAAATGAATGATTTCTTTTAAAACAAGAAAACACATCTCTATCGACAATATTGCAGTTTTAGATGTCATTGTTAGACCAGACGACTTTTCGGTTTAGCAACCATGAGCTTTGCCGACTCGACCACGCCGACCCCTCTAAAGGGTTGAAAAGCTTGAATTTATACCAACTCTGATTTCAAAACTTTCATTATGCTTTAATATTTCAGCATTTATAATGACAATATATTTTATTCTGAATGCAGAAAAAAATATTTTTGTAAAAGCAAATAGTGTTTAGCTACTATATTACATACTAAAGTAATTATTTATCTGTTGTGACAATTTACAATTACATTCGAAGAATTATACATATTTAGACTAAAAGAGTGATAATTTCCCCTAGCTCGCTTGTCTTATTTAATATTCTAGGAATCGTTACATCAAATTGTTTTTACAAGCTTTTATTTAACTCACTATATCTTTCTGTCGTCAGTAAGTCTAGATCGAAACACCCGAGTTAAATTACGGGCACTTCTAACTGACAGAGACGGTTCATAATTGGTACGTAGCATCAAGACATGGAGAAAATGCAACATGACGTTAAATTTGACTTAAATAGTTGCCTAATTAATTTTTTATGCAATTAATTTAAATTTTGACCAAATTAGGAGGCTGTCGCATCAAACTATTTCACACTATTATACACACGTCCGCACGTTCAATAGGTGCGTAACGGTTTTAGTCATGTAACTCTATTGTAAATAAAACATGTAAAGTACTAAAAAAAACAGTTTCATAATGTTTTAATAACAAGCTTTTATGAAATAATGCACAAAAAAGTAGAAAATAAATTATACACTACCATTTAAATAACAATAAAGAATCTTGTCAGAACTCTGTATGACAGTCGACGGTTAACAGACGACGTATGAGAGATGTTGTTTGAAAGATGAAGTATGATGGATGACGTATGACGTATGACAGACGACGAATGGCAGATGTGCTTACCTTGTTTGTAAACAGCGATATGATAATGGTGAGCAACAGAGACAGACCAAAAGCGGTCGTTGACCCCGCTAGCACGGAGTAGTCGTGTGACGTGTTGGCCAGGAAGTTGCCGAGACCACCCTCAAAGGTCGAGGCCGTGATGAAGTTGGCGGTGATGCCCCCTACCAAACCGGATATGCTACCTGCAAGAGACGGAAATCCAATGGTCAAGGAAGTAATACGTATATAGATCTACACCACGCTCCTGGAGTCTGCGCTTCCTAGTCAGAACCTTACAAGATTGTGTTAATGCTTGTTGCGTCTCTCGTGACTGAATACTTGATCTGTCTACACAACTTTTGGGTTAATGCTTGTTGCGTCTCTCGTGACTGAATACTTGATCTGTCTACACAACTTTTGTGTTAATGCTTGTTGCGTCTCTCGTGACTGAATACTTGATCTGTCTACACAACTTTTGTGTTAATGCTTGTTGCGTCTCTCGTGACTGAATACTTGATCTGTCTACACAACTTTTGTGTTAATGCTTGTTGCGTCTCTCGTGACTGAATACTTGATCTGTCTACACAACTTTTGTGTTAATGCTTGTTGCGTCTCTCGTGACTGAATACTTGATCTGTCTACACAACTTTTGTGTTAATGCTTGTTGCGTCTCTCGTGACTGAATACTTGATCTGTCTACACAACTTTTGTGTTAATGCTTGTTGCGTCTCTCGTGACTGAATACTTGATCTGTCTACACAACTTTTGTGTTAATGCTTGTTGCGTCTCTCGTGACTGAATACTTGATCTGTCTACACAACTTTTGTGTTAATGCTTGTTGCGTCTCTCGGGGCTGAACTCTTGCCCTGTCTACATAACTTTCCATCAGCCTGAATCTGACGTCAGCTGCCCCAAATTTCACGTCTAAAACGTCACACTTTGCGCGCCCCACCCCAGAACGCGGCCCTTCTACACCGGAAGTTATTAGGGCCGACAGATTACCGGATCAGTTTGGCCCGACACTTTGCCAGTCGTGAGCCGCACGGAGCATGTTTCTGACTCTGTTACGACAGTCTTTGGAAACTTAAATGAGTTCATGTGGTGGTTTGTGTGGTGGCTGATATGTTGGCTGATGTGGTGGATGACGTGGTGGTTGATGTGGTGGTTGATGTGGTGGGTGATGTGGTGGTTGATGTGGTGGTTGTTATGGTGGTTGATGTGGTGGTTGTTGTGGTGGTTGATGTGGTGGCTGATGTGGTGGCTGATGTTGTGGCTGATGTGGTGGTTGATGTGGTGGTTGATGTGGTGGTTGATGTAGTGCTTGATGTGCTGGTTGATGTGGTGGTTGATGTAGTGCTTGATGTGGTGGTTGATGTGGTGGTTGATGAGGTAGTTGATCATGTGTGACGTCAAAATGTGAGGATGATGTGTATATCTACAACACAGCCACTCAAGTAGAAACATATCTTTAGCACTAAGGTCCCAAGCTGGTCTTATAAAACGTAAACCTCATTTCTGGTCTACTTTTTCGGTCGGTAGAACACATGACTCTTCTATAATGACCCCCAAACACATATAATGACCCCTAGACTCACCTATAATGACCCACAGACTCACCTATAATGACCCCCAGACTCACCTATAATGACCCCCAGACTCACCTATAATGACCCCAGACTCACCTATAATGACCCCCAGACTCACCTACAATGACTCCCAGACTCACCTATAATGACCCACTGACTCACCTATAATGACCCCCAGACTCACCTATAATGACCCCCAGACTCACCTATAATGACCCTCAGACTCACCTATAATGACCCCCAGACTCACCTATAATGACCCCCAGACTCACCTATAATGACCCCCAGACTCACCTATAATGACCCACAGACTCACCTATAATGACCTCCAGACTCACCTATAATGACCCCCAGACTCACCTATAATGACCCCCAGACTCACCTATAATGACCCCCAGACTCACCTATAATGACCCCCAGACTCACCTATAATGACCCCCAGACTCACCTATAATGACCCCCAGACTCACCTATAATGACCCCCAGACTCACCTATAATGACCCCCAGACTCACCTATAATGACCCCAAACACATATAATGACCCCCAGACTCACCTATAATGACCCCCAGACTCACCTATAATGACCTCCAGACTCACCTATAATGACCCCCAGACTCACCTATAATGACCCCCAGACTCACCTATAATGACCCCCAGACTCACCTATAATGACCCCCAGACTCACCTATAATGACCCCCAGACTCACCTATAATGACCCCCAGACTCACCTATAATGACCTCCAGACTCACCTATAATGACCCCCAGACTCACCTATAATGACCCCCAGACTCACCTATAATGACCTCCAGACTCACCTATAATGACCCCCAGACTCACCTATAATGACCTCCAGACTCACCTATAATGACCCCAGACTCACCTATAATGACCCACAGACTCACCTATAATGACCCCAAACACATATAATGACGCCCAGACTCACCTATAATGACCCCCAGACTCACCTATAATGACCCCCAGACTCACCTATAATGACCCACAGACTCACCTATAATGACCCCAAACACATATAATGACCCCCAGACTCACCTATAATGACCCCCAGACACCTATAATGACCCCCAGACTCACCTATAATGACCCCCAGACTCACCTATAATGACCCCAGACTCACCTATAATGACCCCCAGACTCACCTATAATGACCCCCAGACTCACCTATAATGACCCCCAGACTCACCTATAATGACCCCCAGACTCACCTATAATGACCCCAAACACATATAATGACTCCCAGACTCACCTATAATGACCCCCAGACTCACCTATAATGACCCCCAGACTCACCTATAATGACCCCCAGACTCACCTATAATGACCCCCAGACTCACCTATAATGACCCCCAGACTCACCTATAATGACCCCCAGACTCACCTATAATGACCCCCAGACTCACCTATAATGACCCCCAGACTCACCTATAATGACCCCCAGACTCACCTATAATGACCCCCAGACTCACCTATAATGACCCCCAGACTCACCTATAATGACCTCCAGACTCACCTATAATGACCCCCAGACTCACCTATAATGACCCCCAGACTCACCTATAATGACCCCCAGACTCACCTATAATGACCCCCAGACTCACCTATAATGACCCCAAACACATATAATGACCCCCAGACTCACCTATAATGACCCCCAGACTCACCTATAATGACCCCCAGACTCACCTATAATGACCCCCAGACTCACCTATAATGACCCCCAGACTCACCTATAATGACCCCCAGACTCACCTATAATGACCCCCAGACTCACCTATAATGACCCCCAGACTCACCTATAATGACCCCCAGACTCACCTATAATGACCCCCAGACTCACCTATAATGACCCCCAGACTCACCTATAATGACCCCCAGACTCACCTATAATGACCTCCAGACTCACCTATAATGACCCCCAGACTCACCTATAATGACCCCCAGACTCACCTATAATGACCCCCAGACTCACCTATAATGACCCCCAGACTCACCTATAATGACCCCCAGACTCACCTATAATGACCCCAAACACATATAATGACCCCCAGACTCACCTATAATGACCCCCAGACTCACCTATAATGACCCCCAGACTCACCTATAATGACCCCCAGACTCACCTATAATGACCCCCAGACTCACCTATAATGACCCCCAGACTCACCTATAATGACCCCCAGACTCACCTATAATGACCCCCAGACTCACCTATAATGACCCCCAGACTCACCTATAATGACCCCCAGACTCACCTATAATGACCCCCAGACTCACCTATAATGACCCCCAGACTCACCTATAATGACCCCCAGACTCACCTATAATGACCCCCAGACTCACCTATAATGACCCCCAGACTCACCTATAATGACCCCCAGACTCACCTATAATGACCCCCAGACTCACCTATAATGACCCCCAGACTCACCTATAATGACCCCAAACACATATAATGACCCCCAGACTCACCTATAATGACCCCCAGACTCACCTATAATGACCCCAGACTCACCAATAATGACCCCAGACTCACCTATAATGACCCCCAGACTCACCTATAATGACCCCCAGGGCCGAAGTTTTGGACCACAGGATGGCCATTAGGGCCGGAGGGAAGCTGGGCGTGGTCAGTATGAACCCACAGACCATGACGTAGTTGAGGTCGACCCCCGAGACGTACACGACCATGCCGATGGGCACGAGGCCGATGGTGACCCACAGGATGCACCAGGACTTGAAGGTCACCAGAGCGTCTAGGTAGGCCCTGTAGGCCCCGTGGTAGGGGCACCTGCAAGGTCAGAGGTCCAGACAGGTGAGAAAAGAGTTCAGACACACAGCTACAGACGTCCACACACAGCTACACACGTCCACACACAGCTACACACGTCCACACACAGCTACACACGTCCACACACAGCTACACACGTCCAACACACGTCCACACACAGCTACACACGTTCACATACGTGTACACACAACTGACATACATAGCACATATTGTACTTATACATTACAGCTGCACACACATTAAAGTGGGGTCCCCCTACACACACAAAGGGACTCACCATCCGCAGAGGGAGAGTGAGCGACTTACAATCAACCTTCCCCCCCCACACACACACACAGAATGAGGGTCTGGCCCCCCCCATACACCCACACAGAATGAGGGACTTCATGTAAACTTCCCCCCCCCCCACCCACATAGAGTGAGGGACTCAACTCCAGCTTCACACCCACAAAAAGTGAGGGTCTCGCCCCCCCACACCCACACAAAGTGAGGGTCTCGCCCCCCCCCCCACACACCCACACACAGTGAGTGTCTCGCCCCCCACACACCCACACAAAGTGAGGGTCACGCCCCCCACACACCCACACAAAGTGAGGGTCACGCCCCCACACACCCACACAAAGTGAGGGTCTCACCCCCCACACACCCACACAAAGTGAAGGTCACGCCCCCCACACACCCACACAAAGTGAGGGTCACGCCCCCCACACACCCACACAAAGTGAGTGACTCACATGTAAACCTTCTGGACGTTCTCCTCCTGCGACTTGCGCCTCATGTCGTCATAGCAACTGTTGCACTCTGACACCAGGGGACACTGGCAGCACTTGGACTGCTCGTCTGTTGCACACTTGTCAGCAGACGTCTCAGACGACGCTTCCCGCGGCTTGACCTCTCCACACAAGACACAGTGACCAGTGCTGTGTGTACGCCTGCAAGTACACATCGTTGGCTGTACACATGTACACATCGTTACTTATACACATGTACATACATCTTTAGCTGTACAATGTTACTTGTAGAATAAATGCTAACACTTGAAGTTTACATTATCACCATGTACACATTTTCTTGTTGTACACACACACACATATTTTCATCTAGAACTGATCCTAACCCCGGCCTTTCAGCTGAAAGAGTCTGTCTGGAAAGTAAGCTTGAGCGAACAAAGTCTACCCCCCACCCCAAACGAAATAGAATTGATATAGAAAATATATACTACCTTTACAATTGTCCTACCGTCTGCCCCCCCCCCCCCCCCCCCCCCACCCAGGAAAATTTATTCCGCCACCCGAGGAATTTAAAAAAAAAATCTGAAAGAAACACTGAACAATATTTGAAAGGACCAGGTTGGTTTAAGTCTGTTGTCGTGTGACTTCACGCATTCATTAATTAACTCGCTCTAAGCCAATTAGGCCACCGCTAAAGATGGAATACCGGATATAAACTTAAAAAACCTGAGGAAGTCATTTCTGTGATTTTTTTTATAGATATGTCTCACGTCTGCCGTGTCTCACGTCTGCTGTGGTTTACGTCTGCTTGCCGCCGTGACATGAAGTGTCAACAGTTGCAGAACTAGCCGGTGTCTGGAGCCGGCAGCCGGCATCACGACCGGTCTTGTGAGACCGGAAGTCACGTGCGTGCCGTGTCAAACAGCGCAGTGGAAACACGGTGTCAGGTGGCCGGGTACCAATATTTTTGGACGGCCAATTTTAGATTAAAGGGGGGGGGGGACTCACCAACCGGAACAAAGTGAGGGTTTGTTGTGGGGGTGGGGGTGGGGTGGGGTGGGACTTTGTGGAGAAAGAGATTTGGCTGCACGTTGCTAATCTCGAAGTTTGATTCAATTTAAAATGTGCAGCTAGGCTTGCGGGATTTATCTGATGATAAACCAACTCCACCCCGGGGGTGCTTCAAGTGGTAAGGAGGGGTGGGGTGGAGGAGGTGTAGCTACAACTAACCGATTTACCCCATGAGGTTCTTAGATGGTGGAGGGGTGAGTAGGGGTGGGGGGGGGGGGTTGTGAAACAACTACACATTATCTGGGGGTTTGGATTTCGAGGGTGGGGGGGGGGGCAGTTACCTCCACACCAGTCTGTACAATGTCGTGGTGCATCGGTTTTTAATGTTCAGATGTTGAGCAAATCATGCCAGCACGTGCTGATGTAGGTCACCACACATCGCTGATGTAGGCACCACACATCGGTGATGTAGGTCACCACACATAGCTGATGTAGGTCACCACACATCGCTGATGTAGGTCACCATAGTGCTGATGTAGGTCACCATAGTGCTGATGTAGGTCACCACACATGTCTGATTTAGGTCACCACACATCGCTGATGTAGGTCACCACATCGCTGATGTAGGTCACCACACACCACATCGCTGATGTAGGTCACCACACATGTCTGATGTAGGTCACCACACATGTCTGATGTAGGTCACCACACATCGCTGATGAAGGTCACCACATCGCTGATGTAGGTCACCACACACCACAGTGCTGATGTAGGTCACCACACATGTCTGATGTAGGTCACCACACATACAGTGCTGATGTAGGTCACCACACATCGCAGTGCTGATGTAGGTCACCACACATACAGTGCTGATGTAGGTCACCACACATCTCTGATGTAGGTCACCACATCGCTGATGTAGGTCACCACATCGCTGATGTAGGTCACCACACATGTCTGATGTAGGTCACCACACATCTCTGATGTAGGTCGCCACACACCACAGTACTGATGTAGGTCACCACACATACAGTGCTGATGTAGGTCACCACACATACAGTGCTGATGTAGGTCACCACTCATTGCTGATGTAGGTCACCACACATCGCTGATGTAGGTCACCACACATCACAGTGCTGATGTAGGTCACCACACATCGCTGATGTAGGTCACCACACATGTCTGATGTAGGTCACCACACATCACTTATGTAGGTCACCACACATCGCTGATGTAGGTCACCACACACCACAGTGCTGATGTAGGTCACCACACACCACTGTGCTGAAGTAGGTCAGGGCTGGAACTTACTTGAACGGCCGGAAGTGGGTCTGGTAGATGTCGTAAACGATGATGGAGGAGATGGCCATGACCTCACCGGAACCGGAAGACATGACGGCCATGATGAGCATGGTGAGCACCATGTAACTTCCGGCCAGTCCCATGGCGGACTGGGCCATAAACACGGTGACCAGACCTGAAACAGACCACGTGACACATTTAGTGACGTAGTTATGTCGACAGTCATCAAGTGGGTGATTGTTTCATGGTAGATGGCCCTGAATTCAGGCGTTGCCTTCCGGAGTTGTCTTCCGGCATGGCCTTTCTACCTATATCTATATTCGTTCACCTCTGGCAACTGTGTGGTTTTACTTATGTGAGGGCTCACCACACACAGCCACACACAGCCACACACAACCACACTGCCTAGTCGACCATGTTGCTGGAGCCAGAACTAACCGACAGCACAAAAAAGTCTATTTTTGACATGTGCTAAACATTGAGATATTTTAAACTTTTTTTAAGACTGAGCTCCAAAAAATAAATGTTTGTTCAAGGTAAAATTTCATAAAAAAGAAGGCACTTACATTATGACGTCACCTCACCTGTAAGCCTACATTACATTTTGTGGGGAGTTCATTTTTTATACGCTTCAACTTCAAATGGATAATAAACCCAGTGGGAAACCAATGGTGTCCTTCACATCAAGTGGATCACCTGGACCCTTGTCCTAATGTTCCTGTTCTCTAGTAATATAGGAACCACCCATCTAATGGTGGTCCCACCCATTTAATGTTGGCCCCACCCATCTAATGTTGGCCCCACCCATCTTATGTTGGCCCCACCCATCTAATGTAGACCTCAACCATCTAATGTAGGCCCCACCCATTTAATGTAGGCCCCACCCATTTAATGTAGGCCCCACCCATTTAATGTAGGCCCCACAAATTTAATGTAGACCTCAACCATCTAATGTTGGCCCCACCCATCTAATGGTGGCCCCACCCATCTAATGTTGGCCCCACCCATCTAATGTTGACCCCACCCATCTAATGATTGAGCACATGTTTGTGTGGGCACATGTTTGTGTGGGCACATGTTTGTGTGGGCACATGTTTGTGTGGGCACATGTTTGTGTGGGCACAAAGTTGTGTGGGCACATGTTTGTGTGGGCACAAAGTTGTGTGGGCACATGTTTGTGTGGGCACATGTTTGTGTGGGCACATGTTTGGGCACATGTTTGTGTGGGCACATGTTTGTGTGGGCACATGTTTGTGTGGGCACATGTTTGTGTGGGCACATGTTTGTGTGGGGACATGTTTGTGTGGGCACATGTTTGTGTGGGCACATGTTTGTGTGGGCACATGTTTGTGTGGGCACATGTTTGTGTGGGCACATGTTTGTGTGGGCACATGTTTGTGTGGGCACATGTTTGTGTGGGCACATGTTTGTGTGGGCACATGTTTGGGCACATGTTTGTGTGGGCACATGTTTGTGTGGGCACATGTTTGTATGGACACATGTTTGTGAGGGCACATGTTTGTGTGGGCACATGTTTGTGTGGGCACAAAGTTGTGTGGGCACATGTTTGTGTGGGCACATGTTTGTGTGGGCACATGTTTGTGTGGGCACATGTTTGTGTGGGCACATGTTTGTGTGAGCACAAAGTTGTGTGGGCACAAAGTTGTGTGGGCACATGTTTGTGTGGGCACATGTTTGTGTGGGCACATGTTTGTGTGGGCACAAAGTTGTGTGGGCACAAAGTTGTGTGGGCACATGTTTGTGTGTGCACATGTTTGGGCACATGTTTGTGTGGGCACATGTTTGTGTGGGCACAAAGTTGTGTGGGCACATGTTTGTGTGGGCACATGTTTGTGTGGGCACTTGTTTGTGTGGGCACATGTTTGTGTGGGCACATGTTTGTGTGGGCACATGTTTGTGTGGGCACATGTTTGTGTGGGCACAAAGTTGTGTGGGCACATGTTTGTGTGGGCACAAAGTTGTGTGGGCACATGTTTGTGTGGGCACATGTTTGGGCACATGTTTGTGTGGGCACATGTTTGTGTGGGCACATGTTTGTGTGGGCACATGTTTGTGTGAGCACTTGGTTTTGTGGGCACATGTTTGTGTGGGCACATGTTTGTGTGGGCACATGTTTGTGTGGGCACATGTTTGTGTGGGCACATGTTTGGGCACATGTTTGTGTGGGCACATGTTTGTGTGGGCACATGTTTGTATGGACACATGTTTGTGAGGGCACATGTTTGTGTGGGCACATGTTTGTGTGGGCACATGTTTGGGCACATGTTTGTGTGGGCACATGTTTGTGTGGGCACATGTTTGTGTGGGCACATGTTTGTGTGGGCACATGTTTGTGTGGGCACATGTTTGTGTGAGCACTTGGTTTTGTGGGCACATGTTTGTGTGGGCACATGTTTGTGTGGGCACAAAGTTGTGTGGGCACATGTTTGTGTGGGCACATGTTTGTGTGGGCACTTGTTTGTGTGGGCACATGTTTGTGTGGGCACATGTTTGTGTGGGCACATGTTTGTGTGGGCACATGTTTGTGTGGGCACATGTTTGTGAGGGCACATGTTTGTGTGGGCACTTTTTTATGTGGGCACAAAGTTGTGTGGGCACAAAGTTGTGTGGGCACATGTTTGTGTGGGCACTTGTTTGTGTGGGCACATGTTTGTGTGGGCACATGTTTGGGCACATGTTTGTGTGGGCACATGTTTGTGTGGGCACATGTTTGTGTGGGCACATGTTTGTGTGAGCACTTGGTTTTGTGGGCACATGTTTGTGTGGGCACATGTTTGTGTGGGCACATGTTTGTGTGGGCACATGTTTGTGTGGGCACATGTTTGTGTGGGCACATGTTTGTGTGGGCACATGTTTGTGTGGGCACATGTTTGGGCACATGTTTGTGTGGGCACATGTTTGTGTGGGCACATGTTTGTGTGGGCACATGTTTGTGTGGGCACATATGTGTGTGAGCACTTGGTTTTGTGGGCACATGTTTGTGTGGGCACATGTTTGTGTGGGCACATGTTTGTGTGGGCACATGTTTGTGTGGGCACATGTTTGTGTGGGCACATGTTTGTGTGGGCACATGTTTGTGAGGGCACATGTTTGTGTGGGCACTTTTTTATGTGGGCACAAAGTTGTGTGGGCACAAAGTTGTGTGGGCACATGTTTGTGTGGGCACTTGTTTGTGTGGGCACATGTTTGTGTGGGCACATGTTTGGGCACATGTTTGTGTGGGCACATGTTTGTGTGGGCACATGTTTGTGTGGGCACATGTTTGTGTGAGCACTTGGTTTTGTGGGCACATGTTTGTGTGGGCACATGTTTGTGTGGGCACATGTTTGTGTGGGCACATGTTTGTGTGGGCACATGTTTGGGCAAATGTTTGCGTGGGCACATGTTTGTGTGGGCACATGTTTGTGTGGGCACATGTTTGTGTGGGCACATGTTTGTGTGGGCACATGTTTGTGTGGGCACATGTTTGGGCACATGTTTGTGTGGGCACATGTTTGTGTGGGCACATGTTTGTGTGGGCACATGTTTGTGTGGGCACATATGTGTGTGAGCACTTGGTTTTGTGGGCACATGTTTGTGTGGGCACATGTTTGTGTGGGCACATGTTTGTGTGGGCACATGTTTGTGTGGGCACATGTTTGTGTGGGCACATGTTTGTGTGGGCACATGTTTGGGCACATGTTTGTGTGGGCACATGTTTGTGTGGGCACATGTTTGTGTGGGCACATGTTTGTGTGGGCACATATGTGTGTGAGCACTTGGTTTTGTGGGCACATGTTTGTGTGGGCACATGTTTGTGTGGGCACATCTTTGTGTGGGCACATGTTTGTGTGGGCACATGTTTGTGTGGGCACATGTTTGTGTGGGCACATGTTTGTGTGGGCACATGTTTGTGTGGGCACATGTAGCACAACATCCCTCACCCAGGTCGATGTCCCCGGTATCGTCCAGCACCATGGTGTTGTTGCCGTCTGCCGTGTTGGCCAGGTAAGCCAACCCGAGGGTTGTCCCGATGGTTGACGGGATGGCGAACCAGATGTAGGTGGCGGCGAAGAAGCCCAGGACCCCCTGGACCGGCTTGGCGGCGATGCGGCTCTGCCAGGACGCCTGGTCGCAGAACGTGATGGAGGCGGTGGCGAAAAAACCCTGGACGGCCCAGATGATGGCGCCCTCCGACCAGAAGGTGATGTAGCTCCTGGGGACAAGGGGGGGACTTTAGGGTGGGACAGCTTGGCATTTAACATGGCATTTAATATGGGATTTAACATGGCATTTAACATGGCATTTAATATGGCATTTAACATGGCATTTAGTTTAGCATTTAACATGGCATTTAATTTAGCATTTAACAAGGCATTTAATATGGCATTTAACATGGCATTTAGTTTAGCATTTAACATGGCATTTAGTTTAGCATTTAACATGGCATTTAGTTTAGCATTTAACATGGCATTTAACATGGCATTTAGCTTAGCATTTAACATGGCATTTTGCATGGCATTTAGTTTAGCATTTAACATGGCATTTAGTTTAGCATTTAACATGGCATTTAGTTTAGCATTTAACAAGGCATTTAATATGGCATTTAACATGGCATTTAGTTTAGCATTTAACATGGCATTTAGTTTAGCATTTAACATGGCATTTAGTTTAGCATTTAACATGGCATTTAACATGGCATTTAGCTTAGCATTTAACATGGCATTTTGCATGGCATTTAGTTTAGCATTTAACATGGCATTTAGTTTAGCATTTAACATGGCATTTAGTTTAGCATTTAACATGGCATTTAATTCGTTCAATTAATCATGCCATTTGTCTCTGCCAGAAATTAGTTTTTCTGTTTATTAAAAAACTGATTTAAAACGAATGAGTTGATAGAAGCATCGTGCCAACATGAAGTCATTAGACCGTTTGACCTCGCCATTTGCATTTAATGCGGGTCTGTGTCCTGTTAAGGTCATGAATTATTGGTCGGTACGTCCTACTTGACCCCTAGCCGGACAATGCATGACCTCATGTTTGTGAAAAGGAATCGAGACGCTCGATTTGATCCCCCAGTCCCACATCACAAACTTCTGACAACCATAAGGTGAAAGATGTGAACCAGATGGTGACACACATAAACCAGATGGTGACACATGAACCAGATGGTGACACATATGAACCAGATGGTGACACATGAATGAGAACGTGACACATATGAACCAGATGGTGACACATATGAACTAGATGGTGACACACATAAACCAGATGGTGACACATATGAACCAGATGGTGACACATGAATGAGAAGGTGACATATATGAACCAGATGGTGACACATATGAACCAGATGGTGACACATTAATCAGAAGGTGACACATATGAACCAGATGGTGACACATATGAACCAGATGGTGACACATATGAACCAGATGGTGACACACATAAACCAGATGGTGACACATATGAACAAGATGGTAACACAGATGAACCAGATGGTGACACAGATGAACCAGATGGTGACACATAAGAACCAGATGGTGACACATGAATCAGAAGGTGACACATATGAACCAGATGGTGACACATATGAACCAGATGGTGACACATGAATGAGAAGGTGACACATATGAACCAGATGGTGACACATATGAACCAGATGGTGACACATGAACCAGATGGTGACACACATGAACCAGATGGTGACACACATGAACCAGATGGTGACACATATGAACCAGATGGTGACACATATCGACCAGATGGTGACACATATGAACCAGATGGTGACACATATGAACCAGATGGTGACACATGAACCAGATGGTGACACACATGAACCAGATGGTGACACATATGAACCAGATGGTGACACATATCGACCAGATGGTGACACATATGAACCAGATGGTGACACACATGAACCAGATGGTGACACACATGAACCAGATGGTGACACATATTAGCCAGATGGTGACACACATGAACCAGATGGTGACACCACTTACCTCTCCTCATTGTTCTCCGGCCCCATCAGACAGTTGACCTTGTCAAAGACGTAGTCGATGGCCTTGAAGGTGCCAGCGTTGTCCCCGTCGTAGAAGATGCTGACCGTAAAGCAGAGGAGGCAGACGAAGATGATGACGGTGTTGAAGTAGGACACGTAGAAGGTCGAGCCCAGACCTCCGATAAATGAGTAGCTGCCTGGGGAGGGGGAGAGATCAGATCTTTAGCAAGGGTGGGGGTGGGGGGCTAGAGATCAGCTCTTTAGCATGGGTGAGGTTGGGGGGGGGGGTGGGGGGAGATCAGTTCTTTAGCAAGGGTGGGGGTGGGGGTCTAGAGATCAGATATTTAGCAAGGGTGGGGGTGGGAAGGGCTAGAGATCAGCTCTTTAGCAAGGGTGGGGGTGGGGGGAGATCAGATCTTTAGCAAGGGTGGAGGTGGGGGTGGGGGAGATCAGATCTTTAGCAAGGGTGGGGGTGGGAGGGGGTGGGGGGAGATCAGTTCTTTAGCAAGGGTGGGGGTGGGGGGGGGGCTAGAGATCAGATCTTTAGCAAGGGTGGGGGTGGGGGGGGGGCTTGAGATCAGCTCTTTAGCATGGGTGGGGGCGGGGGGGCTAGAGATCTTCTATTTAGCAAGGCTGGGGGTGGGGGGGGGGCTAGAGATCAGCTATTTAGCATGGGTGGGGGTGGGGGATCTAGAGATCAGTTCTTTAGCAAGGGTGGGGGTGAGGGGGGGGGGGCTAGAGATCAACTCTTTAGCAAGGCTGGGGGTGGGAAGGGCTAGAGATCTGTTCTTTAGCAAGGGTGGGGGTGGGGGGGGGGGCTAGAGATCAGCTATTTAGCAAGGGTGGTGGTGAGGGGGGGGGGGGGGCTAGAGATCAGCTATTTAGCATGTGTGGGGGTGGGGGATCTAGAGATCAACTATTTAGAATGGGTGGGGGTGGGGGGCTAGAGATCTGTTCTTCGGTGGCGAAGTGGGGGGGGGGGGGGGGGGGGGGAAGATCATTTTGTCTAATAGCGGTTAGAGGGGATCAGTTCTTTAGAAGTGGTGGGAGGGGAGATTAGTGGTCAGTTTTAGTACTACTTGGGGGGGGGGTGAAGAGATGTTACCTTCAACAACAACAACAACAGACTTTATTCGTGGCTGTTTAGCCACAAACACAGCCCATTTCACCACACACTGACAAGTCACAAACCTAACCACTCCCACTCACGTGACAAACCTAACCACTCCCACTCACGTGACAAACCTAACCACCCCCAGTCACGTGACAAACCTAACCACCCCCACCCACGTGACAAACCTAACCACCCCCACCCACGTGACAAACCTAACCACCCCCAGTCACGTGACAAACCTAACCACTCCCACTCACGTGACAAACTTAACCACTCCCTCTCACGTGACAAACCTAACCACTCCCACTCACGTGACAAACCTAACCACTCCCACTCACGTGACAAACCTAACCACCCCCAGTCACGTGACAAACCTAACCACCCCCACCCACGTGACAAACCTAACCACTCCCACTCACGTGACAAACCTAACCACTTCCTCATGCTGACCTCAAACAATGCACACAGTTTGAAACCTCCCACGGCAACAGTTATCCCACTTGTCACGTTACAAAATAACCCAAAAGGTGTGGGTTCGGGAACGAATTGGGCCAACATTAACATGTCACGTCTCATGACGTCACAGTCTCGGGGACAACTGGTGAAGCAAATCTTTACTCAGTTAACTGGGTCAGTGAGAGAAAACACAGTGTTGTAACTCCTAGCCACACCCCTCACAACACCCCTCACAACACCCCTCACAACACCCCTCACAACACCCCTCACAACACCCCTCACAACACCCCTCACAACACCCCTCACAACACCCCTCACAACATCC
Organism: Physella acuta; assembly: GCF_028476545.2. Classification (NCBI taxonomy): domain Eukaryota; kingdom Metazoa; phylum Mollusca; class Gastropoda; family Physidae; genus Physella; species Physella acuta. Next base: position 702,479 of record NW_026731537.1, read on the forward strand.
CTCACAACACCCCTCCAGTGTTTCTTCCAGACTTTATTCTCCGGGGGAGAGGGGCACTTGAAACTTTCGGGGGAGGGGGGGGGGGGGCGGACACTGTCAAAAGTATATAATTTATATTTTCTATATAAATTCCATTTGGTTCGGGGGGGGGGGGGGTCGGAGCCCCCCCCCCCACCCCCCGAAGAGATGCCTGAAAGAAATTCTTCACCCCTCACAGCACCCCCCCCCTCCCCCAATAACACCTCTCACAACATCCCTCACAATACAACAGTGCCACTACCCTAGCCACGGCCCATAGCTCTGGTACCTCTAAAATCTAGGCCCGTAACTTGTTAGACAGTCCCCCCTGTACCCAGCCACTTGCATCAAGACGAACGAACCCTTCCCCCCCCCAACACACACCACGCCCTACACCCAACGACGCGCCACCCTACCAAACATGCTGCCATCTACCCCAACACATCTTACCACCCCCACCCTACCAAACATGCTGCCACCCACCCCAACATATCTTACCACCCCCACCCTACCAAACATGCTGCCACCCACCCCAACACATCTTACCACCCCCACCCTACCAAACATGCTGCCACCCACCCCAACACATCTTACCACCCCCACCCTACCAAACATGCTGCCACCCACCCCAACACATCTTACCACCCCCACCCTACCAAACATGCTGCCACCCACCCCAACACATCTTACCACCCCCACCCTACCAAACATGCTGCCACCCACCCCAACATATCTTACCACCCCCACCCTACCAAACATGCTGCCACCCACCCCAACACATCTTACCACCCCCACCCTACCAAACATGCTGCCACCCACCCCAACACATCTTACCACCCCCACCCTACCAAACATGCTGCCACCCACCCCAACACATCTTACCACCCCCACCCTACCAAACATGCTGCCACCCACCCCAACACATCTTACCACCCCCACCCTACCAAACATGCTGCCACCCACCCCAACACATCTTACCACCCCCACCCTACCAAACATGCTGCCACCCACCCCAACACATCTTACCACCCCCACCCTACCAAACATGCTGCCACCCACCCCAACACATCTTACCACCCCCACCCTACCAAACATGCTGCCACCCACCCCAACACATCTTACCATCCCCACCCTACACCACTACGGCATCAGAACCATCTCTGTACTGTACCTCCCCCACTACATCCTACATCCCCACTCCCGCCCATACTAAACTTCGACCCCCCACTCCCCCCCCCCCCCCAAAAAAAAACCCCCACCCACCCTCTGGTGGCTACCCGTGAGAAAATTACCCACATCTCACGGCTGATTGCCCCCAGATCAATGGGTGGGCCATCGATAATTGGCCATCGATGGGTGGGCCATCGAATGGTCCAACATTTGGACGATTAAAGAAATCTTTCAAGAGTTCACGGCCTAAATCGTTTATGATCGCAGGCGGGTGGGGGCTGAGGTAGTAAAATGATCTCATTGTGTTTGGCTTATGATGGGGTATGCTCGGGGTGAAACACTTTTTGTTCCTGTCTCTTACACAAAGTAAAAAGAATTTTAATCGGCCAGAAAAATATTTTAATAGCTTTCGCCGTATTACTCCTCCCCACTATATCATATACCGAATATAAAGGGTGCATTGTAATCGTGCAAAAATCTAAATCAAGCTTTTGACAAATGGTGGCGTTTTATAACATTAATGAGCCGGCGAAACTGTATGTGTGTCTGTCTGTCTGTCAACACGAGAAGTCTTTATGTTATGTTGACCGAATTTCAGAATTAACTATTATGTCGAATTTGTACTTTTCTAGCAACTTTGAGCTATTTTCGGTAACCGAAAGTGATATAGATTCTATATATAAAAAAGCTGATAACTTCATTACCATTTACCAGGTAGACAAATGTAAAATACAAGTATTAAATTGTGAGAAAAGAATCACTTCAACTAATGTACTATTTCCGGTAACCGGAAGTAGTATGTTGCTTTATTTCCTCGTGAAAACGAAAACTCTAATACTGTTTGAGTCAGACGAAATTTCGAATGTGAGTATTTTGGGTGACCTCCGATATCCTATTTCTAAAATAAAGATAACATAAGAACCATTTCAGCTAGATGAACGAAATTTTATAATTAGGTAAAATACCTTATTCTCATGAATTTTTTTTCAAATTATTGGTGATTTCCGGTGACCAGAAGTTTATACGGTATTTCTGATTCCTCAAAAAATATCACTTCTACCGGACTGATTTTTTTTCAAACTTTTTACGGAAGTCAAGACTCGATTACAATCCCGTGCGACATAAAATTTGATTTAGTTAGATGTTTGATTAACTTTTTATTCACAATCAATGTTTGTAACGAACTAATTTTCTATTCTTTTTCGCATAAAAAGTTTACGATAATTTGGTGTGTTTTTCTTTATTCTACTCGATTCTATTATATTTTTTTTAAATTAAATATTTTAAAAAATTAATTTAAAACATTTCTATTGCTAGATTGCATTGAAAGTGCCACATCCCATGTTATATAATGATATTCGAGAAAGTTTAGGGGAGATCACTCTCTCTTTAATGTGTTAATGTAATGGCCAGTTTGTTATGTATTTGTGTGTGTGGTTTGTAAAGAAAGATCAGGAACCATTTCTCATGTTTTCAATCAACCAATTCTCATATTTCTCAGATGAAATATTTCTCATGTTTTCAAGCAAACCACTTCTCATATTGCTCAGATGAACCATTTCTCATGTTTTCAAACAAACCAATTCTCATATTTTTTCAGATGAACCATTTCTCATGTTCCCATGGTACCCCTGCCCCAGACATGCCCACATTCCGTCATACCTGCCAACCCTTGCAATGTGCACCGTTTGCTTTCAAGAACGGCTAAACACCGCCGACAAAAACGATATTCACTGTGATGCATCAATATCCAATCTAAAGAATCAATCACTGGCATGATTAGGCTGTTCGATACCGAGTAGGTTGGGACTCAAGATTTGAACTGGCCTTGGTGATCCTAGCTGAGTGGGAACCGATGCTAGTAGTAGGACACAGGTAGTAGTAGGACACAGGTAGTAGTAGGACACAGGTACCAGGATACAGGTAGCAGGACACAGGTAGTAGGACACAGGTGGTAGGACACACGTAGTAGGACTCAGCTAGTAGGACACAGGTAGTAGGACACAGGTAGTAGGACAAGGGTAGTAGGACACAGGTGGTAGGACACACGTAGTAGGACTCAGCTAGTAGGACACAGGTAGTAGGACACAGGTAGTAGGACAAGGGTAGTAGGACACAGGACACAGGTAGCAGGACACAGGTAGTAGGACACAGATAGTAGGACTCAGGTAGTAGGTCCCAGGTAGTAGGACAAAGGACTTAGCAGAAGGACCTAGCCAACGGTGAGTATTGTACATACGAGGCCAGCCACTGATGATGTTTTGTAATTCAAGGCTTTGTTTGCCTAAGGCTCGGGATAACGGTTAGGACATGAAAATCATTTTAGGTTTTGTGTTTCAAGTTTGTGGTTTTTGTAGTCGCGGTGTCCGCCATATTTGATGACGTCACAAGGCTGGATTATGATACAAGCAAGCCAAAACGTTGTTGGTCTGTCAGGTTAATTTGTTGGTCTGTCACATGTTGATGTAGGTCTGTCATAAGGTTTTGATAGTCTGTCATCAGATGGTGTTGTTCTCTTATAGATTAGTTGTCTAGCCTCACAGACCATGTCAGATGTATAAAAATTTTATATCATTAAATTATTTTCCCATTATTCCTCTCTTTATCCAAATGTCCCGCTAAATTTTGCCAGACAATCGTGGTTTTTACGAACTGACCAATGATTGAAATAAACAAAATACTGACCAAACAAGGTGGCCATGATAAGAACACAAAACAAAATACTGACCAAACAAGGTGGCCATGAGAACACAATAACAAAATACTGACCAAACAAGGTGGCCATGAGAATACAATAACAAAATACTGACCAAACAAGGTGGCCATGAGAATACAATAAAAAAAATACTGACCAAACAGGTGGCCATGAGAACACAATAACAAAATACTGACCAAACAAGGTGGCCATGAGAACACAATAACAAAATACTGACCAAACAAGGTGGCCATGAGAACACAATAACAAAATACTGACCAAACAAGGTGGCCATGAGAACACAATAACAAAATACTGACCAAACACAATAACAAAATACTGACCAAACACAATAACAAAATACTGACCAAACACAATAACAAAATACTGACCAAACAAGGTGGCCATGATGAGATCACAATAACAAAATACTGACCAAACAAGGTGGCCATGAGAACACAATAACAAAATACTGACCAAACAAGGTGGCCATGATGAGAACACAATAACAAAATACTGACCAAACAAGGTGGCCATGAGAACACAATAACAAAATACTGACCAAACACAATAACAAAATACTGACCAAACACAATAACAAAATACTGACCAAACACAATAACAAAATACTGACCAAACAAGGTGGCCATGATGAGATCACAATAACAAAATACTGACCAAACAAGGTGGCCATGAGAACACAATAACAAAATACTGACCAAACAAGGTGGCCATGATGAGAACACAATAACAAAATACTGACCAAACAAGGTGGCCATGATGAGAACACAATAACAAAATACTGACCAAACAAGGTGGCCATGAGAACACAATAACAAAATACTGACCAAACAAGGTGGCCATGAGAACACAATAACAAAATACTGACCAAACAAGGTGGCCATGAGAACACAATAACAAAATACTGACCAAACAAGGTGGCCATGATGAGATCACAATAACAAAATACTATCCAAACAGGTGGCCATGAGAACACAATAACAAAATACTGACCAAACACAATAACAAAATACTGACCAAACACAATAACAAAATACTGACCAAACACAATAACAAAATACTGACCAAACACAATAACAAAATACTGACCAAACAAGGTGGCCATGATGAGAACACAATACTCCCCGCTAGCGTCCTTGACCAGCGCCTGAAGTAGAGCAGTTGATGCGGTCAGCAGACAGATAGTCACCATCAGATTCATCAGCAGCGCGAAGAAGCAGAAGACGATGTGAGCGAGGTTGCCGAACCTGGCGTGTATCACCTGCGGAGATATAACACCTGGTCATGTTGGACAACACATGGTCATGTCTGTCTGTCTGTCTGTCTGTCTGTCTGTCTGTCTGTCTGTCTGTCTGTCTGTCTGTCTGTCTGTCTGTCTGTCTGTCTGTCTGTCTGTCTGTCTGTCTGTCTGTCTGTCTGTCTGTCTGTCTGTCTGTCTGTCTGTCTGTCTGTCTGTCTGTCTGTCTGTCTGTCTGTCTGTCTGTCTGTCTGTCTGTCTGTCTGTCTGTCTGTCTGTCTGTCTGTCTGTCTGTCTGTCTGTCTGTCTGTCTGTCTGTCTGTCTGTCTGTCTGTCTGTCTGTCTGTCTGTCTGTCTGTCTGTCTGTCTGTCTGTCTGTCTGTCTGTCCGTCTTACATTAGGAACTTTTTTTTCTCACCTGCAGGAAAGTTTTGGCACCAGGTGCGCGAGTTTTAAACTGGACAGAGAGCACCGGAAACAGAATCATGTTGACCACAGCACAGCTGGTGTACCAGAAACTCCCGGCGATTCCGTTCTAAGGGAAACAGTTGGGGAGGGAGTTAGGGCTGGTTTATGGCTGTTGGTCTATGGTTGGTGGCTAATGGCTGGTGGCTTATGGCTGGTTTATGGCTGTTGGCCTACGGCTGGTGGCTAATGGCTGGTGGCTTAGGGCTTATGGGTAGAGACGACCCCTACTTATGCCTGGAGGAGACCCCTATTTATCGCTGGAAGGGACTTCTATTTTCTGCTTAGAGAGACACCTACGACTTTCAGCCAACTAAAAAACAAACTGAAACATCGACCACATCTTGGCGTAAATCGTGTTCTTGTGTGCGCTCAAAATCTAGTCTTGTAAAATGTCGCACTCTAATTAAAGCGACAATGTGAAACTATGTGAACCTTATGAAAGCAACTATGTCATACATTAAATTTTCATTAATTTATTTATTAAAAAATTAATTCTGACATAGTTTGTTACTGGTCCATAATAGGACAACAACAGACCATTTCTGACCTACCTTAATGGCCACCGTGGCACTCTGCAAAAGGTCACCTGGCCAAAGCAGCTGGCTGGCCACCGTGACGGCCGTCAGGCTGGTGGAGACCTTGCCCCCGGCGTCAAAGGTCGTGTCAAGGTTGTCGGCGTCGTGGAAGACGTGTTTCCGGATAGCCACGTAAAACAGCGCCAGCAGAACTGAGATCCCGCCAAAACCAACTAGCAGCAGACCCGCGGCCTGGTGCTTGTTTAGGACAGGGTACACCTTGCTGAGGGGGTCAAACACAGAGGTCAGCTTGATGAGGGGGTCAAACACAGGGGTCAGCTTGATGAGGGGGTCAAACACAGGGGTCAGTCAGCTGGTCAGTTAGTTGGTCATCTTGTTGGTGAGCTAATTGGTCAACTAGTTGGTCATCTTGTTGGTCATCTTGTTGGTCATCTTTATTGTCTTGGTCATCCTTTCCGGAAAACCTTTGTATTGCTAATCATCGGCTTGTTGGTTATTTGTTGGTCTTGTTTGAGTCATTCGGTCTCTCTGGTCTTTTTGGTCGCTGTGTTGTCTTTCTTGGTGTTGGTCACCTAGGTCATCGTCGTTGGTCATTTTCACAAAACGTCAGTTCCCCCCTCCCCACACAAACAAACACACCCACTAAATAAAATAACGTCATACTAATTCCCCGAGTGAATAATTTGGTAACATGCAATGTTTTCCCTTGACCAAACTGATAAAATCAATTGATGACCAACTGCAAAAACTTACTGCCACTAAATGGACTCGCTAGACGGTTAAGGGCATCACTGTTATACCCCTACCCCCACACCCACCCCTACCCCTAATTTACCCTGCCCCTTCTCAACTCAGAGAGGGAAGACCAAACAAGGCAACACAACCTTAATGTAACCAAACAATCAAATGTACCCATCATAAATATAGGGCAAAGGTCACAAAGGTCACTGACCTGTAGGTCACGTTGTGTAGTGAGTCTTCACAGCCCTCTCGGTCCTGGACGGATGACGTCACTTCCGTCAACAGTAACGGTAACAACAGCAGGAAATATGGTGCCATGACAGATGGTCTTCTGATGGTCTCGGTGATCGTGATGGTGATGGAGATGGAGATGGTGATGGTGAGTGGGTGTGGTTAGGTCAACATCAGTGTTGTCATTTGATGAAATAGAGATGTCAGGTGACCAGATGTCAGGTGGCCAGATGTCAGGTGGCCAAGTGTCAGATCAACATCCAATATGTCAGTTCACACATTTTTTCTTGCTTCATCAAACAACCAACAAGCTAGCGGCTACTTTCGCTAGCGGCTAGCTTTTGCTACCATCATCATACTGCTACCGGCTGGTGGTTTGCTGGTACAACAGATCTCTGATCTGTCCGTGGAACAGATTTGTTGCGAAGAAAAATTGGATTATCCAAACATGCTCTCGTACTCCAGTTTTAGACTGACCTATCTACCACAAGTGGCTGGCCACAATATCTTGACCACAATATCTTGACCACAATATCTTGACCACAATATCTTGACCACAATCTGTTGAGCACAATCCGTTGACCACAATCTGTTGAGCACAATCCGTTGACCACAATCCGTTGACCACAATCCGTTGACCACAATCTGTTGAGCACAACAATCCCCTCACCTTTCTTTGGACCAATCCTTTAGACCTTTGTTTGGTTAAGGACGGATGAGAAACATTTCTAGAAATAGAATAAAGAAATTGAAAACATTTTTAATGTGTTGTCTATGGTCTTATATTGATGTACCAAGTGTGTTTTGTCTTTGCATTTATCTACTGTTATTCTTTCTGTTTTTGGTCTTGTATTTTTGTTTGAGATTTATATCTGCAACCTTCTGTTAAATTTATAGGTTTTTATTGTATTTCACCACTATTATTTAAGTTATGTATCCCATTCAGGTTAAAAAGTATTATATTTTGTTAATCAGATTAAAAAGTATCATATTTTTGTTATCTATATACTACTAAAACTCATGTTTGTTTACATATTTGTATTTTTTCCTTTGTTTGTCTGTTTGGTTACAGGAGAGAATCTGCACTATTTTTAGAGCTGTAAAATACGTTTTTAGGTAGAGAATAATGTTCTTTTTGACCAAACTGTTAATCACAAATTTATTTAAAGACGTTAATTATTTTATTGATCTATTCATTGATAGATACACCACTTTAATTATAAAAGTTCAGAAAAATGACTTTACTTATAATGACGTCACATGATTTATATACTTTTCATAACAATAATGGCGGCTTCCATCGAAGAATTTGTTACTTAACGCATTATAAAGCTAATGTTCTGTTGGCTATAGCTTTAACGATACGTCCGTTTGCTATTTTTATTAGGTTCAAACACTATTATCAATTTTCAACAGTTCTTGTTATTTGAGTATATAATAAATTTCTCTAGATCTACAGATAAGCTGTCGCAGAAAAGGAAAGTCAATTCTAGATGTAAAATCTAGAATCTGGGTCAAATCAAAATTAATTTGTTAAAAATAAAAACCATTATAAATTCACAATAACTTGTTGAGTTTCTTTATTAAACTGTGTTTGTCCTTAAATATTTGATATAAATATTTGCTTTTTGTCTAGGTTCCAGATCGGAAAAACTACACTTAAAAATAAACAAAACAAAAAACTAGCCAGCCGTATCCTCTACATCTGGATCTAGCTCTATCTAGATTTAGAATGTACGCCAATAATGAGTTTTTATGCTAGACTATTTCAGGCCAATTATTTTATATAAATCTTTGTTGATTTAGCTATGTAATTGGGTAGTTTTGGATATAATTTAATTTAAAATAATAGGAACTATTTACGTAACTGAAGTTTCTTACTTTGCAGTAAATTATATAACTAATTCTGACATATCGTAAGAGCCCACATAGCTAAGACCATAGTGTAATAGTTTCCATGCAAGTGGTATGAGTTCGAGACACATAACGGCAACGAAAAAAAACAAATTAATTTTGCATGTGAATGATACAGTTGCCTATCGGGACTTGGCGGGACACATGGCAGGTGAAGTAGAGTTCACAAGTTTCTGTGTCCTCAGCATATGAAAGTATAGTGTGGTCAGACCTATGCTCGGCCGAAATCAATGTTTTAGAACGATAAAAACATGTTGCTTGAGACTTGACGGGACTTTGGGCAGGTGAAGTAGAGTTGGGTAGGTGTAGAGTTCATCTGTGACCTCAGCATATGAAGGGATAGTGTGGTCAGACCTATGCTTAGCCGAAATAGGTGTTTTTAAAAGAAAAAAAACATGTCTGAGGTGAGACGTCTTTTTTTAATGTTGGGTCTGGTTTTTGGTGACGATAAGTGACAGGAGTGATGTCATTTATGGATGACCCCCGAAATTTACAGTTATCCAGGGATAACGGGTCGTCTAGTGTATATTAACATGTAGCATATTTGTGTTATTCACATTAAATGTATCGTATTTTTGTTATTCGCATTAAAATGTATCATGTTTTTGTTATTCTGATTAAAATGTATCAAATTTTTGTGTCAATACTTTTAAATCAACTACACCAGCCGCTACTACGAACCTTCTGGAATTACTTTATATTGTTGCATACTTTTCTACTGTGCAAACATTAAGGGGAAAACATGTAAGGTAAGCTGAAGAATTCCATCACAAGAAAAACATTTGATTTAAACTGACGAATTCCATCTCGAGTAAAACATTTGAGGTAAACTGACGAATTCCATCACGAGTAAAACATTTGAGGTAAATTTACGAATTCCATCACGAGTAAAACATTTGAGGTAAACTTACGAATTCCATCACGAGTAAAACATTTGAGGTAAACTGACGAATTCCATCACGAGTAAAACATTTGAGGTAAACTTACGAATTCCATCACGAGTAAAACATTTGAGGTAAACTGACGAATTCCATCACGAGTAAAACATTTGAGGTAAACTTACGAATTCCATCACGAGTAAAACATTTGAGGTAAACTTACGAATTCCATCACGAGTAAAACATTTGAGGTAAACTTACGAATTCCATCACGAGTAAAACATTTGAGGTAAACTTACGAATTCCATCACGAGTAAAACATTTGAGGTAAACTGACGAATTCCATCACGAGTAAAACATTTGAGGTAAACTTACGAATTCCATCAGACCTACAACCGGTGATCGTGAGAGCGATCAATGAGGCGCAGCATTGGGAAATCGAAACCCGAACATCCAGCCCAATTTCCGCAGATCGATTTCATTCATTAAGAGCTCGAGGCCCGGCTACTTAGATATGCTTTTAAGTGAACAGGTGAGTTGATGCCGGACGATAACAGGTGAGTTGATGCCGGACGGTAACAGGTGAGTTGATGCCGGACGGTAACAGGTGAGTTGATGCCGGACGATAACAGGTTAGTTGATGCCGGACGATAACAGGTGAGTTGATGCCGGACGGTAACAGGTGAGTTGATGCCGGACGGTAACAGGTGAGTTGATGCCGGACGGTAACAGGTGAGTTGATGCCGGACGGTAACAGGTGAGTTGATGCCGGACGGTAACAGGTGAGTTGATGCCGGACGGTAACAGGTGAGTTGATGCCGGACGGTAACAGGTGAGTTGATGCCGGACGGTAACAGGTGAGTTGATGCCGGACGGTAACAGGTGAGTTGATGCCGGACGGTAACAGGTGAGTTGATGCCGGACGATAACAGGTTAGTTGATGCCGGACGGTAACAGGTGAGTTGATGCCGGACGGTAACAGGTGAGTTGATGCCGGACGGTAACAGGTGAGTTGATGCCGGACGATAACAGGTTAGTTGATGCCGGACGGTAACAGGTGAGTTGATGCCGGACGGTAACAGGTGAGTTGATGCCGGACGGTAACAGGTGAGTTGATGCCGGACGGTAACAGGTGAGTTGATTCTATTGCCGGACGATGTGGGACAACCATCAGAGGCACCTATGTTGTGGTTACCTAACAAAATGCTGGTGTACGCAACAACGTCGTGTCCTCGATGCTGTTGGGATTTCAACACGAATATCTTGGATGATCAACTCAACGATATTGTATCATCGACGCTTTGTATCATCAACGCTTTGTATCATCGACGCTTTGTATCATCAACGCTTTGTATCATCGACGGTGCGTATCATCAATAAAAAAACTACACATGTATAGAATAATTATGTATGAAATTTCGTCAACACAAATGAAACGGTACTCAAGTTATCGTGTGTACACTCACAGAAAGAGAGAGATAGAGAGAGAGAGAGAGAGAGAGAGAGAGAATGGAGAGACGGACAGTATTGCAAAACTACGTCTCTCCGGCTCCCGAATATTGTAAAAAGTGAAAGTGTGTCTAAATCTCGATAAAATTTTTGAACGCTTACTAAACTTCCTTTATTTTCCGTAGACGATAAAGTAGGGAGGTGTAAAACTGCGAAAAAAAAGTCAAATTTCGTTTAATTTTTGTTCACGATTAAAATACTTCCTTCAAATTCTACATACGGAAGGGTAAACACTGAGTTATTTATAAAGTCTGGTGGTTTTAAATCGGGAAACTTGAAAATGTAAACCTACGCACTGTTACATGTATAAAACAGAATTCACGGGTGCGGTAGACTGGAGTAACTCGTTATCCTAATCGTTAAATTTTAATTGGCCTTTTTAATTATAATAATATTTATAATGAAATTAATAAATACGCAAATTTTTCAAAATAATTTCACATTAGTTATATGGTTTCTGAATACGACGTTACAGTTTACACTAGTTTAAAAAAAAAGTTTGCGCGTAAGTGCCGATTTTCAGGGTTTTCCCAATGTTGCCTTTATTTCTTGACTTTTGTCAAGCACCATTCAATGACGTCACGCTGGTTACTCCACTCGAGCACCTGTCGGCTCCTGTCCAGGTATACCAACACCTGGAGCCTGACAGAGCCAAGACAGAGCCAACACCTGGAGCCTGACAGAGCCAACACCTGGAGCCTGACAGAGCCAACATCTGGAGCCTGACAGAGCCAACACCTGGAGCCTGACAGAGCCAACACCTGGAGCCTGACAGAGCCAAGACAGAGCCAACATCTGGAGCCTGACAGAGCCAACACCTGGAGCCTGACAGAGCCAACATCTGGAGCCTGACAGAGCCAACACCTGGAGCCTGACAGAGCCAACATCTGGAGCCTGACAGAGCCAACACCTGGAGCCTGACAGAGCCAAGACAGAGCCAACATCTGGAGCCTGACAGAGCCAACACCTGGAGCCTTACAGAGCCAACACCTGGAGTCTGACAGAGCCAACACCTGGAGTCTGACAGAGCCAACACCTGGAGCCTTACAGAGCCAAGACAGAGCCAACACCTAGAATCTGACAGAGCCAAGACAGAGCCAACACCTGGAGCCTGACAGAGCCAACACATGGAGCCTTGCAGAGCCAACATCTGGAGCCTGACAGAGCCAACACCTGGAGCCTGACAGAGCCTGACAGAGCCAACATCTGGAGCCAAGACAGAGCCAACACCTGGAGCCTGACAGAGCCAACACATGGAGCCTGACAGAGCCAAGACATGGAGCCTAACAAAGCTAACATCTGGAGCCTGACAGAGCCAACACCTGGAGCCTGACAGAGCCAACATCTGGAGCCTGACAGAGCCAAGACAGAGCCAACACCTGGAGCCTTACAGAGCCAACACCTGGAGCCTGACAGAGCCAACACCTGGAGCCTGACAGAGCCAAGACAGAGCCAACACCTGGAGCCTTACAGAGCCAACACCTGGAGCCTGACAGAGCCAACACCTGGAGCCTGACAGAGCCTGACAGAGCCAACATCTGGAGCCTGACAGAGCCAAGACAGAGCCAACACCTGGAGCCTTACAGAGCCAACACCTGGAGCCTGACAGAGCCAACACCTGGAGCCTGACAGAGCCAACACCTGGAGCCTGACAGAGCCAACACGTGGAGCCTGACAGAGCCAAGACATGGAGCCTAACAAAGCCAACATCTGGAGCCTGACAGAGCCTACACCTGGAGCCTTACAGAGCCAACATCTGGAGCCTGACAGAGCCAAGACATGGAGCCTAACAAAGCCAACATCTGGAGCCTGACAGAGCCTACACCTGGAGCCTTACAGAGCCAAGACAGAGCCAACATCTGGAGTCTGACAGAGCCAACACCTGGACCCTAACAGAGCCAACACCTGGAGCCTGACAGAGCCAACACCTGGAGCCTGACAGAGCCAACACCTGGAGCCTGACAGAGCCAACATCTGGAGCCTTGCAGAGCCAACATCTGGAGCCTGACAGAGCCAACACCTGGAGCCTGACAGAGCCTGACAGAGCCAACATCTGGAGCCAAGACAGAGCCAACATCTGGAGCCTGACAGAGTCAAGACAGAGCCAACACCTGGAGCCTGACAGAGCCAACTCCTGGAGCCTGACAGAGCCAACACCTGTAGCCTGACAGAGCCAACACCTGAAGCCTGACAGAGCCAAGACAGAGCCAACACCTGGAGCCTGACAGAGATTGACAGAGCCCAACCTGTCGCAATATATTGATTTCTATACCGCGCATATTTTGTCTAGAAAAAAAATGATCGTTTGAGGTCTTTATTTAAACGATCGAATGTTTAGCCCTCACCCCCCCCCCCCCCCACCCACCCCCGTCTGTCCCTCGCGCCTCCCTTACGCTACCACTTGCGCTGAAAACTAGTTCAATATTGAATGTTAGAATACAAAGCGGGCAAAAACGATAGAGAAGCGCTGATTCCAAAAAAAATATTCAATTTACAAAGCGGAAGTGAATCTTTTACCGACAAATCATGAATGGGGAGATTTTTCAACATGAGAATTTGTAGATCTCCGCCATGATCTATATCCACACATATTTGTCACAACCTGTAACCATGTGATTTCGTGCTCAATTTTTTTCTCGTGAACGTAATTCTCCCCCCCCCTCAACTCACCAAGCCCCTAGTGACCTATCTAAGGCCCAGTTCGATCCACCCCCCCCCCCCCCCCAGCCCCACCCCGTGCAGTTTTATGATTTGAACGATTTAATGATCCCAAATTGTTTTTGCCCGTCTCGAACAAGCAAAAGCTCTTACGAGCGAGGTGCTGTAACAATCGTTCGGCCGCGGTGCTCGGCCCTGTTCGGGAGTTACGTTCTCTTGCTTGTAGCTGGACAGAGACATGCTGGGACCTGCATAAAAACTGAGTCGGTGATTGGTGGGCTCAAATCTTTCAGGTAAATAACTCAAGGTGGTTGATGTTTGGCGTCTTGGGGGTGGGGGTATGTCGGGGTAGGGTGGGGGCTATGTCGGTGGGGGGTCTTGAGTTGGATTGGGCCGGGGGGAGGGGGTGAAGTTTTAAATTCTGGAAACCAGAAACCACAACTTAATAGTACAAACCTACAGCAGCATAAACCTGATAGGTTGATGACTTGATGGTTAGGTACAAACCTACAGCAGCATAAACCTGATAGGTTGGTGACTTGATGGTTAGGTACAAACCTACAGCAGCATAAACCTGATAGGTTGGTGACTTGATGGTTAGGTACAAACCTACATCAGCATAAACCTGATAGGTTGGTGACTTGATGGTTAGGTACAAACCTACATCAGCATAAACCTGATAGGTTGGTGACTTGGTGGTTAACCAAGCTAACCTGCTCTAGGTCTAAAATATACTTTGGTTTACACGCTCCCTATGTCGAATCTTTTACAGTAATCTTTTATGGTCTAATTCAGCTTTGGGTAATCTTTTAGGTCTAATACAAATTTGAGTAATCTTTTAAGTGGAATACAGATTTGGATAATCTTTTAGGTCTAATACAGATTTGAGTAATCTTTTATGTCTAATACAAATTTGGGTAATCTTTTAGGTCTAATACAGACAGTGGCGTAGCCAGGATCATCTCAAAGGGGGTTCAAATTGTTTCCATCATTATATATATATATATATATATATATATATATATATATATATATATATATATATATATATATATATATATATATATATATATATATATTAGCTGTAGGTCATTACTTCGCTATGATGTAAAATAAATTGAAAGTAGTATTTTTCTTATTAGAAATAAGAAAAAACACACAATGTTGGCCGAAAAACAAAACAATTAATCTCTCTAAACAAAACAAAAAAGCAAAATATACACTATACACACAATACAACCAAAAACAATGAACGCAACACAATCTGTTTTGTAATCCTTGTAAAAAAAACTATTTGACATAATGATTCCTAGAATATTAAGAAAAACGAACTAGGGGAAATAATGACTCTCTTAATATAAATATGTATAGTTCTACAAGTTTAATTTTAAATGTCAAACCAGATCAATAATTACTTTAGTATGTAATGTAGTAGCTCAACACTATTCGTTTTTACAAAAATATGTTGTTTTAAATCAGAATTAAATATATGGTCATCATAAATGCTAAAATCTTACAGCATAATGTAAGTTTTTAAACTCGGAAGTGGTATAAAACCACGCTCTTCTAAAAAGATAAACATTTTCAGTTATAACCAACATGTTACTTAAACATTGGTCTAACCCTCAAGATCACTGTTTTAATTAGCTATGGGGTTTTTTTTTGTGTTCTTTAAAGATCATTTTTCAACATAATAATAAGGTATGGGTTAGATAACTGTATTACACACACACCTCTTTACTGGTAATTGCAAAAACAATATTTACAGAGTGAACATAGCGTCAGTTTTTAGATGACGGTTCTAAACATACATATACAAATAGATTTAAGTAAGTAAACAGTGGTATTATGACGTAGGACAGGGTAGTGCTAAGCTCCTAGATGTAGGACAGGGTAGTGCTAAGCTCCTAGATCTAGATGTAGGACAGGGTAGTGCTAAGCTCCTAGATCTAGACGTAGGACAGGGTAGTGCTAAGCTCCTAGATGTAGGACAGGGTAGTGCTAAGCTCCTAAATGTAGGACAGGGTAGTGCTAAGCTCCTAAATGTAGGACAGGATAGTGCTAAGCTCCTAGATGTAGGACATGGTAGTGCTAAGCTCCTAGATGTAGGACAGGGTAGTGCTAAGCTCCTAGATGTAGGACAGGGTAGTGCTAAGCTCCTAGATCTAGATGTAGGACAGGGTAGTTCTAAGCTCCTAGATCTAGATGTAGGACAGGGTAGTGCTAAGCTCCTAGATCTAGATGTAGGACAGGGTAGTGCTAAGCTCCTAGATCTAGATGTAGGACAGGGTAGTTCTAAGCTCCTAGATCTAGATGTAGGACAGGGTAGTGCTAAGCTCCTAGATCTAGATGTAGGACAGGGTAGTGCTATGCTCCTAGATCTAGATGTAGGACAGGGTAGTGCCATGCTCCTAGATCTAGATGTAGGACAGGGTAGTGCTAAGCTCCTAGATCTAGATGTAGGACAGGGTAGTGCTATGCAGTCAAATTTTCATGTCAGCCTACGTAACCACAAATGTAGGTCACACATGTGTTTGGTTATTGAGGGGTGGGGGTGAGGGGAGGGGGGGGGGGTAGAGTGCGGATAAACCGAAGAAAGAAAAATACAGCGACGTCATTTGATGTACAAATGGACTTTCCTTACACAACTTCACGCAAGGTTTAAGACATGACCCACGGGGAATGGTCGGGACAACCATTACACCCTGCACTCTTGCACACACACACACACACACACACACACACACACACACGAGCATACACACCAACACACACACATCAGAGTGGCGCAGACGACATATCACACGAAACTATCACGTGACTTCTGTTTACATTTATTGTCCAGCGGTAGTGGCAGGGTCAAGTGGCCGTTTGTGCAGGTGAAGTAGAGTTCACCTGTTTCAGTGCCCGAGATCCGAACACGAGACTTTCGAGTAAGCAATAGAAGGCTCTACAATTCGACCACGCCGTTGTCTTTAGACAGACAAATAAGTCGGTCAAATGAGACTTCGGACAAATTTAGCAAACGTTTGTGTTTGGCCTGTAATGGCATAAGTTTGTCCTGGCAACTGTTCCAGACTTGTCACAAACTCCAGTCCAGACGAGCGCGGGGCGGGAAAGTCCCGTCTGCCGATTAAATAGGCCAGATACCATTTCATGTCGCGTGTGCCACAATAAACAGAACCAATCGGAATTAAGCTTGGTCTGGTACACTTCACGAGCTATTATGCTAATTGACTGGGCCAATCAGAAATTATTTGAATAGTTTTAAAACTATCCATCATTTGAAAGTTAAATTTTTCCATTTTTTGCGTCTGTCTTCGATATATATAAGTCAATTTCATCTGACATTTGTGTGACATTTGACATTTGTTTGGTCACTTAGGCTGGTCGAGTGTCATTAAATGACAGAATGAAGTGTCATATGATGTCATGACGTCAAAAGATGCTTGAAATTAAAGCACGCACAACCGCGAATATTGCGTCATGACTGCTCTGGGTGTTAACCCCTGACCTTCAAACGTGTGACATGACCTTCAAAAGTGTCAGGTTGACAAGGAGTGAATGTGTCAAGTGACGTCAGGTGTGTTGGAGTTCGTGTCGCTGACCTTGTTACTCAGCTCAAATCTTTTTTTACCCTCTG
This sequence comes from Physella acuta, assembly GCF_028476545.2. Classification (NCBI taxonomy): domain Eukaryota; kingdom Metazoa; phylum Mollusca; class Gastropoda; family Physidae; genus Physella; species Physella acuta. Next base: position 720,198 of record NW_026731537.1, read on the forward strand.
TGTTCTGGTCCAGTGGTCAGCTGACGATCACGTGACCGGGCAGTTGGCGGGAAACCGTAATTGGTTGATTTGATTGGTTGGCCGATTTTTGTCGCAACGTTTAGATCATGCTCTGTACACCCTGCCACTAGACCCTGCCACTACACCCTGCCTGCCACTAAACCCTGCCTACCACTACCTGCCACTACCTGCCACTACACCCTGCCACTAGACCCTGTCTGCCACTACACCCTGCCACTACACCCTGCCACTACACCCTGCCACTAAACCCTGCCACTAGACCCTGCCTGCCACTACAACCTGCCACAACACCCTGCCACTACACCCTGCCACTACACCCTGCCACTACACCCTGCCTGCCACTACACCCTGCCACTAGACCATGCCTGCCACTACACCCTGCCACTAGACCCTGCCACTAGACCCTGCCACTACACCCTGCCACTACACCCTGCCACTACACCCTGCCTGCCACTACACCCTGCCACTACACCCTGCCTGCCACTACACCCTGCCTGCCACTACAACCTGCCACAACACCCTGCCACTACACCCTGCCACTACACCCTGCCACTACACCCTGCCTGCCACTACACCCTGCCACTAGACCATGCCTGCCACTACACCCTGCCACTAGACCCTGCCACTAGACCCTGCCACTACACCCTGCCACTAGACCATGCCTGCCACTACACCCTGCCACTAGACCCTGCCACTAGACCATGCCTGCCACTACACCCTGCCACTAGACCCTGCCACTAGACCCTGCCACTACACCCTGCCACTACACCCTGCCACTACACCCTGCCACTAGACCATGCCTGCCACTACACCCTGCCACTACACCCTGCCACTAGACCATGCCTGCCACTACACCCTGCCACTAGACCCTGCCACTACACCCTGCCACTACACCCTGTAAGTCCTGCCTATACCACATTGGTCTAGAGCAGGGGTCGGCAACCTGCGGCTCGCGAGCCGCATGCGGCTCTTTTGATATCAAGATGCGGCTCTCCAGCTCCTTGAACAAACACTAATAATCTTAATAGAAAAAAAAATATTTGAAATAAAAAAAATGTTAGTGGCTCTTGAAAGCCAGGGAAATTTTGAAAATTGTAACTTTTGGCTCTTCCGCTTCAAAAGGTTGCCGACCCCTGGTCTAGAGCTCAACAGATGTCAAGAGATCGGTTTGTGGTCCAAGCGCACGCTACCCAAACAAACAAACAAACAAACGGACAAGTTTGTGTTTTTCTTATGTCAGACCCTTTCTCCTGTTCTGTAACTGATCCTGGTTATCACGTGACACACATCCTAACCTGCCCCCACCCCTACCCTAACCTGTGGCCGTGTGAACGCGGCACAATTGCCGGAACCTGTAGCTAGTGTGGCTCACTGGCTGCTCCACCACAAAACGGAATCCGTTCCCCCCCCCCCCCCCCCGTATCAGATGGCGCTGCCAAGATGAGATAACTCGCCGATAACTCTGGCAACAACGACGATTACGCCCCTTGCTTCAACAGTCTTTTTAAACAAATCTTCTAGATTGTTCATTCCACAGCAAACACTCGCTTCCCCCCTCACCCCACGGGGTGGGGGGGGGGGGGTAGATTGTTGTTAAACTGGTCTAGCGTGGGGTTTATTTCACCGTTTTAGCGAGCCGAGTTTCATGACGTAGTATTTATTTGAATAAGAACCCAAGACAAACATTTCAAGACTTGAACTCTTGTGTTTGAAAGGTTTTGAATTATTCCCCTTCTTTTTGTTTGCGACACGTTAAGTCTAAAGTATCTTATTCTACACATACCTGGCCAGTGTTATAGTGTGGAGCTAATTGCTGCATAAATTAGCATGTAGAGTAGAACAGCTAAACAATCAGTGTTTGTTGCAGACATTTTTCTCAGGGAGATCAAGAGAGGAGGAAACTAAACTTTCGGGGCGGGGGGGGGGGGGCTGGACTTAAATTTCCGGGAGGTGGAATGACACGTATTAAATTATATATTAGTAAGGGAGCGGGGGAGGGGGGGGGGGGGGGTACTAGGCCCTGTCAATTATCATTCTTCATGTTCTTATAATATATGTCTAGGAGAGATATCAATAGGATCGGAGAGGTGAGATATGTAAGATACAGATGGACGTGTAAGAATGTAAGATACAGATGGACGTGTAAGAATGTAAGATACAGATGGACGTGTAAGAATGTAAGATACAGACGGACGTGTAAGAATGTAAGATACAGATGGACGTGTAAGAATGTAAGATACAGATGGACGTGTAAGAATGTAAGATACAGATGGACGTGTAAGAATGTAAGATATAGATGGACGTGTAAGAATGTAAGATACAGATTGATGTCTAAGACATGTAAGAAACGTCAGTGCTGGTAAGATAACGTATCCTTCCAATAATGATCTTATTCTTCCAGCCCAAATTTTACAGTCGGCGAGGTCTAGGGTTAGATAAATGTGTTTGTAAGTGCCTCAATCCGAGCCTCTTTCAAATGTTTATTGCCGGGAAAAAAAACATTTATTAAAAGGATGAGAGGAAGTAGGGGGGGGGGGGGTAGGTGAGGGGGGGGGGGCGGCATAAAGCGTTCTGAATTTTGTAGCCCGACTTCAAGAGGCTAAAAGAATCCATTTACATTTTTTATATTTAATAGTTTTCACAGATTTTTGTTTTACAAGCTAACTCAAATTATATGAGAGACAACTGTAGCACAACATCACCTGACCATAACATCACCTGACCACAACATCACCTGACCATAACATCAACTGCCCACAACATCGCCTGACCGCAACATCACCTGACTACAACATCAACTGCCCACAACATCTCCTGACACAACATCATCTGACCACATCACCTGACTACAGCATCCCCTGACTACAACATCACCTGTCCACAACATCACCTGACCATAACATCACCTGACCATACAATCACGTGACCACATCACCTGACCACAACATCAACTGCCCACAACATCACCGCACCACAACATCATCTGACCACATCACATGACTACAACATCCCCTGACTACAACATCACCTGTCCACAACATCACCTGACCATAACATCACCTGACAATAAAATCACGTGACCACATCACCTGACCACAACATCACCTGCCCACAATATCACCTGACCACAACATCACCTGACTACAACATCAACTGACCACAAACTCAACTGACCACAACATCACCAGCCCACAACATCAACTGACCACAACATCACCTGCCCACAACATCACCTGACCACAACATCACCTGACTACAACATCAACTGCCCACAACATCACCTGACCACAACATCAACTGACCACAACATAACCTGACTACAACATCAACTGCCCACAACATCACCTGACCACAACATCACCTGCCCCCAATTTCACCTGACCAAAACATCACCTGACCACAACATCACCTGACTACAACATCAACTGCCCACAACATCACCTGCCCACAACATCACCTGACCATAACATCACCTGACCACAACATCACCTGACCACAACATCACCTGACCACAACATCATCTGACCACATCCCCTGACTACAACATCCCCTGACTACAACATCACCTGCCCACCATATCACCTGACCACAACATCACCTGACCACAACATCACCTGACTACAACATCAACTGACCACAACATCAACTGATCACAACATCACCTGCCCACAACATCACCTGACCACAACATCACCTGCCCACAACATCACCTGACCACAACATCACCTGCAAACAACATCAACTGACCACAACATCATCTGACCACAACATCACCTGACCACAACATCACCGACCACAACATCAACTACCCACATCACCGGACCACAACATCACCTGACTACAACATCACCTGACCACAACATCACCTGACCACAACATCACCTGACCACTACATCAACTGACCACTACATCAACTGCCCACAACATCTCCTGACCACAATATCACCTGACCACAATATCACCTGACAACATCAACTGACCACAACATCACCTGACCACAATATCACCTGACCATAACATCACCTGACCACAATATCACCTGACCACAACATCACCTGACCACAACATCACCTGCCCACAACATCACCTGCCCACAACATCGCCTGACCGCAACATCACCTGACTACAACATCAACTGCCCACAACATCTCCTGACACAACATCATCTGACCACATCACCTGACTACAGCATCCCCTGACTACAACATCACCTGTCCACAACATCACCTGACCATAACATCACCTGACCATACAATCACGTGACCACATCACCTGACCACAACATCAACTGCCCACAACATCACCGCACCACAACATCATCTGACCACATCACATGACAACAACATCCCCTGACTACAACATCACCTGTCTGTCCACAACATCACCTGACCATAACATCACCTGACAATAAAATCACGTGACCACATCACCTGACCACAACATCACCTGCCCACAATATCACCTGACCACAACATCACCTGACTACAACATCAACTGACCACAACATCAACTGACCACAACATCACCAGCCCACAACATCAACTGACCACAACATCACCTGCCCACAACATCACCTGACCACAACATCACCTGACTACAACATCAACTGCCCACAACATCACCTGACCACAACATCAACTGACCACAACATAACCTGACTACAACATCAACTGCCCACAACATCACCTGACCACAACATCACCTGCCCCCAATTTCACCTGACCACAACATCACCTGACCACAACATCACCTGACCACAACATCACCTGACTACAACATCAACTGCCCACAACATCACCTGCCCACAACATCACCTGACCATAACATCACCTGACCACAACATCACCTGACCACAACATCACCTGACCACAACATCATCTGACCACATCCCCTGACTACAACATCCCCTGACTACAACATCACCTGCCCACAACATCACCTGACCATAACATCACCTGACCATAAAATCACGTGACCACATCACCTGACCACAACATCACCTGACCACAACATCACCTGACTACAACATCAACTGACCACAACATCAACTGATCACAACATCACCTGCCCACAACATCACCTGACCACAACATCACCTGCCCACAACATCACCTGACCACAACATCACCTGCAAACAACATCAACTGACCACAACATCATCTGACCACAACATCACCTGACCACAACATCACCTGACCACAACATCACCTACCCACATCACCGGACCACAACATCACCTGACTACAACATCACCTGACCACAACATCACCTGACCACAACATCACCTGACCACTACATCAACTGACCACTACATCAACTGCCCACAACATCTCCTGACCACAATATCACCTGACCACAACATCACCTGACAACATCAACTGACCACAACATCACCTGCCCCCAATTTCACCTGACTACAACATCACCTGACCACAACATCACCTGACTACAACATCACCTGACCACAACATCACCTGACCACAACATCACCTGCAAACAACATCAACTGACCACAACATCATCTGACCACAACATCAACTGACCACAACATCACCGGACCACAACATCACCTGACTACAACATCACCTGACCACAACATCACCTGACCACAACATCACTTGACAACATCAACTGACCACAACATCAACTGCCCACAACATCTCCTGACACAACATCATCTGACCACATCACCTGACTACAGCATCCCCTGACTACAACATCACCTGTCCACAACATCACCTGACCATAACATCACCTGACCATACAATCACGTGACCACATCACCTGACCACAACATCAACTGCCCACAACATCACCTGACCACAACATCATCTGACCACATCACCTGACAACAACATCACCTGTCCACAACATCACCTGACCATAACATCACCTGACCATACAATCACGTGACCACATCACCTGACCACAACATCAACTGCCCAAAACATCACCTGACTACAACATCACCTGACCACAACATCACCTGACCACAACATCACCTGACAACATCAACTGACCACAACATCAACTGCCCACAACATCTCCTGACACAACATCATCTGACCACATCACCTGACTACAGCATCCCCTGACTACAACATCACCTGTCCACAACATCACCTGACCATAACATCACCTGACCATACAATCACGTGACCACATCACCTGACCACAACATCAACTGCCCACAACATCACCTGACCACAACATCATCTGACCACATCCCCTGACTACAACATCACCTGTCCACAACATCACCTGACCATAACATCACCTGACCATACAATCACGTGACCACATCACCTGACCACAACATCAACTGCCCACAACATCACCTGACCACAACATCATCTGACCACATCCCCTGACTACAACATCACCTGTCCACAACATCACCTGCCCATAACATCACCTGACCATACAATCACGTGACCACATCACCTGACCACAACATCAACTGCCCACAACATCACCTGACCACAACATCATCTGACCACATCACCTGACTACAACATCCCCTGACTACAACATCACCTGACCACAACATAACCTGACCACAACATCACCTGCCCACAACATCACTTGCCCACAACATCACCTGCCCACAACATCACCTGCCCACAACATCACCTGCCCACAACATCAACTGCCCACAACATCTCCTGACACAACATCATCTGACCACATCACCTGACTACAACATCCCCTGACTACAACATCACCTGCCCACAACATCACCTGCCCACAACATCACCTGACCACAACATCACCTGACCACAACATCACCTGACTACAACATCACCTGACTACAACATCACCTGACCACATCACCTTACCATAACATCATCTGACCATATCACCATCCATTAGGTGAGCTATAATTATTTGTCACATGAAGTGACGTGACAAAAAAACATGTTACATTTAAACCGCCGTCACAATTTTATATCAACTATTTAACTTAACTGAGAAAATTTACATAACATTTTGATTTGTCAGTCAGTCAGTTTGTGGTCAAATCTTGCTTGTAACACACATTTTGTTTTTAAACTTTGCCCTGCTCCTAATTTTTTTTAAAATTATTTACAATTTAAATTAGTCATTGAATACAAATGTGAATGCTAATCAAAGAAGGTTAGATAACTCATCTAAGAAGTGTCGCTTCCTCACGCAATCAGCTGAGTTACCGTTGCTGACCAGTGCTTAGAGTGAGCAGAGGGGTCATGGTCAGAGATCAGAGAGTACTCACGTGCCGTGTCTTATATGACGAAATATTGGCTACACAATGTCTCGTTAGCTACTGATACGTTTTAAAGCAAATTCTTAGTGTGGCTATTGATATCGACCTCTAGCAGCCACAATGTGTTCTCGATCTAGTTGATTGTTAAGTGTGTATCGATTCAATGTTTCGTTCAACCAAGTACTAAATTGTAAAGAATGAAACGTTTGTATAAATGAAGAGGGGGTGACCTGCCCTAAACTTTCTCGTATATTAGATATTTTTTTTTAAATAATCGCATTGCAAAAAGAATTGCGCACTACTTGAATGTAAACAATAAAGCGGAAAATTAGTGATTCATAAAGGAAACATCGATTAATTATTAAAAACTTAATTAAACATCATATACAGCCAAATTTGATGTCATAACAAATCGTCATCAAGTTTATCCGGTACAAGTAATATTTTTATCCGAAATCGGAAATAGCGTCAAGTAATACTTCCACTTCACCGGAAATCACTCCAAATTTGACAGAGTCGAGACAATAAGATCTGTCACCTATGTATAAAATGTCGCCCACCTATCTGAAATGGTACTCAAGTTATCGGTATTTTAGAAAACAGAGTAAAGTACCACTTCCGTTTATCGGAGTTAACTCAAATATGTTAAATAATTCAAGTATAAAAACTTATACTTAAATATGAAATTTCTTCTAGCTAACTGAAACAGTACTTGACTTAATAGTGTTCATGCTAAAATAAAGTACCCCTTCCGGTTAGCGGAAATCGTTCAAATTTGATACAGAACTACACATTTGATATAACATTTATAAATGAGATTTCCTCAACATAACTGAAAAGGTACTCAAGTGATTGTGTTCTACGACAGGCAGACACACAGACATACAGGCACACAGACCTACAGGCATACAGACATACAGGCATACAGACATACAGGCACACAGACATACAGGCATACAGACATACAGGCAAAACTGCAAAACTAAGTTCATCCTACTCAGGGAGGTGTAAAACGTTGAGATTTGTCAGAATTTCGTTTTCCATTTTTGTGCACGACTACCCTACTTCTATAATTCGTATACAAGAAAAAAATATACCTACACGCTTTTAAAGGCTTTACAAAAGTGAATTTATTTTCTTTAGCTAAATTGACAATAGAACTTGTGGCTAAAGGCTACAGATAGGCTATCATCGAAGATGCGTTAGGCTACTGGTTACGAAACTTAAGGCTGAGGCAATTAAAAGAAAACTTGATGAATTTGAGACTAGAACTAAAATACTGAGCGGGTGAGGGGGTGAGGGGCGGTAATAACGGGACAAATTTCCCCCAGTGAGTATGAGCAGACTACTCACACTGGTAATGAGTAGCGTTCAAGTGGAGAGTGGAAGAAATAATAGCAACACCCTCGGCTCATAGGCCGCCTCATATATTGACTATCGCTTATTGATTCATTGAACATCAACAGAAACATGTCTCATAGTTTCTAGTTTAGTGGGTTGTCGCGGGCGTTCCTGGGTTGCTGGGTTGTTGCTTTAGTTTCTAGGTTAGTGGGTTGTTGCTGTCGTTTCTGGGTTGTTTTGGTTTAAGAGCTTTTATTTGGTATTGCCCTAGATCAATCGTAAATCTGTCTCCAACTATTTCTACCTAGACACAGATATATATTTTATTTTCACGTGCACTTTTCGTCACTCCCCGTCTCTATTTGACCCACTCCCCGCCACTATTTGCCCCCCCCCCCCCCACCCGCCGCTATTTGCCCCACTTCACCCCACCCACCACTATTTGACCCACTCCCCGCTGCTATTTGCCCCCCACTCCACGCCACTATTTGCCCCACTCCCCGCCACTATTTGCCCCACTCCCCGCCGCTATTTGCCCCACTCCCCACCGCTATTTGCCCCACTCCCCGTCGCTATTTGCCCCACTCCCCTCCACTATTCGCCCTACTCCCCGCCACTATTTGCCCCACTCCCCGCCGCTATTTACCCCACTCCCCGCCACCATTTGACCCACTCCCCACCATTATTTACCCCGTACATAATCTCAAAGCAGAAACCTTTCTCACCTGCTCTTAATTTTTCTGTGGGACGAGGCAATGACGTCACGTTCAGAACTGGGGTAAATGGGGGGGGGGGGCGACGTTTTACCTACACCCCTCTTCCCCCTTACCCCTCCCCCCTCCCCCTCCCCCATCGATCAGCTGAGATACATCAAAACCTAGAAATATTTCTTGCTAAAAGTGGCCCCATTCAAAAATCCATTCCAAGCTTTTCTAAATGTGTGCTCATACCGAGAAGATTAGCCACGCAAGCATGTAAGAATAATCGTCCTAGTATAATAAACTTAAGTTTCTGAACGGGGACAACTGTACGTACATGGGCCGATTCTTTTATAAAAACTATGTGACAAATGCAATGCAAGTATAAAAGAACCTTAGAAAAATGTGTATACAAGAACATCAGAAAAATGTGTATAAAAGAACATGAGATAAATGTGTATAAAAGAACCTTAGAAAAATGTGTATAGAACCCAACCAAATCTAAACGTAAACAACACCCAGATTAAAAGTAAGCGCTGATGTGTGTACGTCGTCTCAGTATAGCTAAACTCTACAGTAGATAAAACCTACACATACCACACATACCACACACCACACAAACTCACATACACCACACACACATACACCACACAAAACACAACACACACACACGCCCACGCACCACACACATATATACACTACACACACACATCACACACACACAGTACACACACCACACAAACTCACATACACACCATACACACAAACTCATATATATATATATATATATATATATATATATATATATATATATATATATATATATATATATATATATATATATATATATATATATATATATATATATATATATATATATACCCTGACAGAGGGATCACTATTCTATTCCCTAGGTTTAGGTTTAGATTATCAGGTCAGTGCATGCCTGGTCGAACCCAAACTAGTTAAAAACATAACCTTAGTCTAAACTTAAATAAAACAAAGCTAAACAATAAATAAAATGTATTTTTTTAAGGGAACTAAATATAAAATAGTTAATTTAAAAAAAAAAAGACTCAAAGGGACAAAAGAAAACAGACTAAACATAACCAAACATACTAAACAAAAAATTAGTTAGCCAAAGTTAGTCATCGTGGGGAACCCACAATAAAAATAATCAGGTAAAATACTATTAAAACACGCACACGTTCACACTAGTTTAGGAAACCCACCTAAAGATCCACTAAACCCACCTAAAGATTCACTAAACCCACCTAAAGATCCACTAAACCCACCTAAAGATCCACTAAACCCACCTAAAGATCCACTAAACCCACCTAAAGATCCACTAAACCCACCTAAAGATCCACTAAACCTACCTAAAGATCCACTAAACCCACCTAAAGATCCACTAAACCTACCTAAAGATCCACTAAACCCACCTAAAGATCCACTAAACCCACCTAAAGATCCACTAAACCCCGTGGCCTAAAATTACAACACCGCCACGGATTCAGAAAACACAAAACAAAATTTTAAATCAACACACCACGTGTGTACCAGACCTGTCCATGTCTACCATCTCGTTTTAGACGAAATAGAAAGATCGAGAAACACATCGGCAGCCGCTTTCAAATCCAAACATAAAGCTAAAATTATGTAAATAAACCGGGAGCGTATTACACCTCAGTCCTTCATCACATCCGAAGTATAGAGGACTTATTTTAATCGGGCAAAAATTATCAATCTAGATTTATCAAAATTAAGAGGTTTTATGCGTAATCCAGTCTGAAAAACTGGGCTTTGCAATTCTGTCCGTATGTCTGTGTGTCTGTCTGTGTGTGTGTGTGTCTGTGTGTCAGAGTTTCTTCCAGGCATCTCTTCGGGGGGGCTTCGCCCCCCCCCCCCCCCCCGAAAATTTTTTACCGCCCCCCCGAACGAAATGAAATTTATATAATTTATATAGAAAATATATACTTTTAACAGTGTCCGGCCCCCCCCCCCGAAGAAAGTTTACCGCCCCCCCGAAGATTTCAAGTGCCCCCCCCCCCGGTGAAAAAAGTCTGGAAGAAACACTGCTGTGTGTAAACATGATTACTTGAGTACCGTTACAGCTAGGTTGATGAAATTTCATATATAAGTATTTTATCAAAATCGTAGATCCGTCTCAACTTTTGAGCGATTTCCAATAACCGGAAGTGGTACTTTTTCTACTTTGAATTTTTCAAAAGCCTATAACTTGAGTACTATTTCAGATAGATAAATGAAATTGCACATGTAAGTATAAGATCTAATTCTCTACCTTATGTTAAATTTTGAGTAATTTCCGTTGACCGGAAGTAGTAATTTACGCTACTTCCGATTTCTCAAAAAGCTAATGTAAATTTTTAAAGTACTAATAATATTGCGCACTATTATGCGCTTTTTTTATTTGGCGTTCACTTGGTGTGCAATTCTTTTGTCTACGAGATTTTATTCTATATTTAAAATGGATTAAAAATCATGTCTATAGCCCGAGTTCCCATCCCCTGTTGTTTTATATAAGAATATTCGAGAAAGTTTAGGGGAGATCACTCCCGGTTTATTTAAAAATGGAATCTCGAAGAAAAAAGAATTGCGCACCAAATGAACAGCAAACAATGTGTTTATAATAGTGCGGAACATTAGTACTTTATAAATTCATATGCGTTTTTTAAGAAATCGTAAATAGCGTAAAGTACCTAACACTTTCGGTCATCAAAAATTTCTCAAAATTCGACAGAAAACAGATAATTAGATCTTTTACTTATTTGTGAAATTTCCTACATCTATCACAAACAGTTATAGGCTGATGAAAAAAATGTGAGTAGAACAAATTCCACTTCCGGTTACCGGAAATCGCTAAAAAGTCGATGCAGAACTACAAATTTGATTTAATACTTCAATATTAAATTTCATTAACTTAGCTGTAACGGTACTCCAGTTATCATGTCCACAGACACACAGACATACAGACAAGCAGACACACAAATACACACACAAACATACAGACAAGATTGCAAAATTAAGTTCATCCAACTGAGGGAGGCCTAATCGTCGAGATTTGTCATATTCTCTATTCCGATTTTTTGCACGATGACAATACTCCCCCTCGGTATACGAGAAAGTCGAAATGTTGAGAACACCTTTAAAAATGTGAGCGTTGTGTGTAGGCTACAACTGATTCCCCCCCCCCCCCCCCCCCACATGAAATATCTGTCCCTCGTTTATCATTTAATGAAGACAGCCACTCATCCGCTCACCCGGGGCGTCATAACTCACGAGCGATAGCTGTAATACGTTTCTAGCGGAACACTGCTGCACCTACTTCAGTGTTTAAACACTGTTAAACGCCTAGTGTTTAGGTTCAGTCGTTAATTTATTGTTTCGCTTAATTAGCTTGCTTGTGCTCCTGTCAGATAATTTAATTAACCTAATTAATCGGTTGTAAGAAGTAATTAACCTAGTTTAAATATTTTCAATAACAGATAAATGGCTCTTTTATTTTTTTTTCGCCTCAGACATGTAATTTATAGCGTCAGTTTGCCTTACATGTTCGCTTTAGTATTACAGTTAACAATATCAGCTTGTGAACTTTTAATATTTTTTTTCATTTTTGAACATTAACTTATATTCGAGCTACTGCTTGAACTTTATTATGAATATGATATCACACAAGGTTTAACAATTACCAATTAAATGTTTATAGATCTAGATATTGTTTTGAAATCATGCATATTTTGTATTTTAAAAATTGTAATAAAGTTTACAAAATGAAAAGTCGAAGAAAATATGAGTTGCGTGTAAAAAGATTATTTTGCTTACCCTCTTTACACCGCCGCAATTAGAAAAGCCAATGAGTCTCAGTCATTAAAATATGAATTAACTCCACACATGAACGCCACCAATCAAGGGGCAGAACTCTCGATGTTATACAGAGTTGCGCGCCCTGAGCACTTGCCGCAACATCGGCTACAATACGAAAACTTGAAACAGCCGCTTTCAAGCGCAAAAGGTGAGATAGATTTCTGGCCAAGGGACGCAACTCGTTTAGACCTGGCATCAAACGGGAGTCGAGCGACGGGTTAAAGTTTAAAGGTTAAATGTCACTTTCAAAGCTTAAACTGTTGCACGGATGGATTTGAAAAGTCTAGATCCACTTTTTAAGTTGCTGCTATTTATATGCTGTAATATGTGATGAATTTTAGCTGGTGTGTGGGGAAATATGTGGGGGCAATTGTGTGAGTGGGGGGGGGGCGTTTCGTCTCTCGCCCGTTTGCTGTGTTGTGATTAGTAGCCCATTCTTGATAGACAAAGTGCTCTAATTGATTATGCTAATTACTCAGGTGTTTTAGGTCTGACGTGGGCCTGCATCAAACACGCGGCGGAGTGGGAGTGGGGGTGGGGGGTAGAACAAAATGGCGGCGATTGATGCGAATGTGCGAAGATGAAATTTGGTCACATTAAAACGTTTTTGGCTACGGGCAGTGCCAGAGTGTATTAGCGTTAAAAAAAACATCTAAATTTGTATTCGTAGTTATATGTGGGTCTCTTAGTTTTACAGGTGTGTTATACGTGGGTCTCATTGTTATACATGTGTGTTATATGTGGGTCTCATAGTTATACAGGTGTGTTATACATGGGTCTCATTGTTATACATGTGTGTTATATGTGGGTCTCATAGTTATACAGGTGTGTTATATGTGGGTCTCATTGTTATACATGTGTGTTATATGTGGGTCTCATAGTTATACAGGTGTGTTATATGTGGGTCTCATAGTTATACAGGTGTGTTATATATGGGTCTCATAGTTAAACATGTGTGTCGTAGTTACAAACGTGTTTCATAACTCTATTCTAAACGTATTTTGCACTACGAACTTGGCCTTGCATGAAATCAGATGAAATGTTCCGTCTACTGTGGGCCACTATGGTTGTGCGGGCCCACCGTTTTTTTTTTAGCTGTTTGATTTGTCAGAACATACAATGTTCATTAGCAATCATTTGACGGGGCTTTGAGACTTGGTTTTAGTAGGCAATTAATCCATACCTTCTGCGCCGCTAATTCTTCTTTTGATTCTATTGTTAGATGTGGATTTGGTAGGCTCTTCTCACGCCTTTAATGTGGGTGGGTGGGGGGGGGGAGTGGGGGCTATGTTGGTGGGGGACTATGTGTGGGGGGGGGGGGGGCTCGAAGATCGAATACGGGATAGGTGAGCAGCAAATAGAGGGGGTGGGGCTAATATTGGGGGTGAGGGGGCTGGTATGGTTATAACAACAATGCTATTTATAGAACTTACGTGGGAGTTTCTAAGCAAGTACCCATTAGGATCTAAAAATAGTTTAAATATTGCACTATAATTTAGGGTGTAGTAGATGTTCTGCTACTTTAGTAAAGTAGCGTCGTTAAAGTCATGTAGCATCCTTACAGTAAAGTCATGTAGGGCCTTAAAGTAGAGTAACAAAGTTTCCTTACAGTAAAGTCATAAAGCGAGTCATGTAGCGCCCCTCCAGTCAAGTTATAAAGCGCCCCTCCAATCAAGTAATGTACCGCCTTCACAGTTCAGTTTGAAATTAATTTTGAGGCTGCTTTAGAGCGCCTCCTATCGGATTATCTCCTGGCGTGTTCAGGTAGATACAAGGGAAGATAATCCTCTTGCGGTAACTCGTCCAAATTTGATGAGATCTGATGCTCGCCTCAACCTTCACGTTTTTCTCTTTCTTATCGCCATCTTTTTTTCTAGAGCTACTTTTTTACGTCAACGGTGGGGTATTTGTAGATGGGGTATTTGTTAGAGGTGTATTTTTAGGTGGGGCATATGTAAAGACCATCTGAAGTAAACTTTTATTTAATTACTTTTAACAAATTCTTAAACTTACCAACCGATTATTGAAGGAAGAATCGGCACAACGAATTGAACTCTACCTATGTCGCATGACGCATCTATTTAATAACGCCAACGTAGTTTTCAACCATCCTATGTTTAACCAATCCGTTTAATAATTGTTTTGTTGTTACATTTTTAAATTGCACACCTTGGTAATCCCCCACCCCAAAAAAAAGCATCACCCCCGCACCGAATCATACAGTGAGATACGTATTACAGGCAGGGGCGGAACTACAGTGCCGCCAGACCCCGCAATGCGGGGGGGCCCACGACGTTTAGGGGCCCAATTCCGACCAAAAAAACAATGAATTTTCTTTTCATAAAAAATGTTTTTTGTGCACCTTGATAGTAGTTTTGTAAAACAAATAACAAGTCTACTGTAGCAGTGATTGTTCTACAGTGACTAACACACACTGTTGCGAAGAAAAATATAAAATCTACAAGAGCTCTACTTTGAAAGATAGGCAAACGTTCACACTACTTCAGTAGCGTAGCGAGGGGGGGGGGGCGGGGGGCGGGGGGGGGGGACATATGTCCCCGGGCGCCTACCTTAGGGGGGGCGCCAAATTGAAAGTTTGAGGGGGGGTGCAAATGAAAAGTTCGAGGGGGGGTGCAAAACGAAAGTCTGAGGGGGGGGGTGCAAATGAAAAGTTCGAGGGGGGGGGGGTGCAAATCGAAAATTTGCTCCCAAGGGGGCGCCAAATTGAAAGTATGTCCCCGGGCGCCGGGAAGGGTCGCTACGCCTCTGCACTACTTCCATGACTTACTGCCCTTCATCAAAACACGGGTGCCCATAAAGCTCATTTAAATAGTTTTGTACTATGTAAATTAAAGAGTCATTTATTCTCTTAATTATTATTTAAATAAGGCATATTAAAGAATCCTATAGCTTTAAAAATGAATGTTTTCAAAACTAATAATATAAATACAAAAAATCATAAAAATAAACATAACGCGAGAAACCATTTCAAAATCAAGCTTATGTGTTTATATAATTTTGACCAGCCAGCAATGTTAATATTTCAGTCTGCGATATAATCGTAAGTTTGAAAGCGGACTTTAAACCCCAACCAAGAAGAAGAAAATGTTGTCACAATTTTCGGTAAACATAAAGTCGTAATACAAACATTTGTTAAACATGATTATTGCGGCCCCGAAATGTTTTCTGGTTCGTTATCTCAGAGTGGTTATACATTGCAATAAAATAGATTAAAATACTCAGGTAATAGACAATTTAAAATTTTGAGAAGCGGGCTACTTATATATATGTATGTATATATATATATATATATATATATATATATATATATATATATATATATATATATATATATATATACATATAGGGGGGCCCAAAATTTGTTTTTGCGGGGGAGCCTTTTTTTTCTAGTTCCGCCACTGATTACAGGAAGATATACTCAACATGGAGAAATCATTTTGACCAGTTTTTAATTATTAGAAATATTTTTTTTTCATTAATTTTGACAGCTTGGCTGCTTGCCGAAAATTAGTGAACAAGCCTTGTCTTAAAAAATTAAACATGTTGTCAATGGTATGATTAACTAGCAGCGGAGACAACTCAGAAAATGTAGTAGTCTACAAGTTGGCAACACTTGCCTCCCTTGAGTGGCTAAAACGATTTTCGAATACCTGTAAATTCAGCAGTGTGTTGATGGAGAAGGGGGGGGGGGGGGTACTGACATCACTCACTCACAAAAATAAACAAGGGTTGTTTTATTAATTAGAATTTTATTAATTATATTAAATCAGCAACATTATGTTTCCTTGATTGACATCTATAGCTATCCTGTAACTTTCTGTTGTGTCTGTTGATATGTTTGTGGTTTTCCTCTGATATTCTGGTAGGTTCTTGTTTTCTTATGGTACTGTGGTGGTTTTCTGGTGGTTGTTGACTTCCTGTGGTGGTTTTCTGGTGGTTGTTGATTTACTGTGGTGGTTTTCTTGTTATATTTTGTTGATCTTCTTGTAGTTACGGTTTTCCTGTGGTATTTTGGTTATCTGGTGGTGCTTGTATTCTGGTGGAGTTGTGGTGGTTTTCGGTGGAGTTGTGGTTTTCCTGTGCGGTGGGATTTATTTCCCCGCCCCTCCCTGGTAGTCCATGATGAGGGACTGGACGTACCCTGCCGCCTGCTGGTAGAGGGCGCCGGCCGTGGACATGGCGCACTGGCCCAGACACTTGGGCAGACAGGTGGTCAGCGAGGCGCTGCAGTTGTCCAGAAGATCCGTCTTGCCGGCCCGGCAGGCGTCCAGCTCGGCGCCGCACTGGATGCCGCAGGTGTCGCCACAGGTGCAGACGAGCGAGCAGACGCCGACACAGGTCTGGCTGACCTTCTGGCAGACGTCAGGGATGTTGATCGGCAGGAACCTGCAGGTCTGGGACCACTGGTCGCAGACACCTGTGCAGGTTTGGTTACAGGGAGCAGCCATGGTCACAGCTAGAGCTGCAGCTAGAATCATCAGCGTCGTCATTGCTGCGACCGGAAGAAAACATGACTTAAAACTAAATAAAGCATGAGTTAACACTGAATGAAATATGACTTAAAACTAAAATGAAATATGACTTAAATCTAAATGAAGCATGACTTAAATCTAAATGAAGCATGACTTAAAACAAAATGAAACATGACTTAAAGCAAAATGAAACATGACTTAAAACTAAATCAAGCATGACTTAAAACAAAATGAAACATGACTTTATGGGACGGCGTGGTTGAACGGTAGGGCAAGTAAAGGCGGCTGGGGGTAGTGCTGACCACAATATCCCTTCAGATGCCGTGGTCACAGAAATAGGTGAACTCTACTTCACTTGTGCAATAGACCGTTCGAAAGGCAAATTTAATTAATATAACTTTAAAATATGACTTAATCAAATATCAATCTTTGGCATGACTTACAAATGTATACATGACTGACGAGCAAATTAGTGTAAGTGCTCACACTTTTTGTCAAGCAATGTTACCATACCCCACCCTATCCACCAACATACCCATATCCTGAAATTAAATTAATCTAACTCTAAATCACAAAACCTACACCCTAAACCACAAAACCTACTACCCAAACCCCAAAACTTACACCCTAAACCCCAAAAGCTACATCTTAAACCACAAAACCTGCACTCTAAACCACAAAACCTACACTCTAAACCACAAAACCTACACTCTAAGCCCCAAAACCTACACCCTAAACCACAAAACCTACACCCTAAACCACAAAATCTACCCCCTATAAACGAACCACACACGTTCAACTACCTGCCCTAGCGATATTTGAAAGCACGTAAAGTAGACATAGGTGAGTACTTACAGTCCATGTCTCCTGATACAAATTCACGTGTCTTCAGGTGTTCACACTGGTCCAGTTGAGAGAGGACGGGTTTATATCCCGTGGGTCCAGTCCTACTGGCGCGTACTGGCAGGCCTAACACATTTACATACGTGTGTCACTTGGCACTCACCCTCGTCTCATCTTTCTCGCTGACGACAGCACGTGCATCCCGCTTCATTAGCTTCTCGTCACGCACCAGTGGACACGACCCTGCGTGACGTCAAGACACGCGGTGGCTGGTGCACCTGACGTATGACGTCACCTGGTGGAATCGCCGTCCTCAAAGAGGAAATATTGTTCATCTAATTAATAAAAGGTGGTTCATCTAATTAATAAAAGTTGTTCATCTAATTAATAAAAGTTGTTCATCTAATTAATAAAAGTTGTTCATCTAATTAATAAAAGTTGTTCATTTAATTAATAAAAGTTGTTCATCTAATTAATAAAAGTTGTTCATCTAATTAATAAAAGTTGTTTATCTAATTAATAAAAGTTGTTTATCTAATTAATAAAAGTTGTTTATCTAATTAATAAAAGTTGTTCATCTAATTAATAAAAGTTGTTTATCTAATTAATAAAAGTTGTTCATCTAATTAATAAAAGTTGTTTATCTAATTAATAAAAGTTGTTTATCTAATTAATAAAAGTTGTTTATCTAATTAATAAAAGTTGTTCATCTAATTAATAAAAGTTGTTTATCTAATTAATAAAAGTTGTTCATCTAATTAATAAAAGTTGTTCATCTAATTAATAAAAGTTGTTCATCTAATTAATAAAAGGTGGTGTTCATCTAATTAATAAAAGTTGTTCATCTAATTAATAAAAGTTGTTCATCTAATTAATAAAAGTTGTTCATCTAATTAATAAAAGTTGTTCATCTAATTAATAAAAGTTGTTCATTTAATTAATAAAAGTTGTTCATCTAATTAATAAAAGTTGTTCATCTAATTAATAAAAGTTGTTTATCTAATTAATAAAAGTTGTTTATCTAATTAATAAAAGTTGTTTATCTAATTAATAAAAGTTGTTCATCTAATTAATAAAAGTTGTTTATCTAATTAATAAAAGTTGTTCATCTAATTAATAAAAGTTGTTTATCTAATTAATAAAAGTTGTTTATCTAATTAATAAAAGTTGTTCATCTAATTAATAAAAGTTGTTCATCTAATTAATAAAAGTTGTTTATCTAATTAATAAAAGTTGTTCATCTAATTAATAAAAGTTGTTTATCTAATTAATAAAAGTTGTTTATCTAATTAATAAAAGTTGTTTATCTAATTAATAAAAGTTGTTTATCTAATTAATAAAAGTTGTTCATCTAATTAATAAAAGTTGTTTATCTAATTAATAAAAGTTGTTTATCTAATTAATAAAAGTTGTTTATCTAATTAATAAAAGTTGTTCATCTAATTAATAAAAGTTGTTTATCTAATTAATAAAAGTTGTTCATCTAATTAATAAAAGTTGTTTATCTAATTAATAAAAGTTGTTCATCTAATTAATAAAAGTTGTTTATCTAATTAATAAAAGTTGTTCATCTAATTAATAAAAGTTGTTTATCTAATTAATAAAAGTTGTTCATCTAATTAATAAAAGTTGTTTATCTAATTAATAAAAGTTGTTCATCTAATTAATAAAAGTTGTTTATCTAATTAATAAAAGTTGTTCATCTAATTAATAAAAGTTGTTTATCTAATTAATAAAAGTTGTTCATCTAATTAATAAAAGTTGGTTATCTAATTAATAAAAGTTGTTTATCTAATTAATAAAAGTTGTTTATCTAATTAATAAAAGTTGTTCATCTAATTAATAAAAGTTGTTTATCTAATTAATAAAAGTTGTTTATCTAATTAATAAAAGTTGTTCATCTAATTAATAACAGTTGTTTATCTAATTAATAACAGTTGTTTATCTAATTAATAAAAGTTGTTTATCTAATTAATAAAAGTTGTTTATCTAATTAATAAAAGTTGTTCATCTAATTAATGAAGTTGTATCAGTCGTGTGACTTCTAGCACCCACACACTGCCTGGTCGTACCTGGTTGTTGTAGCCCCAACATCATGAGCATATCACGTGACTTGTGACAATTGTGCGGGATTTTTTTGGTGTTGTTGCTGATGTTTTAGTTGATGCTATGGTAGATGGTGTGGGGGATTGTGTGGTAGTTGGTGTGGTAGGTGGTGTGGGAGGTGGTGTGGTAGATGTGTGTGACAGATGGTGTGGTACATGGTGTGGTAGATGATGTGGTACATGGTGTGGTACATGGTGTGGTACATGGTATGTTAGTTGGTATAGTAGATTAGTGAGCATAAATTTTTTAGTTGTTTTTTTTTCGAGATTTTCGTCACTCATCAGTTACTGTAGCCGTCCACTCCACCTCCACCCATCAGCCTGAGACAACACATTAACATTAAAACACATTTTTTCGGACACAATGGTAGCCTACCCTACACGCAATAAACTCTACTCATTAGAATTTGGTTTTGTTTGTTTTATTTTACCCCCGAATTATAATCAGTTCACATTACATAACAGGGGAAGTTAATCTCAGTGTATTCTGTTTTCAAACCAAGTTTAGTAAATACAACCCACCCACATGCACACACACACACACACACACACACATACACATACTATCTCCTTAAACACGCATTCAAAACTTCACCTCCACACACCACACACACGCGACAACATCTCGACTACACAGCCCACTCATCACAACATCTCACCCCCACCCAACCCACACATCACAACACATCCCACCACAAAGCCCATACATCACAACCCCCCCCCACACACACACACATCACTACACCTCACCCCAGACAGCCCACAACACATCATATCTCACCCCCTCACCCACACATATCAATACATAACTACACCTCACCCCACACAGCCCACACATCACAACATCTCACCACCCACACAACCCACACATCACACCTCATCCCCTCACCCTCACATATCAATACATCACTACACCTCACCCCCCCCCCACACACACACATCACTACACCTCACCCCACACAGCCCACACATCACAACACATCCCCACACACACCACAACACCTCACCCACACATATCAATACATCACAACACCTCACCCCCACACATGCCCACACATCACAAACCCTACTACCCCTACCAAAACAACGTTGAACTACATTTGGCCACCTGTGGTCATCTAATGGGCCACCTGCCACGGGCCATCTCTAAGTGGCCACCGCTGGTCCTGGCCGTGCTACGCCATTAGCACCTATGACGTCACCAGTGTCCGATGTCAGAAGCTCGGAGTTAAAAGTTTTCAAACACTTGGTTGTACAGCTCGGGTTACATCTGACACGAGTTCGTTTAGCCGGCTCAAATTGCATCCAGCTGTATGGTGACGCTACCCAGCCCTACCCTACCCTACCCTACTCTACCTTACCTTACTCTACCTTACATTACCTTACATTACCCTACCCTACCCTACCCAGCCCTACCCTACTCTACCCTACCCTACTCTACCTTACCTTACTCTACCTTACATTACCTTACATTACCCTACCCTACCCTACCCTACCCTACCCTACCCTACTCTACCTTACCTTACTCTACCTTACATTACCTTACATTACCCTACCCTACCCTACCCTACCCTACCCTACCCTACCTTACCTTACCTTACCCTACCCTACCCTACTCTACCTTACCTTACCTTACCCTACCCTACCCTACCCTACCCTACCCTACCCCATCCTACCCTATCCCGCCTTACACTACCCTAACCTACCCTAGCCTGCCCCACCCCACCCTACCCTACCCTAAACTATCCTACGCTACCCTATCCGACACCACTCTACACAGACCTACACTACCCCATCCTACCCTACCCTACCCCACCCTACCCTATCCGACCCCACTAACCTACAGTACCCTGCCCTACCCTACCCCACCCCACGCCACCTCACCCCACCCTACCCTACTATAAGTGGATAAATCGACGGATGATGGATGGATGGGGTGGATGGATAGACGAATAGACAAAAGGGCAGATTGTTGGACAAACGGATGGACGGACGGATGGACAAATGGACAGTAGTTTAGATGGATGGATGGAAGTTACATATAACGTTCTAAATTCTGCGACGTAGAGCTCAGTGATGTGGACAGGGTGACGCCCACTTCCGTCACGTGATAGGGGATCAAATGCCGGTTAGGGTTAATATCAGTAACACGACCACACCCCGAAGACACAAGTACTCCACAATTAATTAGCGTCGGTTTTTTTTAAACACCATCCACTCATAGCATTAATGGCTCTCCAACCAAGCGTGGCGTAACGGCCAATATAACCGTCTTCCTCCAAGCCATAGATTATCCCAGGTGATCTAGTTGTTACTGACCGCAGCTAACTCAACATTCAACATGAAAGGTAAGTTTACATTTTTACCTG
This sequence comes from Physella acuta, assembly GCF_028476545.2. NCBI lineage: Eukaryota > Metazoa > Mollusca > Gastropoda > Physidae > Physella > Physella acuta. The sequence goes on from NW_026731537.1 coordinate 743,196, forward strand.
TCGTTTTCTTGTGATGTGACCATGGTTTTAGCCGGTCTCAGTCGAGGTCTCAGTCGAGGTCTCAGTCGAGGTCTCAGTCGAGGTCTCAGTCGAGGTCTCAGTCGAGGTCTCAGTCGAGGTCTCAGTCGAGGTCTCAGTCGAGGTCTCAGTCGAGGTCTCAGTCGAGGTCTCAGTCGAGGTCTCAGTCGAGGTCTCAGTCGAGGTCTCAGTCGATGTCTCAGTCGATGTCTCAGTCGAGGTCTCAGTCGAGGTCTCAGTCGAGGTCTCAGTCGAGGTCTCAGTCGAGGTCTCAGTCGAGGTCTCAGTCGAGGTCTCAGTCGAGGTCTCAGTCGAGGTCTCAGTCGAGGTCTCAGTCGATGTCTCAGTCGATGTCTCAGTCGAGGTCTCAGTCGAGGTCTCAGTCGAGGTCTCAGACAGAAGTTATTCGACGATTGTCTCCCATGTGTTGTCGAAGAACAATCTACATTGCTTTCTGCTGTTGAGCTTGCTGCGGTGGTTCGATTTCTGGAACTCTTTGGTTTTTGGTAGTAAGAAAGTTTTACATTTTCCGCGGTCGATCAGCTGGTAGGATTAACTATCAGTTGGTTAAACATGACGGGATTAAAGATTAGTGGGTCAAACGTGATAGGATTAAAGATTAGTGGGTGTAGCTGCAGCAGGAGAAGATTTGAACCAGCTCTCTGGTTTCATCACGGTAAGTAGAGCTACAGCTACACACAATCTCCGGCTTCTGTGGAAAACATTCTCCGGCTTCTTATTTAAGTAAAGTTCCCTTTTCAAACCCAACTGTCCATAAGGGAAGTAGAGTTCATCTGTTTTAGTGACCTTGGTATATGAAAGGATACTGTGGTTAGCACTAAGCTCAGCCGTGTTTACATTGGCTAACGTGAGTTAGGTACCCACCTAAGCTGGGTGGACTCGAGACTTTTGGGTTAGCAGTCTAGCGCTCTACCGCTACACCACGCCGTCGTTTGTTGTTTTTTTTTGGTGGGGGGGTGTAAACCAGTCGTTGACTTTGTCAAGAGTTCAAGGTCGCTACCTTTTCTCAAGAGTTCAAGGTCGCTACCTTTGTCCCATTTCAGTTCTAGCCCTTGCCCTGCTGACCTGCCTGTCGACCCTGCAGACTGAGGCCACTCAATGCACGGACGCCTGTCTCGGACTCTGCCAGTTGCAGGAGAACGTTTGCAACAGCGCCGAAATCCCGGTCTTCAAGCAGTCGTGCATGAAGCAGGTGGAGACCTGCAAGGCCGTCTGCACCACCACCTGCGGCTGTGTCGACACCTGCATGACGGAGAGCGCCAAGGTGAGGGACGAGTGTAACGTAGAGGCCGCCGACAACGTGCTCAAGCAAGTCGGCTGCTACTTCAAGGGTCTGTTTGCCGAGAACACGTGCCGGGGCCAGTGTTTTGGTGAGAAGGCCAAGGAGGCGCTCCAACCACTGCTGGCTCAGCTCATGCAGGCCCTTGGGGGTCTTTTCGGCCAGGGTGGGGCTCCGCCAGCAGCGGCTCCCTGAAGCCACAGGTGAAAGGTCACTGTATTCAATGAAATAAATGTGACTGAGCTCAATTGAGTTGTGTGAGTTTTTTTTAAACTGTCTTGTGGGTTGTATCAGACACCAGGGGCGTGTTGCTTTTGGGTGAAAAAATATATATCATTGATAAAAACTTCAGCTGGATCTAGATCTAGCTCCGTTTTGTTCAATTTTAGTATCGAGTTACTCTATCCTTGCAATATTTAGTGAAATGAAAAAAATACAAGATTTTAACTACTACCTGAAAATTATCTATTTTATAATTTTTAGTAACTGGTCGTTCTGGCAATCTTACTTCAGTTGCAAAAGTTAATATTTCAATCTTAATTTAAATTTTCTTACCAAGTTTACACGACTAGCTTGCTGCGCGTACTCTAGATTAATATTGATAGAACCGTAAATATCTGCTGCTGCCCCCCCCCCCCCCACCTCACACACCCCTCACATGCCATCGTCACACAAGGAGCTGAGTGTATATGACAGTAGACCAGCAGATCTAGACCACACATTTCCAGAGACCCCTGAATCACCCAACTAGATGCCAGACGGTCTAACTTTACTGTCAAGCTCACTTGTAAGATGGGAAGAGCTTTTTGGGGTTTTATTTCAAGAAACAAAAATTTGTTGTGTATATTTTTTATTTGATCCTTTGAAACACTAGACATTTACATCTGACAAAAAGCAGACATTTAGATCTGTCAGACACCTATCAGAGACAGCAGATATGCAGACTTTTACAAATGTAAGAAACAAACATCGGCCAATCAGCAGTCATGTCTAGCATCCAATCAAATCAAGAGGGACATCAGCCAATCAGCAGTCATGTCTAGCATCCAATCAAATCAAGAGGAACATCAGCCAATCAGCAGTCATGTCTAGCATCCAATCAAATCAAGACGGACATCTGGGTCTACAGAAAGGTGTGTGTTCAGAACTGTTGTCTTCGTCTGAAAAAGTGGACATTGTTTTAAAAAAGATAAAGAGAGGTGGTGGTCTTGATACATAATTGTTTGAATGGTGTGTACAAATATGTGCAGGGGCATGAAAACAGTAAAGAAAACAGTAAAGCCACCCGCTCCCCTCCCCAGCTAAACATAATGTGTAGAACAGATAGATTTACTGTGTGGAACATAAGCCCCCCCCCCCCAGCTAGACTTGCTGTGTAGAACAGTGTTTCTTCCAGACTTTTCTCCGGGGGGGGGGGGGAGGGGCACTTGAAATTTTCGGTGGGGGGGGGGGGGGCGGTAGACTTTCTTGGAGGGGGGGGCACACTGTTAAATGTATATATTTTCTAATAACTTTTTTCGGCCCCCGAAGAGATGACTGGAAGAAATTCTGAACATAAGCCCCCCCCCCTACCAGCTAGACTTACTGTGAGGAACATAAGCCCTCTCTATGGTTGATATGACGATGAAGAGCACGCAGAAGATGACGATACCCATGACGATGTAGTTGATGACGTAAACAGCCTCGTTTTTCTGTCGCTCCAGCTCAGCTGCTGACATCACGTGATCAGCCACGTCGATTCTCTGAAAGTCAAGGTCAGGTGTTGGTCAGTTCTTGTCCAATCTGGAAACTATTCTCGCCTTCCCCCCCCCCCCCCCCAAGCTATTATGTTAGACTACTAATTACATAATTACATATGTTATCAAAAGAAAGTCCAAGGGACGTAAGCAAAGAAATAAGGGATACAACTTGACTCAACACTTCCAAACACTTCCTTAGCGATTTATTCCTAGAGTCTTCAGTTTTGTTTTTGGGTTTGTGTTGATTTACAATAGATACATGTTAAAAAGTTTAAGAAATGGTTTGAAACAGATGAACCAGGTAACCAGATGAACCAGGTAACCAGATGAACCAGGTAACCAGATGAACCAGGTAACCAGATGAACCAGGTAACCAGATGAACCAGGTAACCAGATGAACCAGGTAACCAGATGAACCAGGTTACCAGATGAACCAGGTTACCAGATGAACCAGGTAACCAGATGAACCAGGTAACCAGATGAACCAGGTAACCAGATGAACCAGGTAACCAGATGAACCAGGTAACCAGATGAACCAGGTAACCAGATGAACCAGGTAACCAGATGAACCAGGTAACCAGATGAAACAGGTAACCAGGTAACCAGATGAACCAGGTAACCAGATGAACCAGGTAACCAGATGAACCAGGTAACCAGATGAACCAGGTAACCAGATGAACCAGGTAACCAGATGAACCAGTATAAAACAAGTTAATAAAAAGTCTAGTGACAATTTAAGCGCAATTTCCTTAATTTTTTGTGACCGAACGAAAGGATATTTTTGAAAACTTTCTTCGGCAATATTGTTCTAAATTATTGCAGGAATCGATTGGTAAATGTTTCAAGTCGCTAAGTGGTCTGGTTGCCGAGATATGGGCCAAAAACTGCATTTTTTTCGCGGTTTTTTTTTTTTTTGCTTTTCCGGGAAATCCAGGAAGGAATTCCGGGAATTTTTAGGCCCACAATCATCCTCGGAACTTGCTTAACATATTTGCTTTTGGAACTAGTCCTCGATATTGCTTCGTTGAGGAGGAGATACGACTTAAAGCTGCGGACTAAAGCTGCGGACACACATCCATCCAGAAATGACGAGTTAATAATCGCAATTCCTGTAAGGAAATTGCGCTAAAAAATACCTACCGTGTCTATCCAGTACAGGGGTAGGGTGGTGTCATCGACCACGTTCTCTGGCATACGCAGGTTGTACTGGAACCTTCTGGACTGTGACGTCACGATACCGCTGTACTGGAAACATGTGATAGTGGGTCAGTCAGTGGGTCAGTCAGTGGGTCAGTTGGTGGGTCAGTTGGTGGGTCAGTTGGTGGGTCAGTTGGTGGGTCAGTTGGTGGGTCAGTCAGTGGGTCAGTCGATGGGTCAGTTGGTGGGTCAGTGGGTCAGTTGGTGGGTCAGTCGGTGGGTCAGTCGGTGGGTCAGTTGGTGGGTCAGTGGGTCAGTTGGTGGGTCAGTGGGTCGGTCAGTTGGTGGGTCAGTTGGTAGGTCGCCTATTGGGTCAGTTGGTGGGTCAGTTGGTGGGTCAGTTGGTGGGTCAGTGGGTGGGTCAGTTGGTGGGTCAGTGGATGGGTCAGTGGATGGGTCAGTCGGTGGGTCAGTTGGTGGGTCAGTTGGTGGGTCAGTGGATGGGTCAGTGGATGGGTCAGTGGATGGGTCAGTGGATGGGTCAGTGGATGGGTCAGTTGGTGGGTCAGTTGGTGGGTCAGTTGGTGGGTCAGTTGGTGGGTCAGTCGGTGGGTCAGTGGATGGGTCAGTGGATGGGTCAGTGGATGGGTCAGTGGATGGGTCAGTGGATGGGTCAGTGGATGGGTCAGTTGGTGGGTCAGTTGGTGGGTCAGTTGGTGGGTCAGTGGATGGGTCAGTGGATGGGTCAGTGGATGGGTCAGTGGATGGGTCAGTGGATGGGTCAGTTGGTGGGTCAGTTGGTGGGTCAGTTGGTGGGTCAGTCGGTGGGTCAGTGGATGGGTCAGTCGGTGGGTCAGTTGGTGGGTCAGTTGGTGGGTCAGTGGATGGGTCAGTGGATGGGTCAGTGGATGGGTCAGTGGATGGGTCAGTGGATGGGTCAGTTGGTGGGTCAGTTGGTGGGTCAGTTGGTGGGTCAGTTGGTGGGTCAGTGGATGGGTCAGTGGATGGGTCAGTGGATGGGTCAGTGGATGGGTCAGTGGATGGGTCAGTGGATGGGTCAGTGGATGGGTCAGTTGGTGGGTCAGTTGGTGGGTCAGTGGATGGGTCAGTGGATGGGTCAGTGGATGGGTCAGTGGATGGGTCAGTGGATGGGTCAGTTGGTGGGTCAGTTGGTGGGTCAGTTGGTGGGTCAGTCGGTGGGTCAGTGGATGGGTCAGTCGGTGGGTCAGTGGGTCAGTTGGTGGGTCAGTCGGTGGGTCAGTCGGTGGGTCAGTTGGTGGGTCAGTTGGTGGGTCAGTTGGTGGGTCAGTTGGTGGGTCAGTCGGTGGGTCAGTTGGTGGGTCAGTGGGTCAGTTGGTGGGTCAGTTGGTGGGTCAGTTGGTGGGTCAGTTGGTGGGTCAGTCGGTGGGTCAGTCAGTGGGTCGGTCAGTGGGTCGGTCAGTGGCTCGGTCAGTGGGTCGATCAGTGGGTCGGCCAGTGGGTCGGTCAGTGGGTCGGTCAGTGGATCGGTCAGTGGGTCGGTCAGTGGGTCGGTCAGTGGGTCAGTCAGTGGGTCAGTCAGTGGGTCATGGTGAGACTACAATAGATGGCTATATACTATAACCACTTACCGCATGGAGATCAAAGACCGGTCTGTGTTTCGACTCGACAGGGTCAAGGCCGTGCACGCGTGACCTGTAGTAGGGGTCAGCACCCAGGAAGTGGGGCAGGGAGATGTACACCGGGGCTGGGGATCGAAACCATCCGAGTCAGTGTTAGGACACTAAGTGCTGCAGTCTCCTATCTCCATGGATACACGCCACAACACGCAACTCAGGCACTAGACACTAACGTTCTAATTCAGACATCACACCACCCCCGTCACCCAGCGCCCCCCACCACCCCCCACACACAGAACACCGCCCCCCCAGCGCCCCACACACACACAGACTACCGCCCCCAGCGCCCCCACACACACACAGACCACCGCCCCCGCCCCCCACACCACCCAGCGCCCCCTACCTTCAAGACACCTGACGAGGCTGTACGCCCCAGAAGGGACACAATCGGGCGTGCAGTACCCGTTACCAACTAGCTCTGTGGCTGGGGTCACCGTGACCTGAGGCACCCTCAACACGCGGTAGTCGTTAGGGTCGAGCTTCAGATCCTCCGCCCACACCCTGGGGTCCCACGACAGCAGGGTGGGGCTGGCCTGTAGGGTGGAGCTGTTGGAGAACTCTGAGTCGGGGACGATAAAACGGAGGGTGTCCACGGACTTGTGGGAGCTCTTCTCCTGGTACTGCAGCTCGAAGCTTCTGGAAGAGTCACGTGACAACGGTTTTAGGTCAAGGTGACACGTAGTCATAAGGGTGTGTGCAAACATTATTAACATAATTCAAAACGAGACACACAGGAGACACAGAAGACGCACACGAGACACACACAGGAGACACACACATGTGACACATTAACGTACCTGAAGAGCTGTGGGAAGTAGAAGGATAGACGCGAGTCTTCACTCAAGAAAGGTTTGAACAGGTATCCGTCTGGCGGAGAAATAAATAGAAGGCGTTCAAGTTTGTTATTGATTGCCAGTATTTGCATTGTTTGGTTCTCCCTCACCCCCCTTCCCTCATCCCATCCAAACCCTAACCCTAATTTTCATTTTTTAAAAACATTTCCTCGTGAAAGTGTTGGGGAGGGGGGGGAATCAAAGACGTACTCACCCGTCCCACGGAAAGTGTTGGCTTCATCTGTGCTCCAAAACGGCAACTTTCTGCAGGAGAGATTCATAGAAGGGGAGATTACTGGCAACATTACACAACATGACAGAAGTGGAGATTACTTTCCCACATAAAATATAAAATAGGTGTGTAGTTATAAAGAATGTGTTACGGTGTTATAAAGTGTGTAGATGTGTAGCTATAGAATAGGTCTAAAAATAAAACTGACGTCATCCAGTCGACCGAGTAGATGTGGTTGAATTTGTTGAAGTCCAACTCTCCAGTGTACACGGTCCAGTCGAATCGTGAGGTCGTGTTGATCTGAAAGTACACACTACACATGTCGCACACAGCACACTACACATGTCGCACACAGCACACCACACATGTCGCACACAGCACACCACACTGTTGTATGACTTAACACAATTCAATTGTTGTAAGACATGACCCACCTCAATTGTTGTATTATAAGACCCACCTCAATTGTTGTATTATAAGACCCACCTCAATTGTTGTATTATAAGACCCACCTCAATTGTAGGATATGACCCACCTCAATTGTAGGACATGACCCACCTCAATTGTTGTATAATAAGACCCACCTCAACTGTTGTATTATAAGAACCACCTCAATTGTATTATAAGACCCACCTCAATTGTTGTATTATAAGAGCCATCAAACACGTGATCAACATCCAACTTTCTGATGACGCTCTCTGAAACAAAAACCAAGTCAGATCAAAACTCTTCCCAGCAGCTTTTTGTTCTTAGCCAATTCCTCATTACGCCACAAAGCCGCTTTTCACACAGTAGTAATACCCTGTCCATCCCTCGCCCCCACCTCCCAGCCATAAAGACTTCCAAGCCACAAAGACCCCCCCCCAGCCACAAAGACCCCCCCAGCCACAAAGACCCCCCCAGCCACAAAGACCCCCCCAGCCACAAAGACCCCCCCAGCCACAAAGACCCCCCCAGCCACAAAGACCCACCCCCCCAGCCACAAAGACCCACCCCCCCAGCCACAAAGACCCCCCCCCCAGCCACAAAGACCCCCCCCCCAGCCACAAAGACCCCCCCCAGCCACAAAGACCCCCCCCCAGCCACAAAGACCCCCCAGGCACAAAGACCCCCCCCCCAGGCACAAAGACCCCCCCCAGCCACAAAGACCCCCCCCCCAGCCACAAAGACCCCCCCCCCCAGCCACAAAGACCCCCCAGCCACAAAGACCCTCCCAGCCATAAAGACCTCCCAGCCTCAAGACCTCCCAGCCATAAAGACCTCCCAGCCATAAAGACCTCCCAGCCATAAAATCCTCCCAGCCATAAAGACCTCCCAGCCATAAAGACCTCCCAGCCATAAAGACCTCCCAGCCATAAAGACCTCCCAGCCTCAAGACCTCCCAGCCATAAAGACCCCCCCCCCCAGCCATAAAGACCCCCCCCCAGCCATAAAGACCTCCCAGCCACAAAGACCTCACCTAGCTTGTCCAGGACCTCGTTGGAGTCGAACCCCCGAAACAAACTCTTCACAGTTGACCTATAGACCAGCTTGCTGGCCGGTAGTGACGTCAGATTTTGTATGGCCTTGATGGACACGTTTAGAATGTCGGCAATAAACTGGAACAAACACGACACAAGTTATCCAATAAAGCGACATTTGGATTAAGTTATCCAATAAAGCGACATTTAGACTTAGATATCAATGACATTGGGCCACAGGTTGCTACAGAGGCTTTTTTAGGCAGCCTTTTTTTCTGAGAAACAGGCAGCCCAACTTTTATCCACACCCCCCCCCCCCACCACCCAGTATCACCAGCTACCCATCCCCCCCTACCCCCCCCCCCCTTTCGACTTACGAACAGCTGGGTGTTGGCAGAAGTGACCAGGTCAGTTTCAGGTCCCACAGAGAGGTCAAGGTCGATATCTGTGCTGTACACCAAGGTGAAGGACACGGAGCCGTTACTGTGCCAGGTCGTGTTGACCCTGCTGATCTTAAGTCTGAAGAAGGTACATATTGATATCTGGGGTCAATGACCTTGTACTCACTGATCATACACCACACTTACATGTACACACCACCAGACACCTTTACACCTGTACACCAGACACCTGTACACCAGACACCTGTACACCAGACACCTGTACACCAGACACCTGTACACCAGACACCTGTACACCAGACACCTGTACACCAGACACCTGTACACCAGACACCTGTACACCAGACACATGTACACCAGACACATGTACACCAGACACCTGTACACCAGACACCTGTACACCAGACACCTGTACACCAGACACCTGACACCTGTACACCAGACACCTGTACACCAGACACCTGTACACCAGACACCTGTACACCAGACACCTGTACACCAGACACCTGTACACCAGACACCTGTACACCAGACACCTGTACACCAGACACCTGTACAACAGACACCTGTACAACAGACACCTGTACAACAGACAAATGTACATACACCACACTTACATGTATACACACCAGACACCCACCACACACCTGTACCCACCACCAGACGTACCTGTAGACGTATGGACCACCAGACACCTGTACCCACCGCCAGACGTACCTGTAAACGTATGGACCAATCTCCTTCACCACTGGTCTGGCACCATGCTCAAACTCCTCGGGGTTGGTCACGTTGAAGGCGTACACGTTCATGAAGGCCTGCCCTGATGGGTGGAGCCATTCCTTACTTCCGTTTGCTCGCAAAATTGTTTTCTGAGGGGAAACATTTCTCTTAATAAATCAACATCTAATACCAGCAAGGCGAATGTTACACCTACAGCCACACAATCCCACCTACAGCCACACAATCCCACCTACAGCCACACAATCCCACCTACAGCCACACAAGCCCACCTACAGCCACACAAGCCCACCTACAGCCACACAAGCCCACCTACAACCACACAAGCCCACCTACAACCACACAAGCCCACCTACAGCCACACAAGCCCACCTACAGCCACACAAGCCCACCTACAACCACACAAGCCCACCTACAACCACACAAGCCCACCTACAGCCACAATCCCACCTACAGCCACACAAGCCCACCTACAACCACACAAGCCCACCTACAGTCACACAAGCCCACCTACAGCCACACAAGCCCACCTACAGCCACACAAGCCCACCTACAACCACACAAGCCCACCTACAACCACACAAGCCCACCTACAGCCACACAATCCCGCCTACAGCCACACAATCCCACATACAGCCACACAATCCCACCTACAGCCACACAAGCCCACCTACAGCCACACAAGCCCACCTACAGCCACACAAGCCCACCTACAACCACACAAGCCCACCTACAACCACACAAGCCCACCTACAGCCACACAATCCCGCCTACAGCCACACAATCCCACCTACAGCCACACAAGCCCACCTACAGCCACAATCCCACCTACAGCCACACAAGCCCACCTACAGCCACACAAGCCCACCTACAGCCACACAAGCCCACCTACAGCCACACAAGCCCACCTACAGCCACACAAGCCCACCTACAGCCACACAAGCCCACCTACAGCCACAATCCCACCTACAGCCACACAAGCCCACCTACAACCACACAAGCCCACCTACAGTCACACAAGCCCACCTACAGCCACACAATCCCACCTACAGCCACACAATCCCACCTACAGCCACACAATCCCACCTACAGCCACACAATCCCACCTACAGCCACACAAGCCCACCTGCCCGTGTCTTACCTCCTTGACGTTAGCTTGCATTCTGGGTAGAATAATTTTGTATGCAATGATAATGTAGGTCAGTAGAACGAGAGCGGTCAAGGTCACCAATGCTAGACACCTGGAGCTCTGGAGGACGTCCAGAACTTTGGCCAGTATCGATCCTTGACTGAAAGAAAAGACCAGAAATACATCAATAGCTGGACATTTCCATAAAACAGCTGACGAGACTAGACATAGGTCCCCAAAGACGAGACTGGACAAGGGTTCCCAAAGACAAGACTGGACAAGGGTTCCCAAAGACAAGACTGGACAAGGGTTCCCAAAGACAAGACTGGACAAGGGTTCCCAAAGACAAGACTGGACAAGGGTTCCCAAAGACAAGACTGGACAAGGGTTCCCAAAGACAAGACTGGACAAGGGTTCCCAAAGACAAGACTGGACAAGGGTTCCCAAAGACAAGACTGGACAAGGGTTCCCAAAGACAAGACTGGACAAGGGTTCCCAAAGACAAGACTGGACAAGGGTTCCCAAAGACAAGACTGGACAAGGGTTCCCAAAGACAAGACTGGACAAGGGTTCCCAAAGACAAGACTGGACAAGGGTTCCCAAAGACAAGACTGGACAAGGGTTCCCAAAGACAAGACTGGACAAGGGTTCCCAAAGACAAGACTGGACAAGGGTTCCCAAAGACAAGACTGGACAAGGGTTCCCAAAGACAAGACTGGACAAGGGTTCCCAAAGACAAGACTGGACAAGGGTTCCCAAAGACAAGACTGGACAAGGGTCCCCAAAGACAAGACTGGACAAGGGTCCCCAAAGACAAGACTGGACAAGGGTCCCCAAAGGCAAGACTGGACAAAGGTCCCCAAAGGCAAGACTGGACAAAGGTCCCCAAAGGCAAGACTGGACAAAGGTCCCCAAAGGCAAGACTGGACAAGGGTTCGACTCACTCTTCCACGCATCGCCGCCTCCGTCTGGCCCTCTCCTCAGAGAAAGCGGACGCCTGCAGGCCGCGTTCAGTGGTCAGCAGGGCCAGCGTGTCCCTGTTGTAGCCGTCTGGTGACCCCATTTCCGGCGTGGCGGGCTCGGCGCTGCTGACCTCCTCGATCTGCTGCTCGCGGACGATGATTGTGTCCCCTTGCGCTGATGAGCCGTAGGTGATCCGACCAATGGGCTTGCCGGAAGGGCTGACCTCAATCACAGTGATGGTCTCTGGGTCGGACTCGTCAGCTGGTGCAAAGGACAGTTAAAACACGGGGCAAATGGCAGTTATAACACGGGGCAAAGGGCAGTTATAACACGGGGCAAAGGGCAGTTATAACACGGGGCAAAGGGCAGCTATAACACGGGGCAAAGGGCAGTTATAACGTGGGGCAAGAGATGGTTAAAAGCACAGTCCCATGTCAACACTCACCATCAGATGTGCGGTTGCTGCTTAGTCCGTTCTTTGCTCCACCTACTCCACCCACTCCACCAGCTCCATTGGCTAGTGTGCCGTTGCTGCCCAGTCCGTTTCTGCCTCCACTTGCTCCACCGGATCCACCATCCCCCGCAGTGGCGCCACCACTTTCAGCGTCTTGGTAGCTGAGAGTCTCGTTGTCTGACATGGTCCTGGGGAAAACACAACATTAACATGGTCCTGGGGAAAACACAACATTAACATGGTCCTGGGGAAAACACAACATTAACATGGTCCTGGGGAAAACAACATTAACATGGTCCTGGGGAAAACACAACATTAACATGGTCCTGGGGAAAACACAACATTAACATGTGGGCTGTAGTGTCTAGTGGGGTGTAGTGTCTGACATGGTCCTGGGGAAAACACAACATTAACATGGTCCTGGGGAAAACACAACATTAACATGGTCCTGGGGAAAACACAACATTAACATGGTCCTGGGGAAAACACAACATTAACATGGTCCTGGGGAAAACACAACATTAACATGGTCCTGGGGAAAACACAACATTAACATGTGGGCTGTAGTGTCTAGTGGGGTGTAGTGTCTGACATGGTCCTGGGGAAAACACAACATTAACATGGTCCTGGGGAAAACACAACATTAACATGGTCCTGGGGAAAACACAACATTAACATGGTCCTGAGGGAAACACAACATTAACATGGTCCTGAGGGAAACAACATTAACATGGTCCTGGGGAAAACACAACATTAACATGGTCCTGGGGGAAACACAACATTAACATGGTCCTGGGGAAAACACAACATTAACATGGTCCTGGGGAAAACACAACATTAACATGGTCCTGGGGAAACACAACATTAACATGGTCCTGGAGAAAACACAACATTAACATGTGGGCTGTAGTGTCTAGTGGGGTGTAGTGTCTGACATGGTCCTGGGGAAAACAACATTAACATGGTCCTGGGGAAAACACAACATTAACATGGTCCTGGGGGAAACACAACATTAACATGGTCCTGGGGGAAACACAACATTAACATGTGGGCTGTAGTGTCTGACATGGTACTGGGGAAAACAACATTAACATGGTCCTGGGGAAAACACAACATTAACATGGTCCTGGGGGAAACACAACATTAACATGGTCCTGGGGAAAACACAACATTTACATGGTCCTGGGGAAAACACAACATTTACATGGTCCTGGGGAAAACACAACATGAACATGGTCCTGGGGAAAACACAACATTAACATGGTCCTGGGGAAAACACAACATTAACATGGTCCTGGGGAAAACACAACATGAACATGGTCCTGGGGAAAACACAACATGAACATGGTCCTGGGGAAAACACAACATGAACATGGTCCTGGGGAAAACACAACATTAACATGGTCCTGGGGAAAACACAACATTAACATGGTCCTGGGGAAAACACAACATTAACATGGTCCTGAGGGAAACACAACATTAACATGGTCCTGAGGGAAACACAACATTAACATGGTCCTGGGGAAAACACAACATTAACATGTGGGCTGTAGTGTCTAGTGGGGTGTAGTGTCTGACATGGTCCTGGGGAAACAACATTAACATGGTCCTGGGGAAAACACAACATTTACATGGTCCTGGGGAAAACACAACATTTACATGGTCCTGGGGAAAACACAACATTAACATGGTCCTGGGGAAAACACAACATTAACATGGTCCTGGGGAAAACACAACATTAACATGGTCCTGGGGAAAACAACATTAACATGGTCCTGGGGAAAACACAACATTAACATGGTCCTGGGGAAAACACAACATTAACATGGTCCTGGGGAAAACACAACATTAACATGGTCCTGGGGAAAACACAACATTAACATGTGGGCTGTAGTGTCTGACATGGTCCTGGGGAAAACACAACATTAACATGGTCCTGGGGAAAACACAACATTTACATGGTCCTTGGGAAAACACAACATTAACATGTGGGCTGTAGGGTCTGACGTGGTCCTGGGGAAAACACAACATTAACATGGTCCTGGGGAAAACAACATTAACATGTGGGCTGTAGTGTCTGACATTGTCCTGGGGAAAACAACATTAACATGGTCCTGGGGAAAACACAACATTAACATGTGGGCTGTAATGTCTGACATTGTCCTGGGGAAAACAACATTAACATGGTCCTGGGGAAAACACAACATTAACATGGTCCTGGAAGAAACACAACATTAACATGGTCCTGTGGAAAACACAACATTAACATGGTCCTGTGGAAAACACAACATGAACATGGTCCTGGGGAAAACACAACATGAACATGGTCCTGGGGAAAACAACATTAACATGGTCCTGGGGAAAACACAACATTTACATGGTCCTGGGGAAAACACAACATTTACATGGTCCTGGGGAAAACACAACATTAACATGGTCCTGGGGAAAACAACATTAACATGGTCCTGGGGAAAACACAACATTTACATGGTCCTGGGGAAAACACAACATTTACATGGTCCTGGGGAAAACACAACATTTACATGGTCCTGGGGAAAACACAACATTAACATGGTCCTTGGGAAAACACAACATTAACATGGTCCTGGGGAAAACACAACATTTACATGGTCCTGGGGAAAACACAACATTTACATGGTCCTGGGGAAAACACAACATTAACATGGTCCTGGGGAAAACACAACATTAACATGTGGGCTGTAGTGTCTGACATGGTCCTGGGGAAACAATATTAACATGGTCCTGGGGAAAACACAACATTAACATGGTCCTGGGGAAAACACAACATTAACATGGTCCTGAGGGAAACACAACATTAACATGGTCCTGAGGGAAACACAACATTAACATGGTCCTGGGGAAAACACAACATTAACATGTGGGCTGTAGTGTCTAGTGGGGTGTAGTGTCTGACATGGTCCTGGGGAAACAACATTAACATGGTCCTGGGGAAAACACAACATTTACATGGTCCTGGGGAAAACACAACATTTACATGGTCCTGGGGAAAACACAACATTAACATGGTCCTGGGGAAAACACAACATTAACATGGTCCTGGGGAAAACACAACATTAACATGGTCCTGGGGAAAACAACATTAACATGGTCCTGGGGAAAACACAACATTAACATGGTCCTGGGGAAAACACAACATTAACATGGTCCTGGGGAAAACACAACATTAACATGGTCCTGGGGAAAACACAACATTAACATGTGGGCTGTAGTGTCTGACATGGTCCTGGGGAAAACACAACATTAACATGGTCCTGGGGAAAACACAACATTTACATGGTCCTTGGGAAAACACAACATTAACATGTGGGCTGTAGGGTCTGACGTGGTCCTGGGGAAAACACAACATTAACATGGTCCTGGGGAAAACAACATTAACATGTGGGCTGTAGTGTCTGACATTGTCCTGGGGAAAACAACATTAACATGGTCCTGGGGAAAACACAACATTAACATGTGGGCTGTAATGTCTGACATTGTCCTGGGGAAAACAACATTAACATGGTCCTGGGGAAAACACAACATTAACATGGTCCTGGAAGAAACACAACATTAACATGGTCCTGTGGAAAACACAACATTAACATGGTCCTGTGGAAAACACAACATGAACATGGTCCTGGGGAAAACACAACATGAACATGGTCCTGGGGAAAACACAACATTAACATGGTCCTGGGGAAAACACAACATTAACATGGTCCTGGGGAAAACACAACATTTACATGGTCCTGGGGAAAACACAACATTTACATGGTCCTGGGGAAAACACAACATTAACATGGTCCTGGGGAAAACAACATTAACATGGTCCTGGGGAAAACACAACATTTACATGGTCCTGGGGAAAACACAACATTTACATGGTCCTGGGGAAAACACAACATTAACATGGTCCTTGGGAAAACACAACATTAACATGGTCCTGGGGAAAACACAACATTTACATGGTCCTGGGGAAAACACAACATTTACATGGTCCTGGGGAAAACACAACATTAACATGGTCCTGGGGAAAACAACATTAACATGTGGGCTGTAGTGTCTGACGTGGTCCTGGGGAAAACACAACATTAACATGGTCCTGGGGAAAACACAACATTAACATGTGGGCTGTAGTGTCTAATACAGTGGGCTGTAGTGTCTAATACAGTGGGCTGTAGTGTCTAATACAGTGGGCTGTAGTGTCTAATACAATGGGCTGTAGTGTCTAATACAGTGGGCTGTAGTGTCTAATACAGTGGGCTGTAGTGTCTAATACAATGGGCTGTAGTGTCTAATACAGTGGGCTGTAGTGTCTAATACAGTGGGCTGTAGTGTCTAATACAGTGGGCTGTAGTGTCTAATACAGTGGGCTGTAGTGTCTAATACAATGGGCTGTAGTGTCTAATACAGTGGGCTGTAGTGTCTAATACAGTGGGCTGTAGTGTCTAATACAGTGGGCTGTAGTGTCTAATACAGTGGGCTGTAGTGTCTAATACAGTGGGCTGTAGTGTCTAATACAGTGGGCTGAGTGTCTAATACAGTGGGCTGTAGTGTCTAATACAGTGGGCTGTAGTGTCTAATACAGTGGACTGTAGTGTCTAATACAGTGGGCTGTAGTGTCTAATACAGTGGACTGTAGTGTCTAATACAGTGGGCTGTAGTGTCTAATACAGTGGGCTGTAGTGTCTAATACAGTGGGCTGTAGTGTCTAATACAGTGGGCTGTAGTGTCTAATACAGTGGGCTGTAGTGTCTAATACAGTGGGCTGTAGTGTCTAATACAGTGGGCTGTAGTGTCTAATACAGTGGGCTGTAGTGTCTAATACAGTGGGCTGTAGTGTCTAATACAGTGGGCTGTAGTGTCTAATACAGTGGGCTGTAGTGTCTGATACAGCAGACCAACTTTGCAATAGAGTTCATGAGGGGGGTGTAAATCGTACAAGGTACAGTTGACCAATGACTAAGTATAAATCGTACAAGGTACAGTTGACCAATGACTAAGTATAGCATGGTCTGACCGTATACATATCACAAGGGCTTAGTGAAGGGCAATGTAAACAAGATTCAAGTGGCCGCGTGTGGTCAAGCTTGTGACGTCAGAAGAGTACGCTGACCTGATTGCAACATAAACACATGTACACTTCTCCCAGTGATCTTTCGCTAGGGGTCAGTTCGTGGGTACCCGGCCGGCGATCAGAACACGGCTATCTGTCAATTCTACTGTCATGAAAAACCGAATTCGAACTCTAGATTTTCTGGCTAGCTAGGCCTATCCCCCCCCCCTCCCCACCCATCACGGTTCATTGTAGGCTAGTCTATTGTAGGCTGGCTGGTCCATTAGAGGCTACTTTAAAATGGTTGAAAATTTGACAAATTTAATCTGTAATTACTAATTACACCAACACCTAATCAAACTAACAAACATGGTCAAAGTTTGTGTTGAATTACAAGTTAAGTTTAATAACAACAAAACCACATGTATCTCCTGTATGAAATGAATCGATTATTTGGTCATATAATATGACCACATACCAAGTGAATTCCACACTTACTTTATTCCCAGTTGAATTCGACTGATCTTCTTGAGAAGTCAAATTGTGCCTACACGGTATTCAATGTGTGTTTGTTTACAAAGTCCAGCGCTTTGATTGGCTGGGTCCTGAGACAGTGTTGTAGTTTGTAACCATTGTTCATGGCTCCCACGATCTTGTACTCGCTGGCAACCCTTGACCCCCCGGGGTGTTCAGAACATCTTAGTTCGGCATTCAATCGAATTTTTAAAAAAACTTTCCAGATGAGCAATATGTATGTACACCAGATGAGCAATATGTGTGGACACCAGATGAGCAATATGTATGGACATCAGATGAGCAATATGTATGTACACCAGATGAGCAATATGTATGGAAACCAGATGAGCAATATGTATAATATGTACGGACACCAGATGGACTCGTGTATGCTATCGAGGTGTAAAACTCTGCATGTGTAATTGTGTGTGCGCTAAGTATAGTAAGACATGAACCCACACATTTCCAATCTTTTTAATACAATATATTATAGAGAAGCACCTTGTTTTTTTTTTATTATATAAACAGTAATCCATTATATTTAAAGAAAACATAAATAAATACATTTAGTGCATTAATAAAAAAAAATTTAAAAATTAAAAAACGTTAATAAACTTATCTTTCAACTGAATATAAGCATTTTTTTTTTTTGTACATTTTCAACACATTTTTATTGCTTGTTGGAAAAATTAAATAGATTTATCGGCCAAATGAACCCTGCGGGTTTTTCTTTGCAAGGGAAAAAACTCAATTAATAGTTTCGACAAAACTAACCTTGCTTGATTATGTCCCCTTACAATAGATTTAGTTTTCTCCGGCTAATAAGCGTGATATTTTAGAGCAGGGAGGATAAAATTTCACCGTGCTAAAAATGTTTTTAAAACTCAACTCACTTGGCAAAGTAATTTTTAGAGATTCTGTCCAATTTTTCCTTAGAGTCAATCCCCACTCCTCTTGATGATGTCACCCTGTCCGCGCCCCCTCCCTTGTTAAACTTCTGCATGATGTAATTGATACATAGTTCTAATGGATTACATGTGATCGGATAGACCTATGGAGGTGCTCTCATTCATCACTCATACCCCAGAGTCAACGTGAGTTATCTTTACAATACTTTAACTAAAGGGCTGCTACTGTTATTTTATTTATCCGCATTTTATTTCAGCATTACCTCCCTTGCAGTTTTCTTGCTGAGATGATACTCGCTTTTGTTCTGCTGGCTCAGCGCAAATTAGCGCGCTCGTTTTAACAAGGGGGGAAACCGTAGTGCTTGTATCGGCTCATTTACTTACAGCAGTCGTAATGGCGTAACGCTTTCTCTCTTGTTTAAGTGCTTACATATAGGACACATAACCACTCCAACTCCACCCTTCTCCACCGAAGGACATATAGCCGCCTACAACAAACTGTTACAAATTGTGTTCTTAAAGTCCTCTTAATTGTATTTACCACTATGCCGGCTTGTTGTGCAGACTCGCCGGCGTTTGTCATTAGGCTACACATTCAGAGATTGGTAGCCTATTTCTAGTACTACTATTAATTAGAAATTTTAATATTTGCCACTATTACAGAAACTTTAACTTGGTTTAGTTTGTAGTGTTTTACTACGTTACTCTGACGCGCAAAAACCTGCAACATTGTCTGTTCAAAGGTCATTGGTCGGTTTCAGAGGTCTTTGGTCAGTTCAGAGGTCATTGGTCATTGATCTTTTGAAAGAATGGAAACTCAAAACTACACTGTTCGATTTTTTAAAATAGTATCATTGATACCCTGGTTACAAATTTAATCTTTTACATTTATCCGATTTAACTAAATTACAGTGAACATACACATTGGCTGACTTGTTTTACAAACTCAGAAAGAAAAACAGAGGTCCGCTAAAGGATCAACCTACAAGCGCCACGCAAAAAGTCCTTACTGAATAACTTTAGGGTTTTAAAGTAGTCCTAGTTGTTCTACTTAATTTTTGTGGTCGTTCAGATAAGAGTTTGTTTTGTTGTAATTTTTTAAAACGCTAAACCAACTTTAGATTTTAGATAATAATAGATAATTATATTATTTTAGTGATACCCGTTTATTGGGTAGATTTTAAAGTATAACCCCATTAACATAATTTATATATAGCCTACAGAATATTTGGTCGAAGAGTCGATCAAAATAACTGCCGCGACTTCGCTTTCAAATTCTTAATAAAGTTAGTTATCAAATCTACCCGTGTTGTTTGTTTTTAAAAGTTGCCGACGGGCCGTCCTTAAAATAAACTCCTCCCATAGGTATTGGCCCCACCTCTTTTGCTCCGCCCCGCGCCGCAATCAGCTGACGATATAGGGGAATCCCCTTCCGTATAAGCCTACCTATGTGGCACCATATGATGTATGTTGATAACACATCATCAGAGTTGATGAAAGATCGATATGCAAATTTATGCAAATTTTATGCAAATTAGGATCTTGATATATTATGTTAATTCTGGATCAAAACGAGGCTATCACGTGACCAGTGTATTTTTATGCGACGCCATGTTCGGCATTTCTGGTGGGAAACACTTTATTTCACAGTGAGTTAAGGTACTCATATATTTCTCTGCTGATTGATTAATCGTTACACAGGATATCGTTGAGTAGGTCGTGCTGTGTTCCTATTTTCAGGTTTGTTTACAACTCATACGCACGAGTCTGTTTCATCCTGCCTTTTCTATATTGAAATTTTCGCGGAAAGATAAACTCATGACAACTGTGACCGCGATACATAGACCTTGTTGCTAAAAATAGAAAAGCTTATGATAGAAAATGCCCGATTAGTACCAACGAATTGGCGCTCAGTACTCCTAGCGGTCCAGAAACTAGATATCTTAATCTTTATTACGCTTTTTAAATAATGGGTTTCGTCTATTGTATTTAGAATCTGCTTTGTTTTTCAATATTTGCACTCCATCCTTGTTATGGCGGTCTTTGTTCATTTCAACATCACCACCCATGCTTGCCTGCAAAATTTCCCTCATCCGTCACTGGAACATCGCCTCTTCTTTTCCTTTTGCTAGACCACTGGACTGGCTCTAACAAAAATTATAAGATAATGCCACAGGTAGAGATCAGAATTCTATAGACCAACCCAAGTATAGTATAGATAATAGTTTAGTCTAGGGGTAGGCCCTGGCCCTACTAGGCACTACTAACTAGATTCTATTAATTAAGTATTAGATCTACTTTTAGAGTTTTAGACTCTAGTTATTCCTATTCTGCAGAATCTTCTAGATCTAGTGTCTAGAAATCAAGAATAGTAGTTTTATTCATTCTCAATAATAGGGCCTAACAGTAACTGGGGGTAACTAAGCCTAGATCTAAAAAAAACTAATCTAGATCTCTAGTATTATTATATAGGCCAAGGTCTAGATCTATAGAGCTAGATTGATCTGGAGAGTATTCTAGATCTAAGCCCTATAATTTAAAATATAGATCAAGACTCTGAGCATAATGAAAATCTTTTTAAAAACTTAGTCTTAGAGTTTCTTCCAGGCATCTCTGGGAGGGGGGGAGGGGAGTTTAGGGCCTATTCATAACACTCTCGCCTTTTTGTTTCAGATAGAAGCCATGTCTCATCATTAAAGTTATTTGAGATTAAAGCCAACTGAGTTTGATTATGACGGTGAGTTGAACTGAAGATACTGAGATATAGGCCTACCTACTGTATCTATAATCTCGTGTATACACACACATTTCTGGTCTTGCATAGTTGATTCGATCAAGCAGAGTGCATATGTTCTATTTATACTGATTATTAACTTGTACTTTTATTTTTATAGCCTACATGTTTCTTTTGTGTGTTTTGGTATTTATTTATTTTCCAAGATTATTTCTTTGTAAAGTTAACACAATCATTTATTTTTTTACAGTCCATTTCAAGAAGTGGTTCTTCACGAAGGTTAGTTAATATTTGAATCACAGTTCTAGTAAATAAAGTTTTTAATTTTATATCAAAACTACTTAGCAACAAACATCTCCTGATTGGATTCATTGCCTTCAGCATGACACTGCAGGTCTAAAGATTATAATGTGATCTACCTCATTATACAGCCACAAGCATAAATTTCTATCTTACGTTTTTTCATATGCCAAACTAAATATAGTTGGAACCTCTGCTCTGCTACTGTTTCATGAGTTCCACTATGCCATCTTACCACCACTGTAGACCAACATCATAGTCTAATGGTAGAATGTGCTCCTCCTAATTAGAACATGATTTGTGTTATAAGACCATTCGCCAAACAGCCCTTCATGTTCAAACTAAATGGTGTGATGTACTGGGTGAGTGAAACCCACTGGTCTAGCTGCTGGTAACATGGGTGAGAGAAGTGGTCACTTCGTTGCGCCTTTCCTCTCTGCCAGGCTAGTGAGAATTGCTTGAGCCAGCATCTGTTTATGAGACAGACCTGCACTAGCTGTTTCAGGGTTTAAACACATAAACTCAAATAAAAATGTTTAAACCATTAAAAAATAAAGTAAATTTTTTCTTTCTGTGAATTCCAATTAAAAGATATATTGAGAATATTAAATCAGTCACTAAAATATGTCTGACAATTGTACCTGAATTATGCCCTGTGTAGGAAGCCTGAAGCCCCGGGTAGAATTCGTCTTCAGCTGAAAGGGAAAAGCTCAAAAATCCTGCACAGTGATGAGGAAGATGATAACAGCGATGAGGAGGGACCTGTTGCAGCGGATAGCATCCCTGATGACTTGCCTGAAGGTTAGTTTTTGTTGCATTGTCTTGTGTTCAGTTACATTAGCTAGGCCAATGCAAAAATTTAATTTCAGTAAAACAATATAATAGTTACATATTTGGATAGGGGCTGTCAATCTGATTACAGATCAGTTTGAATTTTCAAAATCTGACCATAAACAAAAAAGTTATGAATTTTTTAGTCATTAAAAAACAGCAGTTTTTTCAGACAACCGGGGTAGACCCTGAAAGAGGAAAAATACTGGGAGGGTATGGACCAAATTTTTAAGTGTTTTTCACTAAAAGTGGTATAAAAGCCAGAATACTTTATCAATTGATGTAATTTTAAGATATTTTATAGATTTTTGTATGCTGAATCCAATGATGCTATTTTAAAAAGTGTCCTTCGATTACTCAACCTACTAATCTCATAGATTATGTAATACCCCCCTTTCAATTTTTTTTAAACATCTAATAATCAATGTGATAAGAAGTCATTCTTTAAATGTAACGCTGTTTTAATCTAAAATATGACATTTATATATGCTCAAGCTAATGGTAGATTTAAAATGGTCCAACATTGCTACATAACTATCAAATGTTAAGGTTATGTAATCCCACCCTTTGCTCAAAATATACCATGAATTTGTTTTAAAATCACTTTTGCTCATTGTCAGTTAACTTCAAGTTAATAGCCTATTAGAAGAAAATATAACTAATCAAGTTTTTCAATACAAAGAGAAGAATGCTATAGTAAATTTGTGATTATGTAACTTCTTAAAAGATGTTATGTAATCTATGTGCAATACTCTAGGCCTACTCTGTTCCAAAAATAAAGGCCTATCTCATTATAATTATATTTCTTGTTATTTTAAATATCTTAATCCTTTTTGCTATAGAATTAGTCTAGTTACAAATGTGTCTGATTAGAATCAGAGTGTGCTTTATGGTAATTACGTAATATTACCCATATTAAAGTTAATCATTTTTACAATGTCAATAAAATAAACTTTGGAGGAAAATATTTTTTTTAAAAACTTGCACAAGGTATAGTTAAGTAATAGATATATAACATAAATTTATATTTATGCCCAATGTTTATGCTAGTAGTAAGTAGGTTTATGTATTTTGTAAGCCTACCAGTAGGCCTTTTACAATTAAAAACTTTCTTAAGAAAAAAGCACGTGTTTGAGTGCTTGACTGTGTAGATCTAGTAGATTCTAGAAATTGTGTAAGATTACCGTGTTTGGCTATACACAGACACGTGTACCACCACCAGCTTTTGCCTAGATTTAGTTCAATCAGACATGTGGGTAACCAGGTCTTCTGACCAATGAATTTTATTGCCCTATTACGTAAACACCACCGCTGGATAGGCTAGTCGGCTAACCCGATGAACGTGTCAGATGAATATTATGTAATCTCAGAGACAAAAGTCTGGCAAGATTTCCTGATCTATGCCCGAGGATTAGTAACATCAACTCCACAAAGTGAAGGGGGAGGGAGGTGGGGTATGAAACCACCGTGTACCGTACGAGTGTTATACAACATCAAAAGCGATGCTCGTCGGCTTGTCGCGTCACGGACTAGTGGGGGCGGGGTGAGACTATGGGTGTTACATACGGTGTAGGATGGTCAGTGGCTACCCCCATCCACCCCACCCCATTTTGGTCGATTTGATAAGCTAGTAACTCCCACGTTGTTAGTGGTATTAAAATTTGTAGAAAAGAGCCCCGGATATAATTTAATTTATTTTTTAAAGCCATTTTTACTAAAAAGTAATGTACACAATAATGAAACGTTACACGAATCACATCACAGCATTGTTTGATCGGGCCGAAGCTATTCGGATTAATTTTGCCGATTAGTCCTCAGCCGTAAATACTAACAAAACTTTTGTTTGACGTTTCAATGGGTTAAGACAAAGTTATGCAACATGTCTGTGTGCTTATAAATATAAAGTAGCAATAGCCGTCGAGTCAAACACCGGAACACATGTATCTATCTTTAGACATTGTTTATAGTATCATCCAATCGGATCAAGCGCCTAGCGTCACGTGACCACACACTCAACTGTGCTACACGATGTGTAGATCACCAATCAGTCGGGCGGCGGCCGACGCGTTAATTTTTTATTTTCGTTCGGTTTTAAAATGTATGGACGGCTTTATTACGAGGTGCTATAATACATGTCATACATTAAAATAAACGGCGGGATTTCGGGAATACAGCTCAGGGTTCAAATGCAAAATATGTCCAATAATAGACCGGGAAACTTGGTTCAACTTTGCGGTCCGATATCTCCAAAAGTATTTAACTTATTTTGACCACGAACCCTGAGCGTTATACGTGTACATTTAATGTATTCGTCTGCCAAATTTGACTATTGTAGTACGTAAACTCGATACGTGTATACAAATTTTGTAACGCGTCATCAGGTTAAAAACGGCGATTCGAAGCACAGCAGGGCGGTTCAGTCAGACAGCGGTCGGCGCGTCGTGTTCATATTTTCGGTCCACTTCAAAGTCTATAGACGTCCTTATTATAGGGCCTTATAGGACATATCATACATATTAATAAACGTCGAGATTTCAGGAATACAGCTCAGGGTTCAAATAAAAAATCGATCCATAAATAGCTCAAATAACTTAGTTTAACTTTGCGGTCTGATATCTCCGAAAGTATTACACATATTTTAACCAAGAACCCTGAGCGTTATACGTGTACATTTAATCTATTCTTCTACCAAGTTTCATAGTTGTAGTACGAAAACTCACAGAGTCTATAGACTCCAAGTAACACCCCCCTTTTAAAAAGGTGAAAAAGCCTCCCCCCTAATCGGCACGTCGCCGCGGGGGGTAAAAAATGCGATTAAATCGGCGATTTCTTCAACGTCTGAAATAATACAGAAATCAAACTAATACAGTTAAAAAGGTTATTCAATTACGAACAGAATGATGTATAACATGTTAATATAAACACAATAAAAGCATGCAAAAAACAGAGTTAAACATGCAGGGGGTAGGGAAAAGCCGATTTGTCCGATTTTCTCGGCAGCGGCATTGGCCTAGCTAGTTACATGCCTCTTTAGTAACAACACCTCTCCCTCCCTTCAAATCTTAAGACTGGCGGAAGTCTTTATTTATGATGTGAATAATTTTTATCGCCAACAGATAATTTCCCCATTAAATGTAAATTCGCTGGGGTTTTTTTTTCAAAATCAAAGGTTCCAGTCAAAAAGATAGTAAACTATAGCAAGCATAGTTTATAAATTATCTTGAGGCAACAAACAACTATTACATTCTGATATATTTTTTCGTATATCTTAACAGTCAAATTATTATTCTTTGATTCCTTTTTACTTTCACGTATACGAAGTATAGAGGAAGTATTGTAATCGTGCAAAAAAAATGAAATCCATATTTTCACAATATTGATATTTTACACCTCCCAATGTCAAAAAAACTTAGTTTTACAATTTTGTGTGAGTGTGTGTATTGTCTTTGAACACGATAACTACAAAACGAGTTCCATATTATTTCTTTAGCAGAGGTAGAAGACACCTAATACTTAGGGCTTAATTTGAATACTTTCCTTGGTTGTCATTATTTCACTCAAAGAAAAGTTGGGCTTTTATACATTGCAAGGAAGATATATGGTTAAAACTGTAATTTTGTTCTTGTTATAGTGCTATCAGCTGTTTTTATCTGACCACCTACAGGTACAGTCATAGTCCAACCTCAAGCTGTTGATGATGCTCCGTTAAAAAAGAAACGTGACCGTAAGTTACAGCTGTTACAGACATCAATTTGGCACAAACTAGTTTCACCTTTTTTTCTATTTTCTTCTAGTAACATTATTTCAGCTTTTGTTACATTAATTCACGAACTGTCGTAATGGCAGATCATTGGCCAATATTCTACTTTCTGTGGTGTTATGGCCGACCAAATCAACTGGTATTACAAAATTGAAAATTTTCATTGAAAATGCTAATAAATAAATGTACTTTGGTTAAGGGAAAATAGTTATTTTAGAAAGTGAATTTCCTTCCTGTTTCCAGAATGGGGCAATTTTCTATGAGTACATGAGCTTTGATTTTTGTTAAACACAGATATTGTTTAGTCAAATTTTACTTGTCCTGTAAATGTCTAGGTCAATTTCAACCTATTGTGTGTACCAAAAGATTCTTTGTCCAATGTACTTTTAGTAAATATATACTTGTAAGGGTCTCTGCTTTCATTCTGTATATAATTTAGACATTTTTAACTGGCATGGAAAACGTTAAAATGGCTTGATGCTGCAGAACAACTGCAGTTCGAAGGTTAAACTAATTGTAATATTACATAGTTTCTAATATATTTGTTGCTTCTGTGCCATCTGTAAATTGTTGTATTACTAAATTTCTCATATTAGAGTTCCTGAATGTAATTTTTGTTTCATATTACTTTAGCTCCAGTACGTATTGATACATCTATACTTGACAACGTAAGCTGCACAGCATGTGGACGCCAGTTAAACCCATATAAAAACAGTGCCCTTCAAAAACATCCAGAGCTTAAAGTTGTCATCTGTAAGGTACGTAGATTTAAACATGCAGAATCTACATCATTTAATGACTAGAAAATTCCAGAATCTAATGTCTGTGTTTTGTTCACCTGATTTAGCGCTGTGATAAGTTTCTGTCCAGTGGAGAAATAGCAAAGGACAAAGATGGAACAGATGAGCAGTGTAGGTGGTGCGGAGAAGGGGGGAGGCTGGTCGTCTGTGACGAGTGTGCCAGTGCATTTTGTAGGGCTTGTGTCATGCGGAATTTCAACAGATCTGAGTTCACCAATATTAGTAAGTAACACTTGTGCCTTGTTTAGTCGTTGTGATTCAAAATTTTATCAAGTGTCCAACATCCAGTTGGCTAACCAGTGGTTATCAGACTAGTTTAGTGACCCTTTGAACCTTGGTATATGAATGAATAGTCTGGTCAGCTCTATGCCCAGCCACTTTCATTTTAAGACTTATCAAAGATAATCACAGCTTTAACAGTCCAAATGTTTCTAATTTTGCAGACAGTCAGCCGAACTGGAAGTGTTATATCTGTGACAAGGCCCCACTCCAAAGCTTGAGGGAGAAGTACAGGAAGATCCGGGACACCTTGAAAGCTCTCCAAGCCAGGGACAAAGCTAAGGCTGCTGCCCCCACCAGCAACGGTACGGCTAAATCTGAGAACAAGCAGCCAGAATCCAAAAGTTCTGCCTCACATTCTGCCCCAAAGAGTAATGCAGCAGCATCTACTCCTCAGAAGGCAGAGACCACCAAACCAGTGACTGACAACGTTGTACTTAGTTTAAAAGACTTAGATATAGCCCATGAAAATGTGGAGATTATGATGGATAAACTTTCCACCTCCACGACGACATTTAAAGAAATGCTGCGTGCGCTGAGGTCCCAGTTCCATTCCACCAGCCCACGGTCAGCTGAAGATCCACCTCCCATGTTCAAATTCTCAATCAGTAGTCAGATGGACATTGAAGAGAAGAAAAGACGCTGTGCTAAAGCTTTGAGCATGGGTCTGGTCACTTACTTCAAGTCTCTCAAGTCCATTCTCTCCGCAGATTCTCAGCTCTCAGCAGATGCCAAAAATAAACCAGTGACCCAGGTCAAGGAGGCCACTAATTCTGTTCCAAAACCTGTGACAAAGACAGGCTCTGCTGCGCCCAATAAAGCTACGGAGTCGGCTAAAAAAGTTTATTCTAGTAGCAGCAGTAGCAGCCTCTCAGACGACAGTGACGCAGAGGTGGTCAAAGCAAAACATGCTACAGAGAAGAAAAAAGTCACTTCTAAAGAAAAGGTTAAAAGCTCAGAGGATCACAGCAAAAAAGCTGGCACTAAATCAAATGATGGAAAAAGTAGCATTACTAGCTCTAATAAAACTAAATCAAAAGAAAAGGAGAGTTCGGGAAGTAAAACTGGTGAGGACAAAACACAACGAAGCAGTGCAGAGACAGCTAAGAAAAGTACTGGGAAAGATGCTGCAGATGTTGGTGACATTGCTGCAGTTGCCAAGAAAACCCCCAGCTTAAAACTAGTTAAACTTTCTTCTGAAGATTTAATGAATAAAAAAGATAAAGAACATTCCAGTGAAAAGGCTCAAGAGTCAGAGGTGGCAGACACATCTACTGCTCCAGCCGAAGTGGAGAAGGATGGTGTTGATGAAAACTTGGCTGCCAAGTTTGACCTCATCAAGGAGCTGGGTGAGGAGATGAACACAGACAAAGAGCAGGAGGAAGCTGATCTAGAACTGCCTGTCACTTTCCAAGACTCCACTCTTCCTGATGACAGTGAAAAGGAAACAGTAGAGGCACCAAAAGCAAAAAGAAAAAAGCCTGATGTAACTTCAGATGAAGAAAAGTCAGGGGAGAAAGTCAACAAGAAAAGTAAAAAACCTGACAGCTCAAACCCTGACACTGAAAAATCTGGTGGAAAAGATGGCAAAAAAAGTAAAAAACTTGATGCCTCTGAGTCAAACCATGACACAGACGATGAAAAGTCTGGGTCAAAAGACAAGAAAAGTAAGAAACCTGGTTCTGAGTCCAGCAGTGAGACTACAGAAGAGAAGAAGGTGAAGAATACATCTAGTAAGAAGGAGGCCAATTCAAGCTCAGATCTGTTCATGAGTTCTGATGACGAGACCCCTAAAGAGACCAACAAGAGTGAGTACTTACCATTAAACGTCAGGCATGGGTGGGAGACAGCCAAGGTTTGGATGAGTTAAAGTTGGCCAAGATATATCTGACCACTGTCCATTTGAGCTGGACATGGTGTGTCTGTGTTTATTGAACTATGGTGGCCAACAGAAAAAAGTGGATGAGTCAAATTTGGCCACAATTTGCTTGTAACTAAGTGTTGTGGCGTGCTTATTGTCCTTCCCACTCATGCTGGATGGGGAGATGTCCTTGCTGAGTCTAATATTTTACAATATATTTTATGTGTCCAGCTTACTTAATAGGTCCACCTATTTTCAGCTACATCTGTTAGAAATATTGTTAATGATACAAAAATGTGTAACTTTTAATTATTACCTCTTTTTTTTTTCAGAAAAAGAATCTACAAAAACCGAGGCAAGTAAATCTAAAAAAGTGTCCAAGAAAGAGGAAAAGTCAGAGACAAATGGGGACACAACACCCGCAGATAAAGATGATGATGAGGTAGAGAAAGAAATAAACAAACTGGCCAAAATGCCAGTCATCAGGAAGAGAAAAGCTAAAGAACTTGATGCTGACCAGGAAGAGGACGGTGAGGTCAAGCAAGCAGCGGCTAAAGTTGCTAGGGTATCTAAACCAGGTATTATTTGCTCATTTTAAAATCTTTACTTTGTTGTGGCTCAAGCACTAATTATAACTTACAAAAATTATTTAGCTTCTACAGTAATACAGACCCTGCCGATCATTCCCTCTCCTTGGCTTGTTTTAAAATAATAAGCTGCGTCTTTAGTCAACTAAAACTAACCTGTTGTTTGTGTTTGGTTTTTCTGTAGGTCCCAAGTGTTCCAAGAAAACTACAGACTATGATGACCTGTCTTCTGATGGAGATGGAAATGAAAAGCAAGAGAGTGAGAATGAGAAACTGGACAGTGAGAATGAAAGTGATGATGAAGAAGGACCAAAAGTTACATTTTTTGTGGACTCAGAGACTGCAGCAGAAAAAAAAGTAAGTGTCAACTTTGTACTCACTGCTTCAGTTGATTTCTATCCTGCTCTAGTAAGCTAACACTATGCAGTGTTAAAGTACTCAAATTCCTGCCCCCCAAAAGAATTTCTTACCATTTCTCTTCTTAACTTCATTATTTTGGCATCCAAATTATGGTGTAACGCTTCTGTTGAAACATTCACGGATGTGCTTTTTAAAAAGTTGAAATCACCATCATGTAAAATTTCAGAGATTGTTTTTTTGTGGATTACATTCAGCTACTTTGCCTGTTGGTACTTTTGTTTGTATTTGTCTTACACAAACTACCCGCCTTTCTAAATGACTGTAACTACCAAGCCTAGGTCGCAACGGCTTGCATTGTTTGGTCTATTTGCCTATTATGTAAACACTCTAGTGAAGATTGCTGTTCATAGAAAAGATAAGTTGAGCTTATGGACAATTTATCTTTGGACTATATTAAGTGTTTATAGCATTTATAAACTTTTAGCAGGGAAAATAATACCAAAAAAATAATGGGCAATAGTTTCCTGTGGTAGTTAATTATACAAAATGTATTGTTTGTTTACAATTGGCCATGCAGATCAATGTTAAATTACAGATTTGGCCATCATTTGGGCTAGAGATAATGAGGTTTGGTGACATACAAGAATACTCTGATAGTAATAAGCTAATGTTAAAACAGAGATTTCTGGGCTTAAAATGCTTCTTCAGTCACTTTTTAAAATTATTTTTAGCATTTAAAATTTTTAAAATTATTTAAATAATAGTGTGTGTTAGGGTACATATTCTTTTATAATTAAACTAAGACTACTTCATATATACTGCTTTTTAAGTATATGTGAGGTGGGGGGGGGGGGGGGGGGGGGGTTATGTATCTTGAAAAATATGTAGCCACTTTGCTTTGACACGAAAGGAATAAAAAAGTTTTCATGCCCCGATAGTGAAACAAGTTGTTGATGTTATACACCTCTTTATCAACAGGATGAACATGTGGAAGATGAAGAAAATGAAATGGCTAAAACAGACATCTTAGAAGAGATGGAGAGTGATGTTGAAGACAAAGAGGATGCTGATGACTCAAGTGATGCTGAGTCTGGTAAGATTTTCTTTTCTGGTGTATTGTCAAGCATTTCATTGTGTTGCCTTTGACTGCAGTTTGTGCTATAAGATATGTGTCTAACAATGGGACCAAGGTTTCATTTTAAAGTGCTTTGATTTTATTAGAGACATTCATTGTTTTTATCTATCCTTCTTCGATTGACTAACCTCTGTTTTTATAGGTTGGCTTTTGGTCATACACTTTTCAATCTTGTTTATGTCTGAAATTATATATATTAAAGAAGACAGTTATGAAATCTGTTATTTTTATAAACATGTACAACTTGGATAATTTATTGAAATTTTTCAGACTCTTCAAAAAAAACCAAAGCTAAAAAAGAAGTGAAAGCTAAAGCTGCAACTAAAAAGGAATCAGAGGATGACAGCGATGAAAATATTGGTGCAAAGAGAAAACAAATCCGCAGTAAGCTGCTGGACACCAAACTGTCAGACAGTGACTCAGATGTGGACAAACCTAAAAAGTAAGTCAACCTCTTAGGGTAGCAGAAACTTCAACCTCTTGGGGTAGCAGAAACTTCTTTATATAAGATATTGTTTTATCAAAATACTAAGTAGTGCCATAATGGCGTGAGAGGGTTTTATTGCAATACATCAGAGCTGCATACAATTTGAGTCAAATCAGTTCTTAGTCGGGTGACATCCCTTCCCCATGGCACGAGAGTCAAATTTTTATCTACTGGTTGAAACATTCTTGTCTTTTTTTTCTAACGTTGGCTTTTTTTTTTTTAGGAAAGTCAAGGAGGAAGATGGAGATTTCAAAGGAAGCAATTCTTCAGATTCCAGTATAGAATCTGACCTCTCTGACGACTTAGAGGAGGAAGAGGACGATGATGATGACAGTGATAAAGATAGTGATGATGATGGTGAGAAAAAGGGGAAAAAGAAAGGCAAGAAAAAATCAAAGAGGAAAAGGAAAGGAAAGACAAAGAAAGGAAGTGATGACGAGGCTGAGTCTGAGGAGGATGAGGAAGGTGGAAAAAAGAAGAAGAAAGGAAAGAGCAGGAGGAGAATAAAGAAAATGAGTGATTCATCGGAAGATGAAGAAAAACAGGAAGATGATGATGCAAGTGTCTTTTTTTTTTTTTGCCTATAAAATTTAAGTTGTATTGTGGGCAGTTGAAATTTTCTAATATATGAAAGCACATGTGTGCACCTCTCTCTCTCATTTAAGTCACTTAATCAGTGTGGGCATTTAATATGGTGTTGTGTTGACTAATATAAATAATGTAGGCCCATATAATTTGGTTATAATTTTTCTGATGGGTATTGGAAGCCTACATTATATTAAATGTCAGAATTTTTGCTATGTAGTTATTTCTTTGCTTTGTCACTAATATTGTCCAACGTGTGGCAAAACACATTTCTTTTTTATCAATAACTGTTTTATAAAATTTATTTCTCAAACAAGTATGACATTTAAAAAATATATAGGCCAATAATTCACGTGTAGCTGGTACTGATGGCTAGTTTGTATAGAATTTATCAAACATTCTGTCCCCATATTTTTAACTAATTTCATGGGAGTGTTACATTACATGTTTAAAACTAGTGTAACAAAGGAACATTGTAACTAATGCTAAGTATGTTCTCAGGAACATTGTAACTAATGCTAGGTATGTTCTCAGGACCATTGTAACTAATGCTAGGTATGTTCTCAGGAACATTGTAACTAATGCTAGGTATGTTCTCAGGAACATTGTAACTAATGCTAGGTATGTTCTCAGGACCATTGTAACTAATGCTAGGTATGTTCTCAGGACCATTGTAACTAATGCTAGGTATGTTCTCAGGAACATTGTAACTAATGCTAGGTATGTTCTCAGGATGATCCCAACAGCAGTAAGGCAGGTAAGAGGAAACAGATCCGTAAAGTGATGTCCAACAAAAAGCTGGAGGACTCCACAAAGGCTGCAGCCAAAGCTGAGGAGAAGAGGCGACGCAGGATTGCTGCTAAACAGAGAGAGGTTGGCTGCATGTTTCCACTTTTTTATTTAGTTTTATATAGTTCATTTGTGGCTGCCTAAATATATTTAGGTGTGTTATGTTAAACATGGGGCTTGTCTGTGTACAAGTTTCATATGGGGTTGTCTGTGTTAAGCATGAGCTTTGTAGCTTTAGTGTTTTGTTCTTTGTTTCCCAGTTTAACATTGAGACAATAAAAGATGACAACAATCCCATGGATTGTCCAATCACAACCAAACTGATCCTAGAAGCAGGCAAAGAAGAAGGGGATGAGCCATTGGTTCAAGTCAATTTGAAGTTGGTGCGCAAACTTAAACCTCACCAGGTGGAAGGTATGTTTTGTTAAACCATTTCACTAATAGCATTTCTTTGAGCTGGCGGAACTTTTTTTTTCTAATTACTGATGTGGACTGAGGGTTTCTAGCTGTATAGTTTAAGTGGGAGTGCCTTATTTCTTATTATACGTCCTGAATGTATTTCAGCCGTACAATTTATGTGGGACTGCCTGTTTTCTGATATGTACTGAATGTATTTCAGCCGTACAATTTATGTGGGACTGCCTGTTTTCTTACATGTACTGAATGTATTTCAGCCGTACAGTTTATGTGGGACTGCCTGTTTTCTTATATGTACTGAATGTATTTCAGCCGTACAGTTTATGTGGGACTGCCTGTTTTCTTATATGTACTGAATGTATTTCAGCCGTACAATTTATGTGGGACTGCCTGTTTTCTTATTATAATTATATGTACTGAATGTATTTCAGCCGTACAGTTTATGTGGGACTGCCTGTTTGAAAGTGTGAAGAGAACAAAGAAAGAGCCAGGTGCTGGGTGTATTCTGGCCCATTGTATGGGGCTTGGAAAAACTCTTTCAGTAAGTTATTAGTACACTCTAGATGCTCCATAGCACAAAATAATGTAATGAGCGTTAGTCTTTAGGCTCCTAAAACAGACTAAAATATTTTAATTGACCCTTGTGCCTTTTATCTAAAGTTTTTTGTTCTATTTGTACTAGGTGATTGCATTTGTCCATACAATACTCAGCCATGAGAAAGTCCTGAAGCAGAAAACATGTTTGGTTGTGAGTCCACTGAACACAGTCCTCAACTGGAGGAATGAGTGGACCATGTGGTTTGATGAGGAGGATCAACTGGAGGTAGAGATTCATTAATTTCTCTATGTCTTTAGTTACTGGCTATACAAAGTCTCATCCTAACTGGGTGTTTTGTTGTTCAATATAGTTGATTACATATGCTGCATTTATGTTGATAAATAAAATACAGCAATTATGCAGTAATTTATGAAGAACATTTTCCATATAGTTTTAATAACAAATATTCTGGTAATAATGCCCTGTTTTTATGTTTTTGTCTGCCAGGTGTGGGAGTTGGCCAGCTGCAAACAGAACGCTGCTAGAGCCAGTGCTCTCAAAGACTGGCAGGAGAGTGGAGGCATCATGATCATTGGCTACGAGATGTATCGCAACCTGACCACTGGGAGTAGGTGCAAAAATAAACGTCAGAAGAAGGTGTTTGTTGAAACATTGGTGGACCCAGGTACATAGCCCACATAATTATTTATTTTTGTTCCATATGCTCAGATTTTCAAAATTGCTGGTCCAATTGTAGTAATTACACTTGCGTTTTCTTTGAAATATATGATTTATGAAAAATCTGATTGCTCCTATAGGTCCTGATATTGTCATTTGTGATGAGGGTCATATCTTAAAGAACGAAGCATCAGCTATCTCCAAGGCCATGAACCAGATGAGGACAAGAAGGAGAGTTGTGTTAACAGGAACTCCTTTACAGAACAATTTAAATGAATGTAAGTGCTACATTCTGTTTGCAGATCATGTCTACATCACTGTCTCTTGAGTTTTACCCAGTTTAACGACAGTTTGTATTTTGTCTAGATCACTCACTGTATGGTGTATTTTGTCTAGATCACTGCATGTTGAGTTTTGTCAAGCCAAACCTGCTGGGTACACGTAAAGAGTTCAACAACAGATTTATAAGCCCCATCCAGAACGGCCAGTGTAATGACAGCACACCCAGGGATGTCAAGCTGATGAAGGCTAGAGCTCACATTCTTCATGAGATGTTGGCAGGATGTGTCCAGGTACTGGTCTAACTCTTGTTAGGGGGGGGGGGGTGATCATGATGTTAGTTATTGACAACTGTGATGAATTATGTGTCAGCATTATATAACATTGAGCCAACTTGAAAACTGAGCTCTGTTTGTTCCAGAGGAGGGACTACTCCGCTCTGACCAAGTTCTTACCACCCAAACAAGAGTACGTCATCTCTGTGCGACTGACCAACATCCAGATAGAGCTGTATGAGAAATACATGGAGCTGACTGGTCAAGGGGTGGACGGTGTCTTCTCTAACAAAGGTGCCAGGCTATTCACTGACTACCAGAATCTGATGAAAATTTGGACACATCCATGGGTCCTGAAGCTGGCAGAGATCAGAGATGAATCTAAGGTAACTTACTAAAAAAAAATTGTATTTTATTTTACTTACTTTCATCTGCATCAGTGGTGCTTAACTTGAGTTGGACTATTCCCCACATGAATAACATTTAAATGAACAGTTTAAAGATTCACTGGTCACCTTGTGGTGGGGGATCTCTCGTCTACACCATCCAAAAGTCTAGCTGTGTGTGTTTTAACCATCTGCATCAGTGGTGCTTAACTTGAATTGGACTATTCCCCACATGAATAACATTTAAATGAACAGTTTAATGATTCACTGGTCACCTTGTGGTGGGGGATCTCTCGTCTACACCATCCAAAAGTCTAGCTGTGTGTGTTTTAACCAGACGTGTCGTTGCAGGTCAAGTTTGATGACGAGGACTCCTTCATTGATGATGATGATTCCGATGCTGACAGATCCTTCTCCAGCTCCAACACCACCAGCGAAGATGAGAAGAAGGAGAGTGACAGTGGAGGGGAGGGCACAAGTTCTAGACCTAACATGGCTAGAGGGACCAAGAGGACCAGAGCTAAAGCCAGGTTAGTTTTCACTGCATGACTGGGGGTATGGTAGCTAGCTAGAAATTATTCTTATATGATAGCTATTGCTGGGTTCCCACAGAGCCTATAAAAAACAGGAAATTTCAAGATAAAATTTCTTCACCCAAATATCGCGAGATTTGAACTTGGCATGAGCCTATTCTAATGTAGTCTCGCCAGTTTACGTGGCTTAGAGTTAAAGCTCACTATAATCACCCACAATTTGCGATGGTTGCTACAATTTTCAATTTCTTTCAATTGAACCACTTTTCCAGGTTAGCAAAATTTGAGTTTTAAAATGGCCAGGTTTGAAGTTAGAAAACAAAAGAAGACTTTTGACACATGATTGTAGAAATCGTTTTTATTATGACTCTGGAGCCTTTTTACAGTTGAATCTTTTTCCGCCAATCGCCCAAGCGTACATGGTAAATCTACCGCTATGCTAGCTGAGGGTTACTCAATATTGGCGTGACATCATTTTTTTTTTTTTTAGGATTAGTATAAAATTTAGTTTAGGCTACACAAGATTTTTTTTCGGCTTATTTGAACCTGCTGTGAAATTGCCATGTACTCTAGTGGTGGACCTAAATAAATGTTATTGTTAAAGGACTAGGATCGCGCCTAGTAAAATCTTTTTTAATATCACCTATTTCATGGATAACCGTTTTAGCACATTATTTTACGGTTAGCCAGTGATACTAAATTTGGGAGAAACAAAGATTTTATTTTTTAAAAATAAATTTGCCAAACCAGCTATTCTTGCTTTCATGAAAAAAAAATTTTTAATTACTATCTTCATGATCATAAGCCTGGCTCAGATGTTTATTTTTTTGTTTTTTCAAGTACTTTTTTAATTCGATTTGTTTGAAGAAAAAAGGCCCTATAATCTATCTAATTTCAATTGTTCCTGTTGATCTCATTGTCTATCAAACTAAAATGTTAAAATTATAATTAGACTCGTTTAAGTTTAAAAAATAAACGTCCCTCTAAGAAATGACACAATCATTAATTTGGAAACATTGTGAATGATCATTATAGTTTAACTAAGTTCATTTTAAAAAAAAACATTTTTCATTTTAGTGAACTTAAAAAATAATCGTTTCAGTGTTATTTCATAATAACAGAAACTTCTTTTATTTTAGATATTCGCTATGTTAAGGTATTAATTAATTAGTACAATAATAGCATGAGGGGGATTTTTGTCCAATTTTATTTTTTTTAATTTCTGACACGACATCAAGTTTTGGAATTGAATTTTAGGATATGACTTTAAAAAAATTAGTGGCACCCCTTAAAAAACGTCTGCTTTTTTTTAGGTTTAATTAAATTTTATTTGGCAAGTTAATGTTCAATGGTTATGCGCATTGAAATTTATATGAAAAATAGCAGGGAATTTCTTCGAATAGTAGCGAATTTTCTGGTCAGAAATTGTTGGAACCCTGTTATTGTTGCTAGTAGTCAGTCAAAATGTCATAAAGAAATATTCCCTTTCTGTTTTACAAGCGCAAACCTTGTTCAATTCACTTAAATGTCTGACTGCTAACCTCAGAGTTTTCTGGTCTGAAAAACACAAACTTTGAGGTTAACAAGCATTGAACTTGCCCACAAGTTTAATTTTTTTCTCCCTCGCTGAATATAAGATTGAGTCACATGATAATTACAGGAGACAAGCTGGAGAGGACAGTGACCCAGAGGAGGTGATAGCTGAGTGGAAGTCTAAGACCAGGGGTAAGGAGGAGGAAGAGGGTGCTGAGGACCAGGACAAGGCTGTGACTAAGGAGTGGTGGGCTCCGTACGTGACGGAGGACGACAAGAACAAGTTGGAGCTCAGCAACAAGCTCTATCTGCTCTTTGAGATCCTCAGGATGTGTGAGGAGATTGGTGACAAAGTGTAAGTACAGAGCTACAGCATTCCTCTAACTTACACTATGTGCTCAATATTCTCTTCCTTACATTATATGCCCAACATTCTTCCTTACATTATATGCCCAACATTCTCTTCCTTACATTATATGCACAGCTTTCTCTTCAATGGTTGTTGATTGTTGTCTGTAATGAGGTGTAATTATTATTTAACCCTTTTTACAATTAAATAAAACATACAGGAAAATGGTCTAAGTCTATTATTAAATGTAGTTGAATTAATTCATAATTTACTAATAATAATTTTAACAATATTAATCCTAGAAAAACAATAAATATGCAAGTTCTAAATTATTTCAACAAAAATGGTTTTAGAAAACGCAGATACATTGGATCGCACCACAAGGGAAAATTCTCTTGCAATAGCTGGCAGGTAGAATTGTGAAGGGTTAAACGTTTTACTAGATGATGTGTTTATAAACTGTGATGTTAGATGTCATGTGTTAATGTGCCACGTTTTCTCTGACAGGCTTATCTTTAGCCAGAGTATTTTATCACTTAACATCATTGAGAACTTCCTGGAGACCATCGACTCCAAGTTCCAGCAGGAGTGTGAAGCTCTAGGGGAGGGGGAGAAGGATGAGAAGGAAACTTTTGGCAAGAGCTGGACCAAAAACCTGGATTATTACCGTATGGACGGAACCACAAGTGCCCAGAACAGGCAAACCTGGGCATCCAACTTTAATGATGTTGACAACTACAGGTAGATGGTTTTTAAAGATTTTAGACATGGTTTTCCAGTTCTTCTTTAGGAGGGACTGTGGCATAGATTAAGACATGCATTTCAAGTTCTTCTTTAGGGGGGACTGTGGCATTGATTTTAGACATGTATTTCCAGTTCTTTCAAAATAAATTTCTAACTTGCTAGTTCTAATATGTACTTAAATGTGAGTTTAAAATATGTTTCCAGAGCTCGCTTGTTCCTCATCTCTACACGTGCTGGTGGCCTTGGCATAAATTTGGTTGCTGCCAACCGTGTGATCATCTTTGATGCATCGTGGAACCCCTCTCATGATGTCCAGTCCATCTTCAGAGTGTACAGGTTTGGTCAGACCAAGCCTTGCTACATCTACAGGTTCTTGGCTCAGGTAAGGCTTCTTCCTTGTGACAAAGTAAGACACTTTGCATGCAAAGCTTTTAGGGAGAGAGCAAAAAATGTGAAGAGGGGTGTAAGATAATCTTTATTCAAAAAAAGTTGTGTGCCTGAACATCAAAAGGTAGCAAAATAGCTATTTCTCATTAAATAATTGTTGGACATAGTATGAAATGAAAATATTTGTTTTCTAGGGCACTATGGAAGAAAAGATTTATGACAGACAGGTAGCCAAGCTGTCTCTATCTCAACGAGTTGTGGACGAGCATCAGATAGAGAGACATTTCTCAGCCAATGACCTCAAGGAGCTGTATAACTTCAGGCCTGACCGCTGGGGTGACGGGACAGAAAAACCAACTCTAGCCTTGCCTAAGGTACAACACACATACATACTTATACAGAAGATCTAAGACCAAAACTGTCAGCTTGTGTTGTGTGTAGTTGTTTTCTAGTCTAGAACATATCAGCTTCAATTGTGTAAAACATTTGTTAGGCTTTCAAGAAGATAAATTTTTAACAAGGGGGATAATACAGGACTGCCTACTTGTATGATTGTGACCATTTTGACACTCAAGTTATGATATTACCATTATGTCTTAATGTTTACGCTTTTGCCTCATTTGAAAATCAAACTCTATGAAAATCTATGGTGTAAACTTTCTCTGACCCTGCGAGTGTATATCATGAACCTAGACTTGAGATCATTTTTGTGGTCGCTTACAGAAGTTGACAGTGTAATTAGCTAGCCTCTTACAGGAGTTGACAGTGTAATTAGCTAGCCTCTTACAGAAGTTGACAGTGTAATTTGCTAGCCTCTTACAGGAGTTGACAGTGTAATTAGCTAGCCTCTTACAGAAGTTGACAGTGTAATTTGCTAGCCTCTTACAGAAGTTGACAGTGTAATTTGCTAGCCTCTTACAGGAGTTGACAGTGTAATTAGCTAGCCTCTTACAGAAGACAGTGTAATTAGCTAGCCTCTTACAGAAGTTGACAGTGTAATTTGCTAGCCTCTTACAGAAGTTGTAATTAGCTAGCCTCTTACAGAAGTTGACAGTGTAATTTGCTAGCCTCTTACAGAAGTTGTAATTAGCTAGCCTCTTACAGAAGTTGACGGTGTAATTAGCTAGCCTCTTACAGAAGACGGTGTAATGATTCCCTTTTTGTAACTCCCTTAGGACCCCCTGCTTGCTGAGATCCTACAGAACAACAAACATTGTGTGAACTCCTTCCATGAACATGACTCACTCCTGGAGAACCAGGTGGACCAAAACTTGACGGAAGAGGAGAAGAAAGCAGCCTGGGAGGAATATGAGAATGAGAAGAAGGGCATTATCATTAGAGGTAAGTACACACAAGCGTGTTTTTTTTTTTTTTTTTTTTTGTTGTTTTTTTTTAATTTGAGGCATCTTTTAATAGAAAAATTAAGTATCTGACCCATTCTAAGATCATTGTAACAGTATTTGACCACGTGTAGATAAGATAGTTGTTCATTTATTTTTTTCTCTCTTAAGTGAGATAATTGTCACATTATTTGACTATTTGTATGTGAGATAGTTAATTCTGTGTCTCCCTCTCAGGCCCAGGCATGGAGAGAACAGCCAGCTGGCCCATGATGGCTGCAGCTCAAATTTTAAGCAGAGAGCAGATAACAGCTACGGTACAGGCTCTAAGGCAGCAGGTAACTCATTGTTTCACCTTTGGCACTGTCTAGAAATTCTTCACTCCTTTGTATGATCCAACCTACATGTTGTGACTGACCTGCCAGACATATCTGAAGATTTGTTCCACCTACATGTTGTGACTGACCTGCTAGACATATCTGAAGATTTGTTCCACCTACATGTTGTGACTGACCTGTTTTCTTTCAGCTGCCAGACATATCTGAAGATTTGTTCCACCTACATGTTGTGACTGACCTGCTAGACATATCTGAAGATTTGTTCCACCTACATGTTGTGACTGACCTGCTAGACATATCTAAAGATTTGTTCCACCTACATGTTGTGACTGACCTGCTAGACATATCTGAAGATTTGTTCCACCTACATGTTGTGACTGACCTGTTTTCTTTCAGCTGCC
This sequence comes from Physella acuta, assembly GCF_028476545.2. Classification (NCBI taxonomy): domain Eukaryota; kingdom Metazoa; phylum Mollusca; class Gastropoda; family Physidae; genus Physella; species Physella acuta. Next base: position 784,465 of record NW_026731537.1, read on the forward strand.
AGACATATCTGAAGATTTGTTCCACCTACATGTTCAACAAGCCCTAAGGAGACAAGTACAGATCAAACAGGAGGAGCTCAGGAGGGTTAGTACACCTGTCTTTTAGAATTAGCTCTATCTTTGTTACAAGATTTTACTTAGTTCACATCAGTTTGTGAAAAATCTTGTAGCTCAGTTTTTACCAACTTCTGCTGCAGCGATTTTAGTCAAATTGTCCAGATACCTTCGTCTTCGAGGGAACGCATGAATATCTATTTTTTAATTTGATTGGATGTTAGTCATTAAAAATTAATTAAATGGTTTCAAAACTAACGGGACATAATACGATTAAATACTAGCGATCGCTCAGTAGATTACTATATTCAATAACAGAAGGGGAGATAACTAGCCTAGTTCTGTGAGCTGTAGTTCACACCAACTGTTAACAATTGTAGAGCCAGGTCAAATTATTGAAGGCTATTAGGGCAGTGGCGTGCAGAGGGGGGGGCGGAGGGGGCCCAGGCCCCGGGCAGCCACATCAAGGGGGCATCCAAAGGGGGTAAAAAAATGATTTTATTTTTGATTTTTTTTTTTTTTTTTTTTTTTTTTTTTTTTTTTTTTTTTTTTTTTTTTTTTTAGGAAAGCTAAATGTCTACTAAGGTTTGTCTACCTAGGCAGAATTATCAAATTATCACAATTTGCCGAATTCACCGAAATGTGTATATAAAATCAACACATGGCACTGATATAGTCATCGTACTGTCCGTGTCGTACAACCTTCAGGGAGAAAGGGGCATTGGTGAAGGGTAGTGGTGTAGTAGTCATTGATATTCCCCGAATAAATGTATGCAGTCTTTCAATTAATAGAGTATCTGATACTTGTGTAGGTAGGGGCATCTTTTAGAGAACACGCCCATAATCATTTTATACACTTGTGGTCATCCATAGAGTATTAAAGTCCATGATTATAATTTACACACTGTAGGGGCATCTTTTAGAGAACATGCCCATAATCATTTTATACACTTGTGGTCATCCATAGAGTATTAAAGCCCATGATTATAATTTACACACTGTAGGGGCATCTTTTAGAGAACACGCCCATAATCATTTTATACACTTGTGGTCATCCATAGAGTATTAAAGCCCATGATTATAATTTACACACTGTAGGGGCATCTTTTAGAGAACATGCCCATAATAATTTTATACACTTGTGGTCATCCATAGAGTATTAAAGCCCATGATTATAATTTACACACTGTAGGGGCATCTTTTAGAGAACATGCCCATAATCATTTTATACACTTGTGGTCATCCATAGAGTATTAAAGCCCATGATTATAATTTACACACTGTAGGGGCATCTTTTAGAGAACATGCCCATAATAATTTTATACACTTGTGGTCATCCATAGAGTATTAAAGCCCATGATTATAATTTACACACTGTAGGGGCATCTTTTAGAGAACATGCCCATAATCATTTTATACACTTGTGGTCATCCATAGAGTATTAAAGCCCATGATTATAATTTACACACTGTAGGGGCATCTTTTAGAGAACATGCCCATAATCATTTTATACACTTGTGGTCATCCGTAGAGTATTAAAGCCCTCAATTTGCCGAATTCACCGAAATGTGTATTTACAATCAACAAAAGTCATTGGTGAAGGGTAGGGGTATAGTAGTCATTGATGTTCCCCGAATAAATGTATGCAGTCTTTCAATTAATAGAGTATCTGATACTTATTTAGGTATAGTGTAGGTAGGGGCATCTTTTAGAGAACATGCCCATAATCATTTTATACTCTTATGGTCATCCCATAGAGTATTAAAGCCCATGATTATATTTTATACACTGTAGGGGCATCTTTAATGTAATTTTGCTTATATTCATCATAATAGTTTTGAAGGGCATCCACACAGTAATTTTGCCCGCATTCATTTTATATATCGTCAGGGCATCTTTAAAGTAATTTACTTGTATTCACGTTTGTATTTATATAATTACAGCAATTATCCCATATTCGTTTTATATATTATCGGATGATATTTATTTTGCTTATATTCATTATTGAATGTCTGATGGGCATACATACAGTAATTATATGCCCATGTTCGTTTCATATATTATCGGAACATTTTTATTATGTTTCTATTCATTGCATGATGTTTGTAGGGCTTCCATACAATAATTATGCCCATATTCATTTTGATGGACGTAACGGCATTCGTAGAGTGATTAAGCACATTCACATAGCCTGTTCTTATTTTTATTGTAATTATGATCTTTATAATATTCATGACCATAGGGATTTTTGTTTTATAAATATTGTAGGGATTAAATTCAAACTAAAAAAGTGCGTACTGTTTTGATACACTGGGCTGAGTTCACTTCATTGTAAAGTTGTCCTGAAGTCTCACACGTCTAAATTACCGGCATTCACGGCCGCCCGGTAGTCCCGTCGAGAAACACAAAGGTGTAGCTGGCTGTCACTTTGTTCCCTCCCTCAATTTAGACAAACCTCCTATTGTACTCGAATCTGGAGACTGTTTTTTTCCATCCGATAAGCATAAATTTAAATGCACAATCTGCGTGATCTTTTACCTCACCACACCAACTTTCACCCACCCCAAATCACTACTCATTATCTTAATTGGGGGCACATAATATAGACCCAGTTTTATTTCAACTAATAGTAGAGCCATCTGTAGAGTAATTGATCCCAAATTGATGTAATGAAATGTGGGGGTGGGTTCAGGCCATGGTCAACATTAGTGGATTTCCCCCCACCTGAACTGGACAGAAGGCGTTACCGGGTTTTAAATTTGGCAATACAAGTCCAAGTTGTAGGGAGGGTCTGACATAGCGAAGTGAATGGTTAGACACGGGCCGATGTTTTAGAGTACCTAGCATCACATCTCCTTAAAGCATTGAACTTTTGACCGAGTGGTTTAGAGATTTTTAAAATCTAAAACATCTCTAGTTCAATGCACACTCTCACCTGTATTAGTTACACTATAGGGATTCCTAAATAGGCGAAGAGAGAAACATCCCATCAATAAAGGCGTGTCTGACGCAACGCCCTAATTGTAGACACGGACGTTTTTGTACCCTCGGTGCCGGGCGGTAATACAAAACCGGATGAGACTCTTTTGTAGTGCATCACAGCCCCCCCTCCCTTCCCACCATGACACGTCAGGCAATTCTCTCCCCTCTCTCCCCCCCTCCCCCCCCTCTCTCCCCCCCCCCCCCCCCCCCCCCCCCCCCAAGTTCCAACCATTCATTCCTTTTGGATTTTTCTGGCTGTAGTCAACGTTTTCATCTTAATTAAGATAAGTACAATTTTTTAAATAACTGCTTTTCTATGTGTATTAACGGATTGTAACTAAGCTTTATATATATATATATATATATATATATATATATATATATGGGGGCATCTTCCGCTTGATTTTGCCCCGGGCATCTACATAGGTCTGCACGCCACTGTATTAGGGATAGATAATATAGTTTTTAAACAATTTGAAAGTAAGGACAGGTAGCAAGATAACCCACTATCCTTTGCTTTATCAGCTTGCTGTGTCTGTAAATTGTGGTCACAGGCGGTTGCTTTCACTCGGTAGATAATTGTCTTTTAGATATCGTGAGCTACTGATGTTTTAAAGCAAATATTTTTAGTCAAGTGGACTTCATAAATTAGGAATGACTTAAAAGTAAAAAATAAATTTAATATAAAAAAAACTTAATAGCAACAAGCTTTTAAATGCACTGAAAATAAGAAAATAATACTGAATTGGTTTTTATAATAGCAGCTTTGGTTGCTCATGAGATCTTTTACATATTTTAGGAACAAAGGCTTTTATTAAAGAAAGCAAATTAGTTTTATTTTCTTATTTTCAGTGCATTTTGAAGCTTGTTGCTATAAAGTTTTTTTACTTTCTCGTATATACGAAGTATAGAGAAAGTCTTTTAATCGTGCAAAAAAAAAAGAATCGAGATTTTTACAAAGCTCGACGTTTTACACCTCACTGATACGGAAAAACATAATTTTGCAATCTTGTCCGTCTGTCTGTCTGTCTGTGTGTAAACACGATAACTTGAGTACCGTTACAGCTAGGTTGATGGAATTTCATATATAAGTATTTTATCAAAATCGTAGATCCTGATCAACTTTTGTGCGATTTCCGATAGCCGGAAGTGGTACTTTTTCTACTTTGAATTTTTCAAAAGCTTATAACCTGAGTACTATTTCAGATAGATAAATGAAATTTCACATGTAAGTAAAAGATCTAATTCTCTACCTTCTATCAAATTTTGAGTAATTTCCGTTGACCTAAAGTACTAATTTACACTATTTCAGATTTCTCAAAAAACGCATGTAAATTTATAAAGTACTAATAATATTGCGCACTATTATGAACATCTTTATTTGGCGTTCTTTTTTCTATGAGATTCTATTCTATTTTTAAAAGTTTAAGTAATTAAAAATCATGTCTATATTCCAAGTTATATAAGAATATTCGAGAAAGTTTAGGGGAGATCACTCCCGGTTTATTTTTTACATTTGATTTTTAACTATATTATCTGCACAACACAAAATTGTCTAACTATGCACTGGTCAGGTATAGTTTGTTTACATTTACTACAGCTGTGAGAGAAAATGTGTTAAAAAGAAAGTATTTGGTTTTTAAAATGTAGTAGTTTAGTCCTGTACTCTGATCCTGCCACAGAAATGTAACATAAACGTTGACCCTGTCCTGTAATGAAACCATTGTCCTTGTAGATGGAAATGTTGCGCCTGCAAGAGATGAGTTACCTGAACATGATCAAACAGCAAGCCCAGCAGAGTGGCCTGACACACACCCAAGGGCTCCACGCCATGCAGAACATGGCGCCATGGATGCAGATACAGAGGCTGAGGGCCATGCAGAACCAGATGATGATGGTAGGGCATTCACATCAGCATATGGCACATATTTTAGAATCAAGGCTCATGCTTCTATAGTATGTGTGTCTTGTTCTGTAAATCAGCATATGACACATATTTTAGAATCAAGGCTCATGCTTCTATAGTATGTGTGTCTTGTTCTGTAAATCAGCATATGACACATTTTAGAATCAAGGCTCATGCTTCTATAGTATGTGTGTCTTGTTCTGTAAATCAGCATATGACACATATTTTAGAATCAAGGCTCATGCTACTATGGTATGTGTGTCTTGTTCTGTAAATATTGCTTGACATGATGACCTACTTTAACATTTCTTTCAGGGTTTCTACTATATTTATTAGACTGTTAATAAAACCACAAAATTTTAACCATTCATTTGATCCTATATCAAAATATTCAAACTTAAAAAACTATAGTTAAATAATCTGTATTAAAATAATTAAAAATGAAAAACCAAACTGAAGATACCTACAAACTATGCTGGATTTACTTATAAATGCAAGTTGATAGAACAAAAAAAAACCATTTAAATGACTTTTTTCTGAATTTTATCTTCTAAATATTGCAACCAGCCGGAGTTAAATGTTGTGCTTGTAAATATATGTACTATACTTAGTCTTGGTTGCATCGAACTTTAAAGGATTAATGTTGAGATACAAAGTGGTTTATAGTTCTCTGTGCAGATGTATCAAATGTTGTTTTCTGTTGACAGGGTGGTATGGGCAACATCCATCCCAGCGCGTCCATGTCCCTGCTGGGTCAAGCCTTGTCCAATCAGGAGATGGTGGAGAGGATTAGCAACAAGCCTGAAGAAGCAATTGATCTAGATGACAATTAAATGGGATGTAATGTTAGATCATTATGGGGTATGGGTGGGCCAGTTAATTAAAGCACTAATGTCTGTCACTTGACCAGCCTACTGGTTAACTGACCAGTCGAGTGGGTCCTTGACCAGTCAAGCAACAGGTTATGAGAACGTGTTCAGCTGTAACTTATTGACCAGTGGTAGACAAACATATCATTGATGAGGAGAAACAATTATTGTTGATGAAATGAGACCATTTGTTTGTTTGTTTATTCTCCACATTTTGTTTACAATGGTTGTTCAAATTTTCATGAGTGTTTTCGTGTGTGATACAATGTGCTGACCAAAAATAATTGAATCCATGTTGACAGTTACATTTTTATCTGTAAAAGAAAAGTTGAATCAGGGTTAATTTTTTTGTATTCAAAAATGTGTATGAGTGTAGCTGCAAGTGATTGAACTTAAAGACTAGTCTTATCTCTAATAGACTTGTGTGTGCTAGTCCTTTAACATCCTACTTCATGTAGGTTTCTGTATTTTACTGTAAAATCGTAAATAAAATTTTCTCATCAAAGATGTAAATGTAACAATTTAAAAATGTAAATGTGGCATAACTTTGTGACAAATGACACTTGAGTATGACATTGTGACAAATGACACTGGGTGTGCCGTGTCACCGTGTAAAATTGTTTTTGTAAATATATCAGTATTAGTTGTTTATATGACTGCCCCCAGCCCTGGTGTTATAAAATTTATATCTTGCTTGTCTTGTTGAAGACGCACATGTCAGCATTGATTTCTGTTCAAAAACTTTGTCTGTTGGGCTGGGTCAAGTTGTTGTACATACGTTCCAGGCTTTCATCTGCTACAGGTGCCGCTAAATTCAAACAGGTTGACTAGGGGCCCTGGTTCAGTTTCTAGCAGATCATCTTATCTGTTGAGATTGACCACTGAAGACTGTCCAGCACCACCTGACCACTACCATGTTCAAAAGAAAATCTTGTACATTTTCCCCGGCCACCCTTCAAAAGTTAGTCGACCCAGTGTAGCTTACACCTTGTGTTCCCCCACCAGTGTAGCTTACACCTTGCCCCCCCCCCCCCCCAACTAGCGTGTTAGTCTCTGGTTGCTTGTAGGTGGCCCAGCTTTTCATTTGCTGCTCTAGTTGATGTGGCCTGACTGGCAAGCAATGCTAAAACATAAGCAATGTTATCTGTTGTCACTTGCAAGTTGTTGAAATTATTTGGTTGCTTCCCTTGGTATTCCCCCCAATAGTCGTGTTGTATCATTTGAATCAAATTTTAGTTCAGTGTTTGTAATCAAGTCTTCATGATGTCAGAAAAAAAAACAAATAAAAGTGTAAAAATAACCCACTCGTTTGTTGATATCATTCAAATAAACAAATGTTGATGATGGGTGAAAAATGTGTTGGTCAGGGTCCCACAAAAGGTTGTTTGACGAAATGATTTCTGGTCGAAAAAAAAATAATAAAGTGGAACATGACAAACACCCTTTCCCTCTATACATATCCAGCTCTCTTTTCTTAAGCCTATTTCTAGCACAAACCACTCCTCAACCTGTTATCTTTTCCTAAGGGGGGGGGGGGGGGGGGTGTCAGGCTCCTGAAACAGCTCAAATTTGTGGCACCGATTTCTTCTATTGTGGACCCATACGGTGTCGGGTTACGTAATATCTAAATAGTGCCTGCGTGAGGTAGGAACTAGAGAATACATAACCAGGTTGTTTTTGCGAAAATAGCCCTAGCTAGACAAACAATTAGTAGAGGTAAATAACTCTTCATTAAAAATTATTCGCATTTTTTAAATCGCATGACAATAAATATTACTGATCTAATCAAACAATGAGTAAAGGGAACTAACTCTTATCATGATTATATTTAAAATTATTCGCATTTTAAAATTGTATGACTATTAATATTATTTTGATTTAGTGACCAAGACCAATTTTACTTCTGAAATAAATTATAATTTCACGAAATAATTATTTGACACGTGAAGATAGCAAGTAAAGAGCAACCTTAACCAAGCTTTGTTCTAACCCATTAGGAGGCAGAGGCGTAGCGACCCTTCCCGGCGCCCGGGGACATACTTTCAATTTGGCGCCCCCTTGGGAGCAAATTTTCGATTTGCACCCCCCCCCCTCGAACTTTTCATTTGCACCCCCCCCCTCAAACTTTCGATTTGCACCCCCCCCCCCTCGAACTTTTCATTTCCACCCCCCCTCAAACGTTCAATTTGGCGCCCCCCCCCCCCTAAGGTCGGCGCCCGGGGACATATGTCCCCCCCCCCCCCCCGCCCCCCCCTCGCTACGCTACTGTTAGGAGGCAGGATAACTAGCTACGCACCTAATTAAGAATGGTAGTCCCCTTTTTAAAATACATTCATTATTTATATGCCTTTCAGTTAACTCTTTTAATTCGTAATATTATTGAACAACGTCCTACTTAACTCATTTCTTTATACGTTATTTAAAAATTATCTTCTATTTTTTTAAAGCTAACTTTTTGACGATTTCTTTAAAATATCTGCCTCAATATTTGATCCAGTTTGTCATGTTTTTAAGTTGTTTGAATTCAGATTTCTAAATAATGTAATGAATTCCAACTTATCACAATAAAACACGATTATAAAATATTTGCTGGTGTTCCCTTAATTCCCTAAGCACGTGCTTATATATCGTATTATTATTAATCCAGCCACTGGTACACCCGTATGAAGATTAGCTTAATACCCCTGTTGCAGACCCCTACATGGATCCCAAAGTAGATCAACCCCCCCCCCCCCCTCCTCCCTCTGCACTGATTATCCACTCACAATTTTCATCTTTTCAAAAGTTCACCCCAAACTCTAGCCCTGCGAAACGTGACAATCTAATCATCCCAACAAAAGAATTAAATTATTGACCAAAAAATATTCCAAGAAAAATGAAAAGTCCAGCGAGGAGGAGTGGGCCCTCCACAGAAATTAGCGGGCCCGTGTGGGAAGCGGGGGATCTTTCCAATATGTCCCGTCTGCTTTTTGAGAGCTTTCCGGTGGCACCCCACCGCCCCCCATCCCCACCCCGGCCCCTTTGATTAGTTATGAAGAAATACTCAGGCACCGTTCCCGTTTATTGGATATCTCAAGGACATGAATTACAGAAAAAATTAATAGCACGCGGGGAGGGGAGGAGGGGGGCGTTTAAAATTGGTCCCACAAAAAAAGGGGGGGGGGGGCTAAATGATGTTGCAGACCTCAAGACAAATTCCCGTAAAAAATCCATATGAACCGTCACTTCTCTACCATCTTCCTCTCCATCAGTGCCAGCCTTCCTTAACCCTGGTCTGTGCCGACCCCCTTAACCCCAGTCTGTGCCGACCCCCTTAACCCGAGGCTGTGCCGACCCCCTTAACCCCAGTCTGTGCCGACCCCCTTAACCCGAGTGTTGGGCCGACCCCCTTAACCCGAGTGTTGGGCCGACCCCCTTAACCCGAGGCTGTGCCGACCCCCTTAACCCGAGTGTTGGGCCGACCCCCTTAACCCGAGGCTGTGCCGACCCCCTTAACCAGAGTCTGTGCCGACCCCCTTAACCCTGGTCTGTGCCGACCCCCTTAACCCGAGTGTTGGGCCGACCCCCTTAACCCTGGTCTGTGCCGACCCCCTTAACCCCAGTCTGTGCCGACCCCCTTAACCCTGGTCTGTGCCGACCCCCTTAACCCCAGTCTGTGCCGACCCCCTTAACCCGAGGCTGTGCCGACCCCCTTAACCCCAGTCTGTGCCGACCCCCTTAACCCGAGTGTTGGGCCGACCCCCTTAACCCGAGTGTTGGGCCGACCCCCTTAACCCGAGGCTGTGCCGACCCCCTTAACCCGAGTGTTGGGCCGACCCCCTTAACCCGAGGCTGTGCCGACCCCCTTAACCAGAGTCTGTGCCGACCCCCTTAACCCTGGTCTGTGCCGACCCCCTTAACCCGAGTGTTGGGCCGACCCCCTTAACCCTGGTCTGTGCCGACCCCCTTAACCCGAGTGTTGGGCCGACCCCCTTAATCCGAGTCTGTGCCGACCCCCTTAATCCGAGTGTTGGGCTGACCCCCTTAAACCCAGTCTGGGACTGACCCCGGGAAAAGTAGCTGGCAGGGGTCTTTTAGCGGCAGCCATGCAACATTTTAATTTTATGCAAGGCTTCATCAATCTAGTCCTGTTGTTTTTTTCGTGGGCAGCTAGCTCTATGGCTGGTAGCTCTAGGAGAGCTAGCTCTATGGCTGGTAGCTCTAGGACAGATAGCTCTATGGCTGGTAGCTCTAGGACAGATAGCTCTATGGCTGGTTGCTCTAGGACAGCTAGCTCTATGGCTGGTAGCCCTAGGAAGGCTAGCTCTCTGGCTGGTATTTCTATGGCTTGTAGCTTTACTTGTTGGTGTGTGTGTGTCAGTGTGTCCATTTGTTGGTGTGTATGTGTGTTGGTGTATCGTCTCTGATGGACACCAACATAACAACACTTACACAAAACTACTTCAGCACTTGGTTGAAACTGTTCGCGAAACAAAATGTTTCCAAATACCCCCACCCCCTCCCCACCCCACCCCCAGAAGAATTTCAGGTTGGGATACTCCCCCACACAGTCACGTGCGCTACTACTGTTAGTTCTGTATTAGATCATAGGGTGAAAGTATGTTTAGTGAGTTGTATGTATAGTAAGTTGTATGTATAGTAAAGTTCAGGTTTCCTGCCGATTTACTGCTTGCTTAGTTCCCTTGTTTTTTCTTTCTTTTACAACAAAGTTTTCAAGAACCAGCAAAAAAACGAAGACAGAAGAAGTTTCCTGAAGACCAAATGGTCATAGAAGAAACTCTGGAACTTGTGAGCCTGCCTCCCCGCCTCCCCGCCTCAGCCCTTTAACTCCCTACCCCAGGGATCAAATATGAAACAAGAAAAAAAATGGAGGAGAGAAAATTACCAGTCCCCAGTGGACTTGTCCTTTCTGATAATTTTCTCAATTTCAGAAGTCACGTGCCCAGCAGAACCTAATCAACTAACGAACGCCTATCCCTCAGGTGCGCATGCGCGGAATAATGGCGCAGGCGTCAAGGAGCCCCGGGGCGCAGTGGTCAGTCCCCAGTGACCCCCCCCCCCCCCCCCCCCGCCCTCGTCTTGATAGCGAGGACAGATTTATAGTTGTGCTGCGCTGGTCTTATGGCATGTCATACAGGTCAGGTGAAAGGTCAAGGTGGCTGATACAGGGGCGTTAACTCAGCACACGATTTGTGTTATGGGAAAAAAGTTTAGGATCCATTTATTAAGTGAGTTTAAATATAAAGTATGGTTTTATGGTCTTAATATTATGGGGATTAGGCCCCCACCCAACCCTTAAGGCACTCTGTATTTAATAATACAATAAATATTTAAACATGTCTTTAGAAAATTAAAAATACCTTTTCGCTATCTCATGACCTATCACCTCGCTACCTCATGACCTACCACCTCGCTACCTCATGACCTCTCGCCAGTCACTTGACCTTTAACCTAATCTGTCCAGAATCCCATAGGAATTGATACTTGAAAAATTGTAATAGTATCCTCGGCAACCACCAAGCAACCAGGTGGCGCTGTGGGTCGGGCGAGCATCCCCCTCCCCTACCCTCAGCCCCCCCCCCCAACACCTACCCCCCTCCCTCCCCCCCCCCCCCCCCCCCCCCCACCTATCACATACCGGGTAACATATCCTTGCTAATCTCCAGTAGGACGGTGAAATGGTGGCCAGATGACTGTTATTAACATTCACAAGGGGACGTAATTCCATTCACGCTAGCGTTACCTACCCCTAGTTGGCTGGAAAGAAAGACAACTAGGGTTCCATTTCAGTCGTTCTTTTGTTGTGTATTCACAGTAACATCCCATGAATGGCTTGTGTACCAGCCGCAGGTGTGTCACGTGATCGGTCAGATCAATCACGTGACAGGACGACACGAGGAGCTCATAAAAATAGTGTGACATGGGGGGGGGGGGGGGGGTTGGGGGGCATTATGACAGTGGGGTGAACATGACTTAGAATTTTGTGGGGAGTATAATTGGGTGGGGAACGAATTCATAGAATTTAGTGGGGAGTGGACGCGAATTCATTGAATTTGAAAATATGAAAAGTGGACGAAACACTATTTTATTAGAGCGAAACGTTCTACGGGAATGGTTAACATACGGTGACCAGAAAGATGCGCAACGGAAAAAAGCGCAACGGAAAAAAGCCAAAAACAAAAAGTGCAACGTAAAAAAGCGCAAACAGAAAAAAGCGCCGCATACATTTTTATATTAACTGAGGCCTAATGAAATACCTTAAATAGCAACCAATCAATTGTATTTTTAAAATCCTGTTGAATTATAATCCTGCTAACACTATTTAATTATAATTTTTTATAGAGCATTTCATTGCAGCAAATAAAATACAAATATTATATAAAATTATTTTCCGACTACTTGATCTATATGATACTAAGCATAATTAATATTTTAAACATCGAAACGTTGCAAATATCAATTACAAATGCATTAGAATCGATAAAAGGTTAATATTTTTCGTTTAATAATTTGCAGCTCTGCATTGTAATTTGGTTAATTTCAATACGCCACGCATGCGCCCAGCTGTCGTTTTTCGCAAGGCTGTTGAAAAGTGGCGCGTTATTGGGGTCATCCCTCCATTAAAGAGGGGGAATTACAGGGGGGGGGGGGCAGATTTATGATCCTGAAACTAGAAGTTAATGCAGAGACCTTTTGGCGAAACTCCCCAGACGCAGATTACATCTGGTCAAGAAAAACACAAGCAGTCAACTCCATGTCAGAGCCTGTGATACTATTTAACCCCTGTCACCCCCCCCCCCGACCCATCGTCCCACCCCCACCCCCCGCCCCACTCGACTAGACGTGGTTGTCGTGTAAGTTTACAAGTGGCTTACAGGGGAGATTAGGGCGACCAGCCTGATAGAAAACCGCTAACGACGGAACTTGCCTGGAGGCGTGGCACTCAAGCACCACTGCAGATATTCTAGCATCCTCTGCCAGGCTCCCCGGGCGCCCGTGGGTCGGGGCAGAAACTGTAATTAACGTTCAGAGCGCTCTCATCAAAGTCGGGGTGTGAATCTGACCCCACATCCCCACACCATCCCCACACCATCCCCACACCATCCCCACACCATCCCCACACCATGCCCACACCGTCCCCACACCATCCCCACACCGTCCCCACACCATCACCACACCATCCCCACACCATGCCCACACCATCCCCACACCATCACCACACCATCCCCACACCATCCCCACACCATCCCCACACCATCCCCACACCATGCCCACACCATCCCCACACCATCACCACACCATCCCCACACCATGCCCACACCATCTCCACACCATCACCACACCATCCCCACACCATCACCACACCATGCCCACACCATCCCCACACCGTCCCCACACCATCCCCACACCATGCCCACACCATCCCCACACCATCCCCACACCGTCCCCACACCATCACCACACCATCCCCACACCATGCCCACACCATGCCCACACCATCCCCACACCGTCCCCACACCATCCCCACACCGTCCCCACTCCATCACCACACCATCACCACACCATCCCCACACCATGCCCACACCATCACCACACCGTCCCCACACCATGCCCACACCATCCCCACACCATCCCCACACCATCCCCACACCGTCCCACACACCATCCCCACACCGTCCCCACACCATGCCCACACCATGCCCACACCATCCCCACACCATCACCACACCATCCCCACACCATCACCACACCGTCCCCACACCATCCCCACACCATCCTCACACCATCCCCACACCATCCCCACACCGTCCCCACACCATCCATACACCATCCCCACACCGTCCCCACACGATGCCCACACCATCCCCACACCATCCCCACACCGTCCCCACACGATGCCCACACCATCCCCACACCATCCCCACACCATCCCCACACCGTCCCCACACCATCCCCACACCATCACCACACCATCACCACACCATGCCCACACCATGCCCACACCATGCCCACACCATGCCCACACCATCCCCACACCATGCCCACACCATCCCCACACCATCCCCACACCATCCCCACACCATCCCCACACCATCCCCACACCGTCCCCACACCATCCCCACACCATCCCCACACCATCCCCACACCATCACCACACCATCACCACACCATCCCCACACCATCCCCACACCATCACCACACCATCCCCACACCATCCCCACACCATCCCCACACCATCCCCACACCATCCCCACACCATCACCACACCATCACCACACCATCCCCACACCATCCCCACACCATCACCACACCATCACCACACCATCCCCACACCATCACCACACCATCACCACACCATGCCCACACCATCCCCACACCGTCCCCACACCATCCCCACACCATGCCCACACCATCCCCACACCATCCCCACACCATCCCCACACCGTCCCCACACCATCCCCACACCGTCCCCACACCATCCCCACACCATCCCCACACCATCCCCACACCGTCCCCACACCATCACCACACCATCCCCACACCGTCCCCACACCATCCCACAACCGTCCCCACTCCATCACCACACCATCACCACACCATCCCCACACCATGCCCACACCATCACCACACCGTCCCCACACCATGCCCACACCATCCCCACACCATCCCCACACCATCCCCACACCGTCCCACACACCATCCCCACACCGTCCCCACACCATGCCCACACCATGCCCACACCATCCCCACACCATCCCCACACCATCACCACACCGTCCCCACACCATCCCCACACCATCCTCACACCATCCCCACACCATCCCCACACCGTCCCCACACCATCCCTACACCATCCCCACACCGTCCCCACACGATGCCCACACCATCCCCACACCGTCCCCACACGATGCCCACACCATCCCCACACCATCCCCACACCATCCCCACACCATGCCCACACCATGCCCACACCATGCCCACACCATGCCCACACCATGCCCACACCATGCCCACACCATGCCCACACCGTCCCCACACCATCACCACACCATCACCACACCATCACCACACCATCCCCACACCATGCCCACATCATGCCCACACCATCCCCACACCATCCCCACACCATCCCCACACCGTCCCCACACCATCCCCACACCATCACCACACCATCACCACTCCATGCCCACACCATGCCCACACCATGCCCACACCATCCCCACACCATGCCCACACCATCCCCACACCATCCCCACACCATCCCCACACCGTCCCCACACCATCCCCACACCGTCCCCACACGATGCCCACACCATCCCCACACCATCCCCACACCATCCCCACACCATGCCCACCATCCCCACATCATCCCCACACCATCCCCACACCATCCCCACACCATCCCCACACCATGCCCACACCATGCCCACACCATGCCCACACCATGCCCACACCATGCCCACACCATGCCCACACCATGCCCACACCGTCCCCACACCATCACCACACCATCACCACACCATCACCACACCACCCCCACACCATCCCCACACCATGCCCACATCATGCCCACACCATCCCCACACCATCCCCACACCGTCCCCACACCATCCCCACACCATCACCACACCATCACCACACCATGCCCACACCATGCCCACACCATGCCCACACCATCCCCACACCATGCCCACACCATCCCCACACCATCCCCACACCGTCCCCACACCATCCCCACACCATCCCCACACCATCACCACACCATCACCACACCATGCCCACACCATCACCACACCATGCCCACACCATCACCACACATTCCCCACACCATCCCCACACTATCCCTCACTGTTAAAATCTGGGTCAGCGCTATCAAGTTACACCGAAGCATCCCACACACATGTTTTTGTGTGTGGGCCACCTCCATGTTTTTGTGTGTGGGCCACCTCTATGTTTGTGTGGGGGCCACCTCCATGTTTGTGTGGGGGCCACCTCCATGTTTGTGTGGGGGCCACCTCCTTGTTTGTGTGGGGGCCACCTCCATGTTTGTGTGTGTGGGCCACCTCCATGTTTGTGTGGGGACCACCTCAATGTTTGTGTGGGGACCACCTCCATGTTTGTGTGTGGGGGCCACCACCTTGTTTGTGTGTGGGGGCCACCACCATGTTTGTGGGGCCACCCAATGGTTATTGGGGGAGGGGCCACCTCCATGTTAATATGTGTGGTCAATAGCAGCCATCTGTTATGTCCTCCACGTTCCACTTGCAGCTAGTTGGAATCAGTGGACAAAAAGGTCAAGGTTCCGCTTGACCGACTCGAATATCTGGTCACAATTTCGATACAGATATGGGGTTGGGGGGTGGGAGTTAGGGGTGGGACTCAGTTACCCCTCTTTGTGATTTCTGGGAAAGGGTGGGGTGGGAGAAGTGGGGCTAGGGGGGGGGGAATGGAAGAAGGGGCTATTGACATTATTGACATGCATTATGTACAGGGAAGAAGGGGCTGTTCACATACATTATGTACAGGGAAAGGGGGGCTACTGACACGCATTTCATTATGTACAGAGTGAACAAGATTCTCTGCAACATATCACATGACCCCTGCTAGCTAATGGGACCCTGGGACCCTAACACATCACATGGATGTCCTCTCAGATGACTTGCACATGACATAAACAATGGCATCTTATGACGTGACTTATCTGAACACTGACCTCTACAAAGTTTGAGTGACCTTGAGACTATGAGCAGAAGCCTGGATTGTTGGCGCTCAAATTTCAAACAAAAACAATCAACTGCCGTGGACAATTACTGCAGCCGTTTTCATTGAGCTGAAATGGAGCTAGTTAAATGGAGTTAACCCGTTAAACCGTTAAACCATACAATTGGATTCAAATCAGTTCCGGTCACGTGACGGGGTTCCATGAAATTACAGATCACGTGATTAGATGGCAAACACTGAAGCAGATGTGTCGCACGGGCGTCGGTTGGGCTAGCTGTCACCCCCCCCCCCCCTCCTGAAGCTGATGTGTCACACGGGCGTCGGTTGGGCTAGCTGTCACCCCCCCTCCATCAGTGGCTGGGCCAGTTCATCGCTTACAGATGTCAGTTAGATGTCACAGTCAGATGTCATACTTAGATGCCACCGTCAGATATCACGGTCAGATGTCTTTAGACATAGTCAAATGTCACATTCAGTTGTGGTATGTCATAGATGGATGTTATGCTCTGAAATCATAGCCGATGTCACCGATAGATGTCACAGCCTCACAGATGAAACAGTCAGATGTCAAATGTCAGATGTGAATGTCAAATATCACATGTCATAGTACATGTGAAAACCAGATGTCACAGATAAATGTCTTGGTATTCTGTCTCTAATGACACAATATCGCGTGAAAGTATTCCAGAATATCTTAAAGACAACCGAAATATTCTTATCCTTTCCCTTCATTTAAGCCACGCATCGACCTGACAATTATTGGTTTCCTACCCCCCCCCCCCCTAGCCAGACCCCGCCCCCATCCAGAGCTCATTAAGTAGAACGTATGCCTCATATACATCGCATGGTGGGCTTCTGACAAAAGGACCCCCGCGTGATTGAACTGGCCTGCTTAATTGGCAATCAGATTTTACAGGACCAAGAAGGTCCTGGCCAATCTAATAAGGACATTGTGTGGAGAAGGTTGGACCCTGTAGGTTGGGGCTAGATTCGTTAGTTTAACCTGACCGTTAAATGACAGAATTCGTTAGTTTAACCTGACCGTTGAATGACAGAATTCGTTAGTTTAACCTGACCGTTGAATGACAGAATTCGTTAGTTTAACCTGACCGTTGAATGACAGAATTCGTTAGTTTAACCTGACCGTTGAATGACAGAATTCGTTAGTTTAACCTAACCAAATGACAGAATTCGTTAGTTTAACCTGACCGTTGAATGACAGGATTCGTTAGTTTAACCTAACCGTTAAATGACAAGATTCGTTAGTTTAACCTAACCAAATGACAGAATTCGTTAGTTTAACCTGACCGTTGAATGACAGGATTCGTTAGTTTAACCTGACCGTTAAATGACAGGATTCGTTAGTTTAACCTAACCGTTAAATGACAAGATTCGTTAGTTTAACCTAACCAAATGACAGAATTCGTTAGTTTAACCTGACCGTTGAATGACAGGATTCGTTAGTTTAACCTGACCGTCAAATGACAGGATTCGTTAGTTTAACCTGACCGTCAAATGACAGGATTCGTTAGCTTAACCCGACCGTTAAATGACAGAATTCGTTAGTTTAACCTAACCAAATGACAGAGTTCGTTAGTTTTAACCTAACCGTTAAATGACAGAATTCGTTAGTTTAACCTAACCGCTGAATGACAGAATCCGTTAGTTTAACCTAATAGTTGAATGACAGAATTCGTTAGTTTAACCTATCGGCTGGTAGTTACACTGATCAGTAATCGAGCCCATTTTAAACGAAACATTTGATGACATTCTGTTGTCATTTGGATCATGTCATCCTTTGATATTTTGTCTCTTGTTCATAATTGACATTTCATGTTTGATTACTAGGGCACCGATTGATGGAACGGAATATTCTAGAACCTATGTGTCGTCTGCTGAAGATTGGAACTTGATGGTTGTCTGCTAGTTTTTTAAAGACTAGTGCTTGATGAAGTCTGTTTGAAATTCAACTTAATTAGTTAATTAAGCAACATGTGTTTATTAGGACAAAAGTTTGAACAACAACAAAAAGTTATGAAAAAGTTGGATTCACATTTTTTGGTCGGGCGTGCCTGGGACCCCTTTAAAGGCAGACGGCAATAGCAGGCAAACATCGGGCAGAAATTTCTCATCAAACACGTCCAAACTTCCAGGATTAAAATCATTGAGCAGGAGGGAAAAAAGATGCAATCATTGGAATTAATTAACACAATAAAAAAAGGCGGGAGGGTAAGGGAGATAAACCACGCCAGGAGCAGGGGAAATAACTCGCCAATGACAATCCGTGGAATCGGTTTCTCGCTGGCTGCCCCACGTCCTCTTTAAATGGCGATTAAAGCTCCTTTAGCTATCAGATAGTTGACCAGGAGACCCTAGTTCATCACAAACACATCGTGTCCACTTCACCTCTCATTGCGCCCCCCCCCCCCCCCCCCCCCCCCCACCTCGGGCTGGAACTGCCCACTGACAACAATGGCGTTTCTAATCGAGTTTTCTCAAGCGACCAGAACTAGTCACTAAGCGTCCGGCTGCGCCTCGGGACGCCGGACCTGCACCTCTCAGGACGCCGGCCCAGCACCCAGGCAAGTTGTTATTAGTTCTTCCAAGTCGGAGCACCGCGCATTCATAAATCCCGGACGAGCCCCCAACAAAAACAGGCCTACACCCAGCGTGAAGAGATCAAAATTAATCCAGAGCTTTTCTTTTGACCGACGCCTGGAAGGCGAATGTCGGGATATCGAAACAAAAACTCGGACAGTTCGGGCAACTCGGCACGATCTAGTGTGAGGCCGCCGCCGTGAGAATAGCTTCTAAATTCTTCCCGTACAGGGGCGGGGGTGGGGGCGGGGGGGGGGGGGCTGGCTACAGTGGGGTGGTGGTAGGGGGGAGTATCGGAAGCAGACGTGAGATCTGTGACGGGGTAGGCCAAAAGAATGCGACCAGTCAGGGGGAGATTAAGGATTAAGCTCCAAACGTTGAATGGAAATTCTTTTGTCAGTCACCTTCTTAAAACACACACGTTCATGTACAGAGTTTTGGTCAAATAAAAAAAATTGTAGCGTCCGACCACGGGTGACAGGTAGGGTAGGAAGTCAGGGCTGTTTGTTACTGCATGTCAACTTTACATTTGGTATTCAGTGTTTCTTCCAGACATTTTTCTCCGGGAGGGGGGGGGGACGCTGTTTAAAGTATATATTTACTATATAAATTCCATTTCGTTTAAGGCGGTAGCCTTTGGTCTGTAGCCCCCCCCCCCCCCGAAAAGATGCCTGGAAGAAACTTTGTTGTTATTGTTTGCCAATTTTACATTTGGTATTGTATGTCGACTTTACATTTGGTATTGTATGTCGACTTTACATTTGGTATTGTATGTCGACTTTACATTTGGTATTGTATGTCGACTTTACATTTGGTATTGTATGTCGACTTTACATTTGGTATTGTATGTCGACTTTACATTTGGTATTGTATGTCGACTTTACATTTGGTATTGTATGTCGACTTTACATTTGGTATTGTATGTCGACTTTACATTTGGTATTGTATGTCGACTTTACATTTGGTATTGTATGTCGACTTTACATTTGGTATTGTATGTCGACTTTACAGGTGTCGCTGACTATAGTGGTGTTGTGATTAGACAATAGGGAGGGAGGAGAGGGGGTAACATTTCAACTGACCACCGGTCACATATTTAATTAATAAATGTAGACACACTTTAAAGTTTTTATACAAATGTATTAATAAATAAATACATAATTATACACAAAGCTATACAACAAACACATACACAAACAATCATCACACACAAACACCCTAACAGTTTTATAGTCTACAGACCTATGTTGTTCTTTAAAATTTGAATCACAATTTGAGCCACTGATAATGAAAAGGGAAGCCACTCTCCCCATGAGGAGTGTGGGAGTGAGTTGAGGTTCTTAGTATTGTGGCAACAGGCGGACGCCCCGTGTGGGGTGTGTACACAACTAAAGACCTGTCACCGCCCCCTCCCCCAGGTTACAAAGCTTTTTGTACCCGGGGAAGATGGATACCCCAGCCGATGGTCACTTGACCAAATGGATGGCGGGATTTTAAATTATAGGTCATTGATCATTTTCACCACTGACTTAAGGGGAGCTTAAAGATTTGGTCTATCGAGGCTCCGCTGTTGACAGTCGAAAAGTTTGGGACAGTGTTGGGGGGGGGGGGGTAGAATCTCACTCTCTGGGCGTTTGCAAACTGTAGACCTCCAACTTTCATCTTAATAATGGATCCTATTCTTGAAATAAAACACCAATGGTATTTATTTTTAAAAAGTTGTGAGTGTAGTTAGCGTGAGGGAGGAGGGGTGGCCAGCCTTAAAATATGACGTTGGATTAGATTTTCACATCAGGTTATTACTAAAGGTTGCATGATGGTTGAAATGTTTTAGGACAATGTGAGGACATCTTGTTGTTGGACCATAATGTCCTCCCGGTGACAACTAGCGCATTAATGACCTATACTGACTAACATAATGACCTATACTGACTAACATAATGACCTATACTGACTAACATCATGACATATACTGACTAACATAATGATTATATAGTGACTACCATAATGACCTACAGTGACTACCATAATGGAACCTTTAACGAGAAGATTTTTTGGACTTTAAATAAAGAAACGAGCGATTAGATCAGACATTTCTTTGAGCAAATTCAATGAAATTAAAGAATATTTAGGTTTTCTGAGATGATACTTCATGTTGGTGGTGTGCCTTGACTCTCTACCAGAGATGGCGTAAAGGTACCCATGCCTTGACGTAAGGGTACCCGTGCCTTGATGTAAGGGTACCCGTGCCTTAACGTAAAGGTACCCGTGCCTTGACGTAAGGGTACCCGTGCCTTGACGTAAGGGTACCCGTGCCTTGACATAAGGGTACCCGTGCCGTATAGTTGCTGGTGACGACAACTGGGTTCATCCATCTTTAATGGCCATCAGGGGGAGCCATCTGTGAAATCTCCAATCAATTTTCTCGTCCTGTTGGGGCTGGGGTCTGTTTTCTTGTCTTCAGCGTGAGGCGTCGGTCCTGCATGGATCGTCTGGTGTTTCATAGTCTTCGTGGTTTGTCAAGGGGGGGGGGGGGTCGGGGGGGGGGGGGAGAGTTGGTGAGACCACTGCAAGTCAGGTGGTGGGTGGGATGATTCCACTGGGGGGTGGATAGGGATAATCCACTGGTGGTAGATTGGATGAACCTGGTGGATTAGTGTGAAATAACAGCGGCGAAACAGCGTCGGCTGTTGTACAGCTGGAACAGCTCTTTATCATACAGCTCCGGCAATCCGGCTTTTATGTTTTTAAAAGTTGCGCGAAAATAAATCCAGCAGGAAAAAAAAATAAAGCTGACCGGCAGATTAGGCCGGCATTAGATGTAGCCAGCGAGACAAAAGAAGGATTCTGCCATCCCCGTTAAGAGCGGATTGAACAATAGGATAAAAAAATTGTCTTCCAAAATAAGCAACTTGGTTTTCATAGGACTTGGGAAAACAGGAAATCTTGTAAAGCCGGTCACCGTGTTTTTCTAGTTGATGAAAGGTTCAATAGGAACCTTTCTTGTTCAGCTCATTTGTTTTTTAAATATGTTTAGCCGGCTTAAACTATCTAAACAACTAAATACATTTGCTTGCTTAACAGACTAATTTTACTTGTATTTTGTGTTTGCTAGATTTTACTTGTAGCTAAAAATGTAATTTTTTTTGTAAGATTTTACTTGTAACTAAAAATATAAGTTGTGTTTGCTAGACGTGACGTTATACTTGTAAACACGACACGTAGATGTAAATATACATTTAAAAACTTTGTTATGTATGGTAAAAGTCCAAAACAAAATCAACAGACCCCTGAGGGGTCAACTTGTTGCAAACTAGCCATCTGTACCCGTTATACGGGAATTATAGGCCAATATATTCTAATCTATAGATCTACTTGTGTGAGAAAAATAATGTATAAAACTGTTATTGGTCAAAACGCAATGCGCTTTACTACACGTTGAACGATATTAGTGTTGTGCACTTTCCGTAGTTTAAACATGTGACGTCATTGTTTTTTGTGTTCTTGTCACAGCCACTGACACATCAAATAATAAGACAGTAACACTAACACATCATTTATAGTTTTTATATCTATGACAACGTTGAACAACAAAGAGAGCATTTTGAGAAATATGTTTTATAATATTACCGTACATGATTTTGTTCAAGTTAGGCTAGAGCTTTGGTTCGATAACATTCGTAGCTTAAAACATGACGGGTGAATGTTTTATAATCTGTGAAGATTTCCACATTTTACAAATACGACATCAAGTTTGTTTTCTCACCAAAACAGGAAGAAATAGCGGGCTGACGTCTGCAAGTAGCAGGAAGAAATGGCGCAACAGCCCTCCCCCCCCCCCCCAACACCATCCCAGCTACCACTGGCAGCCACTATTGTAGCCACTATTGTAGCCAGCTGACAATAAAACCACGATTAAACCTCTATTGGCATTAGCACAAAGAAAATATGGGCTATTTGAGTGAACATTGACCAACGCTGGACACTTTAGCACTCGGATCTCCTGCGGACACCCGGACAATACCTGTCAACTGGACGGCCCGTCCACAGATCTGGCCGGTGGACGGCCACAATACAGCACTCCTGCCGGGACCGTGTGTGTAGCTGAGTGACCAGTGGTCACAATACAGGCATGACGTCACGGACGCTACAGGTCATCGCGGCAAGGTGTCCGCCCCCCCCCCCCCCCCCCCTTCCCCTCCTCCACCGCAAGTCGCTGTGAAATCTCTACACAATCGCTAGTGGAAACATTTAAAAAATTTCTTTTTTTTTTTTTAAACTGTCAACTTTCAAGGAAGTTGAGTTCAGGAAATTTAAAAATAAATTGTTTGCAACCGTTTGGTCTCAAGAAATCAGACACCGTATTCGCCATCACCGCATTTTTATTCACCTTTAACCCTTTTTCTAATGGGTGTTGTGGTCTCATTTAAATATTTCAGTTTCAAAATGCCAAATTTAGATTACCACCCCCCCCCCTCTGCTCCAACCTTCCACCCCTCTCAACTTTAGACCCACCCATTCAAAGTCCCCCCCCCCCTTTCAAGTGGACTGAACGTCAGTCTCATCAACTGGCCTAATGAGTTGAGGAAATAAAGGGCGCCATTGAGCTAATGGATCTAACCTTAGCCCTAACCCTGGCCTGATTAGACATGAGGGCCCACGGTTGGCCCTCCTGCCACTCAGAGCATGTTGACCCCATGAACGTGGCTCATCGTCAGCAGGTTTATAATCAGGTTAGTGCGCACAGCACAGCCCAGTATAACTCAGTACTCAGTACTGCTCAGTACAGCTCCTTACTGCTCAGAACTCATTAGAATTGGTGTTGTACTGTTCTCCACAGTACGGATAAGTTGAGGTTATTTGTGCTCCATACTTTCCAGTACAAATCAGTACTGGTCAGTCCTAGACTGGGGGACGGGGACGTGGGCAGGGGACGGAACAGTCCAGAACTAACCTTGCAACAGTCAAAGAAATTACTACCTCTTTCAAAAAACCTCCGTTGAAGATTTGGTGTTGGTTTTGTTATTAAAATTGTAAGATATTTGTTTCTTGCTTTAAACCCGAGTGAATCGGTTGAAGTCCTACCCGTGGAATTATTTTCTCTTCAATCCACCGTGGCTATGTAAAGTGGGGTCCTTTATTAAATGTACCAGCATTCTGTTTACTGGCATCTATGGGTGTGGTGGTGTTGTAAAAAATTGTGTTTGCCCTAGTGTGTGGCTGGGTGTGATGGTGTTTTAAATTAAAAGATGGTATTTGCCCTGGTATATGGCTGGGTGTGATAGTGTTGTAAAAGATGGTATCTCTTCTGCAGACGTCTCACCGTAGGCCAACAGATGTGGTATGCTGCAGGCAGACGGAATGAGAAAATAATTGAATCAAAGGCGGTCGGAGGTGACACGTCCATTGTTGGAATCAAAAGAGGCTTTAGCTCGTGTCGAGGTCTGGTCATCAGAGGACTGATCATCGCTCGTCTGTGGTAGTGGTCAGACTTGTCACTTCTGTGCTAGTGGTCAGACTTGTCACTTCTGTGCTAGTGGTCAGACTTGTCACTTTCTGTAGAAGTGGTCAGACTTGTCACTTTCTGTAGTAGTGGTCAGACTTGTCACTTTCTGTAGTAGTGGTCAGACTTGTCACTTTCTGTAGTAGTGGTCGGACTTGTCACTTTCTGTGGTAGTGGTCAGATTTGTCATTCTTCTCTTGTAGTGGTCAGATTTGTCACTTTCTGTAGTAGTGGTCAGACTTGTCACTTTCTGTAGTAGTGGTCAGACTTGTCATTTTTCTGTTGTAGTGGTCAGACTTGTCACTTTCTGTAGTAGTGGTCAGACTTGTCATTTTTCTGTTGTAGTGGTCAGACTTGTCATTTTTCTGTTGTAGTGGTCAGACTTGTCACTTTCTGTAGTAGTGGTCAGACTTGTCACTTTCTGTAGTAGTGGTCAGACTTGTAACTTTCTTTAGTAGTGGTCAGACTTGTCACTTTCTGTTGTAGTGGTCAGACTTGTCATTTTCTGTAGTAGTGGTCAGACTTGTCACTTTCTGTAGTAGTGGTCAGACTTGTCACTTTCTGTTGTAGTGGTCAGACTTGTCATTTTCTGTAGTAGTGGTCAGACTTGTCATTTTCTGTTGTAGTGGTCAGACTTGTCATTTTCTGTAGTAGTGGTCAGACTTGTCATTTTCTGTAGTAGTGGTCAGACTTGTCATTTTCTGTTGTAGTGGTCAGACTTGTCATTTTTCTGTAGTAGTGGTCAGACTTGTCATTTTCTGTTGTAGTGGTCAGACTTGTCATTTTCTGTAGTAGTGGTCAGACTTGTCATTTTCTGTAGTAGTGGTCAGACTTGTCATTTTCTGTAGTAGTGGTCAGACTTGTCACTTTCTGTTGTAGTGGTCAGATTTGTCACTTTCTGTTGTAGTGGTCAGATTTGTCATTCTTCTGTAGTAGTGGTCAGACTTGTCACTTTCTGTAGTAGTGGTCAGACTTGTCATTTTCTGTAGTAGTGGTCAGACTTGTCATTTTCTGTAGTAGTGGTCAGACTTGTCACTTTCTCTTGTAGTGGTCAGACTTGTCACTTTCTGTAGTAGTGGTCAGACTTGTCACTTTCTCTTGTAGTGGTCAGACTTGTCACTTTCTGTAGTAGTGGTCAGACTTGTCACTTTCTGTAGTAGTGGTCAGACTTGTAACTTTCTTTAGTAGTGGTCAGACTTGTGACAGCTCTAGTGACGTCAGCCACAGCTCTACTGACGTCAGACACAACTCTAGTGACGTAGACCACAGCTAGTGACGCGGGCTGTTGAAGCCATGGAACATCCGCTAGGGGACGCTGAAGTTTGTCATCTATGTGAGAAACCGGAAGTTGCCAGGGATTAAACTGAAATGTTTTTGACAAACAAGAATCTGTTGAACCAAGCAGCGTCCCTAAGTCCCATAATCCGTTGGTTTACGTGGCACGTGACATACTAGCCACATCCGGTCCATGTTGTGTGATGAGCGATGTTGACGGTGGGGTGAGGGAGGGGGTATCACGAACCCTGAAATATCGGAAAAAAACTATTTGAGATCAAAAAAATAATTCTGATTAACAGATAAACTGTGAAATGTTTTATATATATGTATTACTTTTAAAAATTCTAATATAATGTAAAAAATTTCTATGATAGTTGTTTCTTTATAAACTTTTAAAGGAAGGTTTAGCCGAATCGCCTCTTGTAAGTAGTACATGATATAAACAAGAGCTGCTCGCCATGTCGTAGAACGACAGACGGCCAGATTTTTATCTAGTTGACCATGGCCTCCATTTCAGTTGCCATTGAAATACTTCACCCCCCCCCCCCCCAGCCTACTAGATAACGGGTCCCCAGCCTACAAGGTAACGGTCCCCCAGTTAACCATACTGTCCACACGCCACTAATCCCCCCGGCCGACTGGCAAGATGGCCACCAGCGTGCAAACAACGGACTGACTCCCAACAAGAATGCGGATCTCTGTCAGGCTAAAGGGATGAGTCCCGTCTGAAAATATTTGGACTCAAATCCGATCCGAGATTTTAGTTTTAACTTCATCGCCAGTGAATGGGGGGAGGGGAGGAAAGGGGGGGGGGAGATCTCCAAGTTAAAACTGGACGGGGGCGGGAGAAAAATTGGGAGGAATGAAGAGAAGAGGAAACAAACTTTGAGGATTCACCATCGCCTCCTTTTTAACTTTCTCGACCTAGATCCAGAGAATCCAAATCTAGAGCTAGATCTGTATCTGATATGTGAATGGTGTTAAAAATCTGATATCTGAATGGTGTTTAAATATCTGATATCTGAATGGTGGCAACTGCACCTGTACTGTAAGATGACAACAAGCGTCAAAATCCAAAATTTGTATTTCCAATAACTGCTCTATAAATGTCGTGCGAACCATTGTCCCCCTTTGTTTAGCGCAGACTTTCTCACAATTCTGGTGTAGGCGGGGGGCACACAACTCGGGTCTACAAAATGTCTACACAGCCAAATCGGTGTAACAGGAGTTGTTGTTCTTTGTACCTGGCCTGCCCACCATGATTCCCCCCCCCCCCCTCTCACCGCACTGATTGTCACATTCCTCGCTCATTCGCTACTCTTTCATGTCAGACCAACCCCTCCCCCCATATCAGACCAACCCCCCCCCCTCCCCCCCCTCTTGTGTGTGTACGTCACAACAAGGCGACATCCAGGGAGCGGTAACCTGCGTGCAGGCAACCTGCGTGCAGGGACGTTGATGTGTTGGTGGCAGCTCATTCATGGATGGCTGTAGATCAGGCATGAGGGCTCTAGGCCAGTCAAGGCTCTAGGCCAGTTAGGGCTCTAGGCCAGTTAGGGCTCTAGGCCAGTTAGGGCTCTAGGCCAGTCAGGGCTCTAGGCCAGTCAGGGCTCTAGGCCAGTCAGGGCTCTAGGCCAGGCCTTAGGGCTCTAGGCCAGCCTTATGGAAGATAGCAAGGCCCTAGGGGCCCGGGCTGTTGACCCATTCTCTCCATAGATGGTTAGAAACAAATGTTGACAACAGTCAAAAAACTTTTTTTGAGAAAACCTCCACCTACAACTTGGTTCAATCCTAGGTCCAAACTTAGCACCATACGGGTATCACAAGGTCTAAACTCAGCACCATACGGGTATCACAAGGTCCAAACTTAGTACCACACAGGTACCACAAGGTCCAAACTTAGTACCACACAGGTATCACAAGGTCTAAACTTAGTACCACACAGGTATCACAAGGTCCAAACTTAGTACCACACAGGTATCACAAGGTCTAAACTTAGTACCACACAGGTATCACAAGGTCCAAACTTAGTACCACACAGGTATCACAAGGTCTAAACTTAGTACCACACAGGTATCACAAGGTCTAAACTTAGTACCACACAGGTATCACAAGGTCCAAACTTAGTACCACACAGGTATCACAAGGTCTAAACTCAGCACCACACAGGTATCACAAGGTCTAAACTCAGCACCACACAGGTATCACCAGGTCCAAACTTAGTACCACACAGGTATCACCAGGTCCAAACTTAGTACCACACAGGTATCACCAGGTCCAAACTTAGTACCACACAGGTATCACAAGGTCCAAACTTAGTACCACACAGGTATCACAAGGTCCAAACTTAGTACCACACAGGTATCACAAGGTCTAAACTCAGCACCACACAGGTATCACAAGGTCTAAACTCAGCACCACACAGGTATCACAAGGTCCAAACTTAGTACCACACAGGTATCACAAGGTCTAAACTCAGCACCACACAGGTATCACAAGGTCCAAACTTAGTACCACACAGGTATCACAAGGTCCAAACTTAGTACCACACAGGTATCACAAGGTCCAAACTTAGTACCACACAGGTATCACAAGGTCTAAACTCAGCACCACACAGGTATCACAAGGTCTAAACTCAGCACCACACAGGTACCACAAGGTCTAAACTCAGCACCACACAGGTATCACAAGGTCTAAACTCAGCACCATACGGGTACCACATCTAAACTCAGCACCATACGGGTACCACAAGGTCTAAACTCAGCACCATACGGGTACCACAAGATCTAAACTCAGCACCATACGGGTACCACAAGGTCTAAACTCAGCACCACACAGGTATCACAAGGTCTAAACTCAGCACCACACAGGTACCACAAGGTCTAAACTCAGCACCACACAGGTATCACAAGGTCTAAACTCAGCACCATACGGGTACCACATCTAAACTCAGCACCATACGGGTACCACAAGGTCTAAACTCAGCACCATACGGGTACCACAAGATCTAAACTCAGCACCATACGGGTACCACAAGGTCTAAACTCAGCACCATACGGATGATACGGGTATCACAAGGTCTAAACTCAGCACCATACGGGTACCACAAGGTCTAAACTCAGCACCATACGGGTACCACAAGATCTAAACTCAGCACCATACGGGTACCACAAGGTCTAAACTCAGCACCATACGGATGATACGGGTACCACCAGGTCTAAACTCAGCACCATACGGATGATACGGGTATCACAAGGTCTAAACTCAGCACCACACAGGTACCACAAGATTTAAACTTAGCACCATACAGGTACCACATGGCCTAAACTTAGCACCATACGGGTACCACAAGGTCTAAACTCAGCACCATACGGGTACCACAAGGTCTAAACTCAGCACCACACGGGTACCACAAGGTCTAAACTCAGCACCATACGGGTACCACAAGGTCTAAACTCAGCACCATACGGGTACCACAAGATCTAAACTCAGCACCACACGGGTACCACAAGGTCTAAACTCAGCACCATACGGGTACCACAAGGTCTAAACTCAGCACCATACGGGTACCACAAGGTCTAAACTCAGCACCACACGGGTACCACAAGGTCTAAACTCAGCACCATACGGGTACCACAAGGTCTAAACTTAGTACCATTCGGGTACCACAAGGTTTAAACTTAGCACCATACAGGTACCACATGGCCTAAACTTAGCACCATACGGGTACCACAAGGTCTAAACTCAGCACCATACGGGTACCACAAGGTCTAAACTCAGCACCATACGGGTACCACAAGGTCTAAACTCAGCACCATTCGGGTACCACAAGGTCTAAACTCAGCACCATACGGGTACCACAAGGTCTAAACTCAGCACCATTCGGGTACCACAAGGTTTAAACTCAGCACCATTCGGGTACCACAAGGTCTAAACTCAGCACCATACGGATGATACGGGTACCACAAGGTCTAAACTCAGCACCATACGGATGATACGGGTACCACAAGGTCTAAACTCAGCACCACACGGGTACCACATCAAATCCTGGATCTAGTCTCTCATTAGACACGTTCAAAAATTAAGGAGTCACGTGACTTACTTGGGCACTGACGTAATGGCCCAAATCAGCGATGCGCGAAAACTCGTGACCTCTAGGGCTAATCAAGCTGACCAGAGCTAAATTGGCTTTCGGAGATTCGTCACGCCCCAGTGAATTTCCCGCTCATTTGTTCCATGATTACAGACGAGAGCGCCATCTTTGTTTCATAAACTACCTCCCCCTGACACCACGTGGTCATTCGGAGCTAGGATTATTGCCGTGATGACAAGATTTGGCGCCAATTCTATCCGTCGGTAGCTTATAAAACAAGATGGCGGCACGAAAACATGAAGTAACTGATTTGTGTTGTATGAGAGAGGTGTCATGACATTATAGTAGGCGTGATCTGATTGGTTGAATCTAATTATCTCCTAAATAAAAGAATATGGGACGAATAAAGGCGCAATTTACACCAAGAGGTACAGCCAGGAAGACAATGCCAGCACTTTATCGCTGACCAATCACCAGGCGTCTCACCCACCCACCCAGCTGAAATAACTGCCCGCATGTTCTGGACAACGAATCGTGGAAACAAAAAAAATAACTGCCCGCTTGTCCTGGGGATTGAATTGCGATAACAAATATCGACTTTACATTTGTAGCCCTCATAAAAGCCCTTTATAAAAATCTTCCAACTGTCCGCCCATTCATGGCTTGATCAATTCTAAAGGGCCGTCATTGCGCGAGTGACCCCCCTTGCGGGATATATTTACATAGACTCGCGTGAGAAGAGAGTTATTCCCCACGTCGTCATAATGTTCCGACATTCCTGCTCGCCTTGACGATGTGTCCAAATATAGGCGGACGTACTGGAGGGCAGACTTTACATTTATTTCGGCCGGCCGGTGGATATGACTGCAGGATATGGCGAGAACGGGTCGGTGTGGGTTGGGGGGGGGGGGGGGGGGGGGGGGAAGGGGGAGTATGTCTGTAGGTCTTGGAGCCGCAGGTATTCTCAAAGGTCCAGTTGTTTTGGTTTTAGAAATTAGAGCTGTTTCTATGTCTCGTATCCATCTACCTACAACATCAGCCGGCTAAATCAGCCGGCTACATCATCTTAACACTCATTTCGCCATCTCTTGTCACATAACTCACGTTGGGCCATGTGAGCTCTGTCTTTGGCCATCTGGCCATCTTTCATACAGCGTTAACAACTCGTGTGTATCCCAACATTTGGCCATTTTGCCATCTCTTGTACTGAGTTATCATAAGGTATGTATCCCAACATTTTGCCATCTCTTGTACTGAGTTATCATAAGGTATGTATCCCAACATTTTGCCATCTCTTGTACTGAGTTATCATAAGGTATGTATCCCAACATTTTGCCATCTCTTGTACTGAGTTATCATAAGGTATGTATCCCAACATTTGGCCAGTCCAAAGAATGGCCATAAGCCCATGCGTGACACAGCCATCTTTTGATGGATGTGTTGTTTTTGGGGTTTTTTTTCTCACCGGAAGGGGGCCGCGTCATGTGATCAATTTGAAATTGATGAATTTTTGTGTCTGACACAAGTGCGCAGCGCAATTGGTCACGTCTGCTGAGAGCTCACGTGATGACGTCAGAGGATTAAGGTCCGTTTGGGGTGTTTAACATGAAGGATTCGATACCATAATGATATTAAAGAATCGATACCAAACCCATTTTCTCCATTTTTCTTCGCAACCGTTACCCTGTAGCGAATTCTTGTTTAAAAAAAACTTGTCTGACGTTAAAAACTTGACATAGTGGACTGTTCACGTGGTATCGTAACTGCCAGTATCGACCCAGTTAGGACCGCCCGGATGGTATCGAGTACGTGATCCCTTGCTGTCAAAATGACGTGGGGCGCACTGGACTGATGAAGCAATTCAAGATTAATGACTGACTGATTGACGTCCCATGGAGGCTCACGTCCACGGCCTTCCTCAGCAAACACAGGAAGGAGGAGTTGTGGGATTTGCCTCTCGACATCTCCCCTCTGGGGGTGAGGTGGGTGAGGTGGGATTTGCCTCTTCAAAACTTCACAAAGCGAGGATTATTTTTTATAAAGCAAAGAAAGAAATCTTTTTTTTTGCGCTTAAGTTTTAAAAAGTTTGCTCTATAAAACATATACTTCACCGGCTACTTAAAGGCCAAAATACTGAAGTGGTCTGTAGCTGACCACTGACATTTATTTTGAACCCCCCCCCCCCCACCCCCCACCGTCAACTTTTGCTAGATGGCTAGCGAACAAGATACACGCAGTCCACTCCCACATACATCGACCATAGTTTGTCCACACCTCTGTTGATGATGAAAGAAATTTAATTTGATGCACATGATTTAAACTAATTAAACTACGTATTAGCATGGAGAGTTGAACTGAATAAAATAATCCCATTCATGGATGGCGGAGGGGGAGGGGGGGGATTTTGTACAAAAAAACAATAATGTGCCTCGCTTTGAAGACGTGTCGGTCGGTCTTTCACAAATCACGTCTCTAGGGGGCTTCCTCTCAGCTGAGGGGAGGGGAAGAGGGGAGAACATGGGGTTGGGGCGAGTGGCGCTCCACCCTTCCCCTCCTCCCACAGATTGGCTGGCGCTAATTAGATTGAGCAATGCTCGGTTAAACACTGTCAGCATTTATAATGACATCGTTGGCTGACGGGGCGGGCTGGCGACGTTCCTGCAGTGAGGCTTTGGCCTCCATGGAAAGACATCCACCGGATGTTGGCGTCCCTAGTCCTCCACCGGAAGTTGATGTTGTCTGTCTTCTGAAACAGTTGTTTTTCCAGTCCTATATCGAAAGTTGTTGTCCCTGGTCCCCCAAAATTTCGTGTCCCCAGTCCCCCCAAAAGTTGGTGTCCCCAGACCCCCAAAATTTGGTGTCCCCAGTCCCCCAAAATTTGGTGTCCCCAGTACCCCAAAATTTGGTGTCACCACTCCCCAAATGTTGGTGTCCCCAGTCGCCCAAAAATTGGTGTCCCCAGTCCCCCAAATGTTGGTGTCCCCAGTCCCCCAAAAAGTTGGTGTCCCCCAAAAGTTGATTCCCCAGACCCCCAAAAGTTGGTGTCCCCAGTCCCCCAAAATTTGGTGTCCCCAGTACCCCAAAATTTGGTGTCACCACTCCCCAAATGTTGGTGTCCCCAGTCGCCCAAAATTTGGTGTCCCCAGTCCCCCAAATGTTGGTGTCCCCAGTCCCCCAAAAAGTTGGTGTCCCCCAAAAAATGATTCCCCAGTCCCCTAAAAGTTGGTGTCCCCAGTCCCCCAAAATTTGGTGTCACCACTCCCCCAATGTTGGTGTCCCCAGTCGCCCAAAATTTGGTGTCCCCAGTCCCCCAAAAGTTGGTGTCCCCAGTCCCCCAAAAAGTTGGTGTCCCCCAAAAGTTGATTCCCCAGACCCCCAAAAGTTGGTGTCCCCAGTCCCCCAAAGTTTGGTGCCCCCACTCCTTCAAAATTTGGTGTCACCACTCCCCCAAAAGTTGGTGTCCCCAGTCCCCCAAAAAGTTGGTGTCCTCCAAAAGTTGATTCCCCAGTCCCCAAAAATTTGATGTTCCCAGTCCCCCAAAAGTTGATGTCCCCAGTCCCCCAAATGTTGATGTCCCCAGTCCCCCAAAAGTTGATGTCCCCAGTCCCCCAAAAGTTGTCCCCAGTCCC
Organism: Physella acuta; assembly: GCF_028476545.2. Taxonomy (NCBI): domain Eukaryota; kingdom Metazoa; phylum Mollusca; class Gastropoda; family Physidae; genus Physella; species Physella acuta. The sequence goes on from NW_026731537.1 coordinate 818,099, forward strand.
CCAAAAATTGTTGTCCCCAGTCCCCCAAAAGTTGTTGTCCCCCAAAAGTTGGTGTCCCCACCCCACAGTCAGCCACAGTGCATGCAGGGTGCGGCTGGTCAGACAACACATGTAACACTCAGAGATTCTGGCCTGTTCCACCTAATGTGTGTCAGACAACCAATCACCCCCTCACCCCAGCTTTCCTACAGCAAGACCCTGGCGGTGTGTTGGTGGTGGTGGTGGGCGGGGGGGGGGGCGTGGAGAGAAGGGGGGGGCTGGTCTAATCTAGTTCGACGTGAGTGGGACTAGCCTTAAATCAATCAAGTTTGAGAAATTAAATTGAAAATTGTATCGACCACCGTTACACGGTTTTTACAAGCGCTTGAGAACATTGTCAAGGACTATGTGATGACGTAATCAAGGAGAAGCCCGTTTTCTTAACCCGATCTTAACCACCCTAACCCTCTGTCGTGTCTTAACCACCCTAACCCACTCACCTGTCTTAACCACCTTAACTCACTCACCTATCTTAACCACCCTAACTCACCTGTCTTAACCACCCTAACCCACCTGTCTTAACCACCCTAACACACCTGTCTTAACCACCCTAACACCTGTCTTAACCACCCTAACTCACCTGTCTTAACCACCCTAACTCACCTGTCTTAACCACCCTAGCCCACTCCCTGTCTTAACCACCCCAACTCACCTGTCTTAACCACCCTAACTGTCTTAAGACTTCCGTTATGTTTGGTTATGTGACTGTTAAGATCACCCAATGAACTCAAGAAACAACACAATAATAGTCGAATGGCATGAAATATTTGATGTAAATAAGTTTTGGTGAATGGGTAGAGTGGGTACAAAATTGGGAGGCCACTCATGAATAATTCTAAAAGTAATCAAAAGTTTGAGGTCTGTAAATTGATTTGGTTTTTATTTCCTGGTGTCATCGATTCTCCAGGGCATCAACTTCAGATGTAAAACACACGGCAAGACTCACCTACGTTACTTGAATCAACTTCAGATGTAAAACACACGGTAAACTCATATACTGTTACTTGAGTGAAGAATTATTGGGGTTTCATTTCAATAGATACACATTTTTCTAGACTAAACTAGGAACAATATTAACTTTTATAATCAATGTGTTTATTTATAATAGTTTTAGATTGTTTTAATATCAGAGTTTTCAATTGAAATCAGAAAGTAGCCTAATGAGTCACAAATTAAGTAACAAATTAGTATTGCTCTCTCCATTATGCATGTATATACTTTAAATAATTACACAATAATTTTAAGACACTATGTGTAGGCCTATGTATGTGTGATTCTGTGTGTGCGTGCGTGAGTAAGCCTGTGTCAATGCTACTAAATAATTATTGGCTGGAGGCACGTCATGTGATTTTAGACCAACAAGAGAACAGAACTCTGCCGACGGCCTAGCAACATGTTCCCAGAACTAAGTTCCCATAATTTAAATTCGCCAACCCCGCTAGCTACTGTCTCTTGAATCACGACACACACAAAGGAGATCGAACTAAGACGTGGGATGGAACAAGACCAGAATGACATAGAAAACTTTTAGCCTACAGCCCACATGTGCCTTATATAAGATTTTCCATCCATCTGTTTTCAGAAATATCTCATTTATTATAGAATATTTAAACAAAGACATTACGATTTTTTTAAACCCCAAATATCAGTCTTTAATTTTAAAATGATTATCGACCTGTACGCAAGCTTAAAATTTTAGCAAAAAAGCGAAACAAAATTAATATTGTTAAAACGGGAATTTCCAAAGCAGCCTACGTTTGATTTCATAGCCTTGTTCGCTTACGATTGTTAAAATCTTTTACATTTATTTGATTCAATCTTAAATCTAAAAAATATTAGTTAGCTCTAGATCTAGATACAATA